>NW_027396628.1:0-407178 GCF_047715775.1 Aspergillus undulatus | reverse complement strand
TTTTTTTTTTTTTTTTTTTTTTTTTTTTTTTTTTTTTTTTTTTTTTTTTTTTTTTTTTTTTTTTTTTTTTTTTTTTTTTTTTTTTTTTTTTTCTAACTGCTTGTGTTGGACATTATTGATCCAGGTTCCAGGGCAATCTTCTCTGCTCAAACTATGGTCAACAACTTGGGCTTTGCGCTCACTCCCGACTCCATGATTTCCTTCCAGGACTCACCATACCTCATGATTCTGATGAGCTTACTTGCCTACGCGGGAAACACTTTCTATCCCTGTATCCTGCGGCTTATTATATGGGTTATGTCGAAAGCCTCTCTCAAACAATCCTCCCTTCGCGAACCGCTAGATCACCTCCTGAAACTTCCTGGTGCCAGCATATTTCTCCTCCCCAGCAAGCCAACTTGGCTCCTCTTCGGCACTCTTTGCGCCCTGAACACATTCGACATAGTTCTCATCCTTGTTCTTGGTACCAACTATCATGAACTCAGCAAACTCCCTGCTGGATCCCGACTAGCAGCCACCATCTTCCAGGCCGCATCGATCCGAACAACTGGAACAAGCAGCTTTAACCTGTTCAGGCTTCACCCAGCAGTGCAGTTCAGTGTGCTTATCATGATGTACACCTCCATATACCCGTCCGCAACCACAATCCGCGGAATCGCGCCTTACACGCGCGGGGCGAACGGCGACGACAATAGGGCAAACGGCAAGTCCAGATTCCCCGTCCTGACTTATATCCAAGATCAGCTTGCCTCAGACCTTTGGCTTATCCTCCTTGCTGTATTTGTTCTATGCATCGCGGAGTCAGATCACGTCATGGATCCCGCTAAGACTGTATGTATCGGCCTTTTCCGTTCGGTTGTTTTCTTTTCTCCCTCGGAGGTATATGAGCTCTCAACCAAATGAGTAAATTAACGCTCTTCATAATGTAGTCCTTTGACATCTTCCCAGTTCTCTTCGAGGCTGTCTCAGCTTAGTACGTCTATTACTCTCCACCCTCCTCCCTCCAACATGCAAGCACCAGACCATATTCACCACTAATCTGAACTGCAGTGGAAACATCGGGCTCAGCCTCAGTTACCCAGCAGCGCAGACTTCGCTCTGCGGACACTTCGGCGCGTTCAGTAAACTTGTCATCTGCGCGTTGATGATCCGCGGCCGACATCGAGGGCTGCTGGGGCTGGTTGAAGGTGATATCGTGATGGCGGACGGAGTTACCCCATATAATTCTGACGGTTTGGGCTCGGATGGGGAGATAGTTGAACGGACGGTGTGAATTACTTTCCTTCGCCGTTTTCGTTCGACTGAGGTGAGGGTTATATCTTAAGTAGCATTTATCCAAATTACATTAGCTCACAATAGCTCGAGCAAAATACTACCTTGAGATCTATCTGGATCTCATTATTCAATTATGGTATTAGCTGTGCCACTGTGGCCAACTGGCAACATACGCGGTTCTCAATAGCTACCTCAGCTGCGGAAGTTAAGAGGCACACGTCGCAGTCTGGTGGGAAGTAGTTATCGGCGGGAATAAAGACCTTGGGCTGTTGATATCTAGGTATGTTTCATTCGCGTGGTCTCGATAGTCTCCGCTTCGGATGCCCTTTGGGGAAATTGTGGCATCTGGCCTCCTGACAGATATGTATGTAGAATTTACGTGGGAAGGATCGTGGCTTATTTGTCATGGGTCTGCTGGGATGTTTGACAAGTCGGTATGGGGAAGCTTGGATTATGAGGGTAATGCAAGGTTCACCTCTTACGGTAGGGTTATCCTTAGACCTGATGCATGCTGCATCATGCATGCATGGCGGGATGTGATTATTCTAAGCGTCAAAGTGTTCGGGTGTCAGACCTACATTCTACTATGCGTCCGTGGTTTATACTACTTGTATGAGCCAGGAGCGTCTGTGGTGTCAGCTTTGACACCAGGTAAACAACTTGCGCATTGGATTCTTGATGAGGTGCTGGAGTATGTTAATGAGGACGGACCCATACAGGTAGCCACTCCCTCCTTCAGTTGTTGGTGTTCAAGTGTTGTTTTTTTTTTTTTTTTTAGGCTATGCAGATATACACCGACAAAACCAGACCGCGCTTCGATGCAGTAATCGCACTCAACATCCTCGTCGCATTCCACAAATACGGGCGAGGTTACGAGCTCCCCCAAACGTTCGACAGGATTCACAACATCCTTCTCAACAGAGCATACATCCACGGTACGCGGTACTACCAGAGCCCTGAGTGGTTTCTCTACTACGCGTCTCGACTCCTACATTACGCGAATGATGCGACCGTGAGGGAGAAACTTGAAGCTCCACTCAGGAAATGCCTTGTCGAGCGCGTCAATGTGGCTGGTGATGCTTTTCGCTTGGGGATGCGCTTGCTAGCTTTTAATGCCTTGGGTATTGAGAATCGTTTCGATGTGGAACGTCTGAAGGGTATGCAGCTGGAAGACGGCGGATGGGGGGCTTCGGAAATGTATGGTTTTCCGACCGAAAGAGAGGTTGTTGGGAACCGGGGAACGACGACTGCTTTTGCGATTTGAGCTCTGAAGGATGCATTGTAAACGGGTAATTCTTGACTTGTACGTCCGGTAGGCGACCGGCGGCCTTAGAAGCAAGCCAGTGGTGGTATTTTAACCACCAGCAAAACAGAGCACGAAAGAATATCCCTTCAAGTGCAAGGAATAGTAATCATGTCAGTAATAAAGCACCCACATATAGGTGTCCCAAAACCCCTCCTTCCCAACGCAAATGACAGGTAATCTGGGCGGAGAAAACGCACGCGGGGTGATTGGGAGTGATCAGCAGCTCTGATATATATTCGGCCGGAGTATCTACTCGGACTACCTTTGGACGCCAAGAGTCGCCACCTTCGCTTTCGAAGCCAGCAAATCACGAAAGGCTCGACTGTCAAAATGTTAAGCAGTTCCTCGCTGTCGAACGTTTGACCTGCTCCCAGCTGAGACGCCGACTGCACTTACTGGTGCCAGATATAGTCCGTAGTTTATCGGAGGGGATTACCCGACTGTTGTATCGAGGTGGCGAATAGAGGAGCCCTGGAAAATTTTTCCGCACGGCCGTTTGACGCAGAAAAAGGCGCAGGGGAACACTTTGGCATCAAATCCGGTTGGCGGAAGGCTGAGTGGGACGTTGAAGGGGGAGCCGCGAGTCAGGACAAGGTCTTGACAACTGCAGACTGGTTAGCGGCGACTGTCAACATCGAGGATTTCATCAGCCGATAGTACTGGTGGAACCCCTGGAGATTGAGTTTCCTCAATCTCGTTGCCGTGTTTCCAGGGAGTGTGATTGGCAGTGCCGGAGTAGAAGAGAAGTAGAAGAGAAGAAGCGAAGACATGAGGTGTCAGCTTAAACGGTCGGCCCCACCTGACCTGCCGCACTTTCCTCAGAGACTCTGAGAGTCAACAAGTTTCTGGACCTCAGCTACTGTCAGGCTGTCATTATCTCTCTCATTTGATTTGAGGGCACCTGCAGCCTGCCTTATTCTGGACGCCTCCAACCATGAAAGTGCGAGGGCCCATCGCAGAAAAAAATACCCTCGCCGCTTCCCTTTCGCTTCATCCCCTCTGAGTCCCCTCCTGTGCGTCCCTCACACCACCGACCGTCGACAATGCCTCCAGCATCCTGACGGCATGTCTGTCGGTTGCTATCGACAGTCCGCCTGCGATGCAGAGCGAGAAAGACTGAGAGAGGTCGCCAGGTGCGTGGGGTTAGTTTTTCTTCCCTGTTTGGCCGCTGATTTTGGTGTCCTAGATATTATTGCCTGATCGATCGTCTGTCCAGCAACAATGACACTCAACCTCTACAGGGCGATGACCGACCGGATCACAATAAACGCCTTGCGTCGGACGCCGCCTTGACTGGACTGGCTCGCCTGGGGGTTCTGCAGCTCGGCTGTAACCGTGCCTTTGTGTCAATCA
Source organism: Aspergillus undulatus (assembly GCF_047715775.1). Classification (NCBI taxonomy): domain Eukaryota; kingdom Fungi; phylum Ascomycota; class Eurotiomycetes; order Eurotiales; family Aspergillaceae; genus Aspergillus; species Aspergillus undulatus. The sequence continues at coordinate 403,244 of NW_027396628.1, read as the reverse complement.
TCGACGAGGCCAATGAGCATATCATCGCCGAAGCTACAAAGTCTATTTCTCTTCACGACGCCAGCAAACACCAGCTGAACGATGGCCTATATCTCGGAGTGAAATCTCTCGGCTTGGGGTGGGGCGTTGTTCCGCACACGATCGGTTTCTTCACGAATCGAATCCAGGCGGCGACCGTTGGAAGGGGCAACGTGGTTGCTAACGACAGGCGCTACATTGTCCACGATCTGGCAGAGGAGGAAGCTTTCAAGAGCCGACCGTACGTTGTTGAATGGCCGTACATGCGATTCTATGCCGCTGTCCCTATAACAAACCCTGGAGGTCACGTTTTGGGATCGTACTGCATTGTCGACGACAAACTACGGTCGGACTTTGGAGATACCGAGATTGAGTCCATGCAAGACATCGCAGACGCTATCGCACAGCATCTCGAAACTGTGCGGCTGTCTCACTGCCATCGCCGCACGGAAACGCTGGTCAAAACTCTCACCACGTTTGTCAAAGAACAAGACGATTTCGACCCGGCCGAGTCTTTTCAGGATACACCCACGCAGAGAGACGTCGCTAGAGATGCTGGGGATGATCAGGAAGGTCATGCGACACCCTCAGAGGATGATTGCGATGAAGTCGACCTGGGGCCATGCTCTCCGTCCGACGTGACCGGCGAGCTGTCATCCCTTTTCTCCAAGGTTGCCGGCTCGGAGCCGACAGAGAGCTCATTTCCATTTCGCAACTGCGAAGGAACCATCTCGGCCTCGTCCTTGAACGAGGATCGAAGGAATAGCCTGCCGCAAAATGTAACATCGACCGCCACCGGGCCTAGCAATGACGCCCAGTCATCGGCCGCAGAAATTGCGAACAAAATCGCGAAAATTTTCAAGCGAGCAAGTGTCTTGCTCCGCGATTCAATGGATTTGGATGGCGTTCTTTTTATTGACGCTTCGCGTTGCAACGCAGGCGTGTAAGTAAGCCGAAACTCTTTGCCCCAGCGCATCTCTGACACCCCATCGACAGTGTTTTACAAAACGACACCGGCACGTGGGAACCCTTTCCGTCAACGTTGCATCCCGGGTTTACGACCGATCCGTACCCGAGCCCAATGGATGTTCCGGGGGTGGGATCGCTATCGATGACGTGTGGTAAGCCCTGCGATGTGTTGGGCTTTGCAACGAAGGAGGCTGTCGACGGTTCCGGCATCAGTCGTCATATCAAGATTACGGAAAGACTGCTGGATGAGCTAATGACGTCTTTACCACAGGGTCATATATTTGACCTCAGCGATGTGATGGCTCATGAGGGGTCTTCAAAGTTCTTGGATCCGCTTAAAGAACTCTGTCGACAGCTGGCATTAACCTTCCCAGGTGCAAATTCCGTTCTCTTCTCACCCATCGGGGACTGGAACAAATCTAGGTGGCTAGCAGGAACTCTAGTATGGTCGAGCGACGTCTTTCGCAGTCTAGGCGACGATGATCTGCATTATTTCAAGGCTTTCGGAGATTCAATCATTTCTGAGGTTGCCCGCCTCGACTGGTCGACTACTCAGAAAGCAAAGTCCGCGTTCATGTCATCCGTCAGCCACGAGATGCGATCACCACTACATGGTATACTGGCCAGCGCCGAGTTACTGGCCACATCGTCGCTTCCACCGGAACAGCAGTACATGGTCGATATGATCGAGGCATGTGGTATGACTTTGCTCGATACCCTGAATCATCTGTAAGTTCCACGTGATCCTCCTCTTTCCTATATCATGACATAGCGTCCCTTGCTCGAAGCACTAGTGTTTATTCTAATCAGACTTGACTTCTCCGGAATCAACAACCTCTCCGCGCTTGAGGATTCGGCCACGGGCCCGTCAGAGGGTGCTATGGCGTCTCTCGAGTCTGCCTTTGATTTGGGCGAGTTGGTCGAGGAGGTGGTGCAAGTACAGTATACAGGCCAAACACCTCCCAAAGCTGCTGTGCACCTCAACCAAGCTATGTCTCCACCTCCGGAAGATGAGTATCCCAATTCTGACGAGCTATCTGTCATTGTGCGCGTAGAAGACAGACCCACTTGGACAATCCATTCCGTCCCTGGTGCATGGCGCAGAATCATCATGAATCTACTCGGGAATTCTTTGAAATGGACAAAGGCAGGATTTGTCGAGGTTTCCCTAAGCAAGGTCAACCGGAACAACAATTCAACGGCCCTCGCTCTTCTATCGGTCACCGATACCGGTGCTGGAATTGCTCCTGACTTCCTTCGTCACGATGTCTTCTCGCCCTTCACTCAGGAAAACGCATTGTCAGAGGGTCTGGGGCTTGGCCTCAGCACGGTGCGTCAGCTAGTGACATCCCTCGATGGCCACTTAAATGTCCAAAGTGAGATTGGTGTTGGCACTCAAGTGGATGTCTTCATTCCAATCCAGATACTCAACCCTCCATCCACTGTGCCTTCAGCACTTTCCCTACCTCACCATATCACTGCCAAACGGCCCCCTGTTCGAGTCTGTTTGATCGGATTTAACGACTATCCGGGGCTCAAGGAAACCCCCACGGGTATATTACCCGCCGAGGCAAAGCGGAAATTGGCTATCCGAAGCTGCCTTACCAGCATACTGACAGAACGTACCGAATGGAAAATCTCCTCGTCTGAGACTTTTGACGAGTCTGAAGGCGATGTCGCTGTTATTGAGGAAACAATGTTTCAGGAAATTCTGAATTGCCGACAACGGTCGCAGGCGGATGGTCTTTACACCGGGTTCAAGAAGATCTTTGTAATACTTAACGGCAAGGCGCCTGGCTCGCTCCCCGACGATGGCCTGCATCTCATCCGTGTTTCTCAACCGTAAGCTTCACGGTCCCCTCAATCCGACCATTACTAATTAGTAGCAGATTTGGGTGTCGAAAGTTCCGTGACGCGGTAACAAAAGTGGATAATCTTTTGCAGAAGCCGCTGCCTGAAAGTCTCTCTCACCCCATTTCCAAGGTCCCTCTTCCAAATGCAAGCCTGAGAAGTACGAACTCGCTTGCGCTTAAGCCCATCGTGCCCGTGATGAGGGAAACTGCGGTGGTTGAAAAACCGCCATCGGATACTGCCGCTTCAGAACCTACTCAGTCACAAGGCGCCAAACCTCCACATATTCTTATCGTAGATGATAATCAGATCAACCTAAAGGTGAGTTCCAAATCATATTCGGCACCTTGAAAGGTCCAGTTCTGATAACAAACAACAGATCTTGGCAACGTTTGCGACAAAGATAGGTTGCACGTTCGATACTGCTTCTGATGGGCTTCTTGCGCTCCAGAGGTACCAAGACTCGCCCGTCCGATATGATCTCGTTTTGATGGGTACGTTTTCCTGTGCACATGATAATACGCACATTACTGACAATTGACATTATAGACATTTCAATGCCGGTTATGGATGGCATAGTGTCCACGACCAAAATTCGCCAGTTTGAGGAAGAGAAAGGCCTCCAGCGATCGCGCATCATGGCAGTCACTGGTGTCGCCTCAACGGACATGCAACAACGCGCTCAAGCTGCCGGCATTGACGAATACCTTGTCAAACCCGTATCGCTTGCTGCCCTGAAGAAAGCCATTATCGTCGTCTAACATTCCGTTGTAACATGCTCTCATCCCGCATATACAGGTGTCTTTTAGGAATTTTCATATGGCTATTCCTCCAACCCCCCGGAGGATTCAACGTGCAAACCGCGTGCACCGCCAAAGATCTGTTGGCGGTCAACTGCTCCTTATCCCTCACAGAGCTCCCAATCGTAGGGTTCCCGGCAAAGGACCACAAAGTCCTCTGCTCTCCCATGCTTCCTGTATGGCTACGATCTGCGTCGCGACCCGGGCTACCTTTTCCCTTCCGCTGGGATTTCGTTCCACCGGTTATGCGCCGGCCTGCATGATCGTCCCCGTCACTTGAGTCTTAGCATGTGCCGCATCTAGCCTAAATGTTTGACCAACTAGAGCAATCTTGACAACTTGGCGGCTTTGATCCTGATAGTGTTCCATTGCGTCATCGTTTTCCTGTTCGAAGTTGGCGGGAAAATAAAGTGCGGAATCCATGCCTGACAGGCGCACTAAACTTACCTTATTTTGGTCATTCCCTGCGCTCCTATCATTCTTGCTTGGACACCCGCTTTTTTTGGCCTCCTCGTAGTTCGTGGTGGGACTGACCGCGTGGCACTCATCATACTGTCGATGATAAATAGAAGACTTTCCTTGGGGTGGAAGTATCAGTCTCCTGTTCTTGCCATTCTTCTCCCTTATTCCTCCAACACCACAAAAACCGATCAAGATGAACTTCGTGCCAGACTGGCTCCTCCATCTCATCTATGGCGTTCCCACTCCTACACCCAAACGAGAGAAGCCCATGCAAGTCCTCGCTGTAGGCATCTCCCGCTCCGGAACCGAGTCCCTGCGCGAAGCTCTCCACACCCTCGGCTACGAACACACCCACCACGGCTTCGACACCATCCTCCCCCCCTACGACCTAGAAAACATGTACCGCCTACTAAAGAAGAAATACAAAACCCCACCCAAACCCGGCTCAACACCCACGCAGAAGCTCACAGCCTCAGACTTCGACACCATCCTCGGCAACTGCGTCGGCGTCTGCGACCTCCTCGCCGCCGAGTTTGCGCCCGAACTGATAACAGCGTACCCCGACGCAAAAGTCATCCTAAATACCCGCTACGACCTCGACGCGTGGCATAAGTCCATGCAAGCGACGATGGGCTACTTCGATGCTAACCCCATCGACTGGGACTGGTGCAAGAGCTGGTTCGCATCCGAACTCTTCTGGGTCCGGCACGCGATGTGTCGCACAGTGATGCCGACTTTTTTCCGCGGAAGCTTTGCCTCGAATGGGAAGTGGGTGTATGAGCAGTATGTTGCTATGATTCGCGGGTTGGGATTACCGAAGGAGAGGATACTTGAGTGGTCTGTTGAAGATGGATGGGAGCCGCTCTGCAAATTCTTGGACAAGGAGGTCCCAAACGAGCCGTTTCCGAGTGGGAATCCGCCGAAGGCGTGGGCGGAGAGGATTAGGGCTACCACGGGGGAGTATCATCGAAGGGCCGTTAGGAATATGTTTGCTTTTGGGGCCATTATTGTGGTGGGTATTGCGGGTGTTGTTGCAGCGAGGAGAGGTGGGTTTGGGAGCTCTTTGACTGGGCTGTATAATCTTGCGGGGGAAGTGAAAGTCTCATCGTTGAGAGGGCTTGGTCTGTGACGGACACAGCGGCCGGTCCGACAGCTGCTCGAATCTAGGTAGAGTTAGGCCAGGAGGCTATCTGAGCACGCGGTTTAGGAAGGAAGGTTGTCTCCTGCCCCTTCCATCTTGGAACCTTGCCAGCTTTCCTCTTTCGCACCGATGTCATAATCCTGCCTCTCCATTCTTCGTCATCTTTTCTTAGCTGAGGTTGCAACCTATTGATACAGAGTCTCTTTATCCTCAATCCTGTGTACGCTTTTATCACAACCCAGTGCCCAAACCATCCCCTTATTTAGACAATATCTATCTAACCCAACAAGCACGAGAAATGGCGCCGCTTTCTATCGCAGCAACCGGGCACGGCAGAGCCACGACAAAGGCCGACCGCGCTGTGTTGCAGGTTACTATCGAGGCCGATGGCCCAGACGCCAACGCCGCGCGAGATACTGTCCTCGCCGTCCGAACGAGGACCGAAATCGTGATTCGATCAAATCTCACGGCCACCGAATTTCCCGCAGATTCGCAGGAAACATTGGTGGAAGAAGACATAGAATTAGACGAGATGGTCTCCCACCGAGCACCCTGGGAAGAGCCAGACTCCTCGCGGTTGGTGCCAGATCCCCAAGTGTCAGAAGCCCTCGCGCTCCAACAGCCCCGCTACAATAATAATAATACGATAATAACGGACTTTTGTTGGGGCCCGGTCCTGTCGCACACTTGCCCAGTTTACTCCGGCCCTGGCACTATCGCAGCGATGCACCATACCGCGTCGGTTACATCTACGATTGAGTTCGTGGATACGGTTGTTCTCGGGCGCATTGCGGAAGAGCTGCAGGACATGGATTTTGTCTCCATCGATCGCATTGACTGGGGCCTTACAGATGGAACGAAAACAAGGCTGACGCAAGAAGCGAGAAGGATGGCATCCGATAATGCACTCGAGGCGGCGAAGCAGCTCGCTGAGGCTCAGGGGAAAAAGATAGCTGAGCCTGTAAAAATCATGGAATGTGAAGCCCAGGGTTCCGGGCCATTGGTGTCGAGGGTATATGGGAAGGCTACCGGGATATATATTGATAGTGATAGTGACGCGACAAGGGTTGGCCGGTTTCCGGCCGCACGGCTCCAGCCTGAGGAGCTGTCTGGTGAGAGCAGGGTCATGATGGAGTTTGTGGCAGCGTGATGGTGTCTGACATACGGTTTCTTGTTCTTCCACAACGTATAGAATTCTAGAGGTAGTAACTGTTGAGATAGGGCTTGGACCTATTCAGCTAAGCTAGCCTTTTGTGCATCCTTCAGCTTGGGCTCAGGCTAGTAAATATCTACCCACTTATACGCCATCTCAGAACGCGAGTAGATACACTTGAAGTCTCCCTACAACTATGACGAAGCTACACCTTCAAGAGCCCCTGAAAACCAGCCAGGAGGCCTCGGCACAAGCTATGAGAGGATGATGTCTCCCAGAATTATACCGACCATGGATGACGGGCGCTGAAACTGGGTAAACCTGTCCATGTTTCAGATAGCATGGATGGCACCACCATTAATGGTGATTACTTTGCGGGTGGAGACGACTGAACGCACTTTTCTTAGCGAGGCAGATAGATGTAGGATACCGTGAACACAGAGGCTCGAAAAGATCCAGCAATTCCCCGAATCAGGCGCGGCGATGGCCTGCAAAAACCGGAACGAAAGTTGTCCGTCTGGATAGTATGAGTTCGGGATCCTATTACCATAGTCCATTTCTGTCTAACGGATTCCCCTATACGAGGTTGTTAGCTTTGGTCTATGTAGGTATATCCCACGTCGAGGCCCGCTTCGACTCCAAGGCCGAGTCCGAGTCGTTGTGGTTCTAAGGACTTCGCACCAGGCCGCGTCACATCCAAGAGGGACAGTTGGATTCATTTTCTCGAGGGGCGACTGGTTGACCGGGAGATGATTTCTACTTATTGTCCGCAACAGGATGGTCCAGATGGTATTGCAGCAAGATCATTGGATACGAGGGCTCTGCCTACTCTACGTATATACTACGCGTACTGTGGCTCTGTGCAAACGAAACATTAAATTGAGCTAGGATAGGTACTGCAGGTTTGTTGAGGGACCTCGCTTGGGGATACCCTGCTAGAGCATTGAGGGGAGGATCCATGAAGGCAAAAATGGAGAAGGAGAAGATGAGGCAAGAGGGGGAGAGAGGCGAGGGAAGATGGAAAGGGGACAAGAGGGAGAAGGGCAAGGGGAAGGTTTCCGAACGCGACCATGTAACCTTAGGTGGATAAGGCAACCGATCCTCTTTCATCTGCCATCAGCCGCGTCCAGAACTCGCATTGCCGTGCAACTTTTCCTGTTTGAAAGGCCTTATCGAGTCCTCTCCTATACACTTGCCGAAGGTGGACCTTTCTCCACTCTGCCCGATCCCAGACCAGCATCTTTTCACCAGGATCGGGGTGTACGACTGGTGATGACTCCGGGACGTCAAGACCTCTGATGAGCACAGGTACATGATATTGCGCCCCGCGAGGTCGTGATGGTGTAGAAGCCGCGTTTCGTCGGAATCGGAACCAATAAGCTTTCTTATCTCATTACATGTGTCAATGACTTCCTTTTGGTTCTCTGCAAGGTCGTCGTCTTCCATCCGGAAGTTTCGTTGGTGGGGTTAAGGGAAAGATGCTTGATTCGTTCATTCTGCATGTCCGTGTTGGCCAGCATAAGGTCATACGAGGACTTGAACGGCCCGTGGTCACCGTCAAGATTGACCCGTTTATCCCGGAAGAACCAGGGGGGAGACAATACGGCCTATGATGAAGTCAGGGTCATTCTCTAGCTCGGCCGCGGCGCTTGGGTTGCGTCGCCGCCGCCGTTCAGCGGGCTGCCCGTTGACACAGGGCACGATGTTGGGTGAAGTAGATGCTGCCCAGATACATGAAGTTCAACCCTTACAACTCCCGAATGTGCCCGCGGACCTGCATGGTCCAGTCGGCCTTTGCCTCGAAGGATATGTTTTTCCATGGTTTTGTTAAAGAGACGCCTTCAATGTACTCTAGGAGCGTCCACTCGAAGCGAAGAGGATTAGATGTGATGCAGAGGAACAGTAGGAGATGACTTTAGTCACAGGTAGAGACGTGTACTTTCGCAAAAATGCCAATGTTGCAACTTCAGTTTCCGTCTTGAAGAACGGCTCAACCGAGAGTGCAACGCGCATGGCGTAGGGATGGGCGGCAGAGGTAGATATTCTTGGTTGTCTTTTCTCGAAAAGGCCTGTCTGTCAGCTGCTTGTATGTACTGAGGCCACAGAAGCATGTCAGCTGGGATATCGTCTACAACTAAAGGGACAAAAACACACAGTTAATGGCATTCCGCATGGTGCCATAGTCTACAGATAGAACAAGTCTGTCCAAAGAATCTTTGAGACTCCCGTTGCAGCCTCGAGGAATTGGGTTCTATTCAGGACTGTGGTCATTGTTTTGTTGAATAGATGTCAGTAGACCTCTAAGGGACCACCGCTAGATATGGTGACGGATCTACTACTTACATTTTGCGAACTCATTGGATGTGACGATGACTCTGTTCTCACTCCCCTAACTTCTTCCTCCAGGAGTACTTGAATGACCTATAGTTTCATCTGCAATGCCCTATAGGGCTGGGGAAGGTATGTTGGAGATTCCCGTCTCTAGAGACCGCTCGACTTGCGCCGAGGATCCTTTTCAAGAGAATCTTCACACTTGATAACATGAAGAACAATGAAAACTATATCGAACTATCTAGCTCTACACAGGCCATCGATGCTCGTCATAGAAACTGCTGGGTACCGGGTGGATATCTAAACTGGGTGATCGGAAATGCTCCAGATCCCCCCAATGTCCCAGCATAACGGCTCTCAAGTCCTGGTCTTGGAGCAATCGACACCCATACCAGTGTCTCCTTTCACTCCACGAAGCTTCTTGGCACGCCTCCAAGTCGTTAGTGTTGCCGTGTAAGTGTGGTGCATTGTTGTGCATGACATACCCAATTGCAAAAGCGCGCAAAGTGGCAATCAGAGCATTGAAGGCTGGCCTCTGTCCGTTTACGACACCCCCAGCATATCCTTCCCTCCTCGTTGAAGTGAGTGAGGTTTCGAAGCGAGCGGTTGAAATCGAGGAGAAAAAAAAGTTCGAAGGAAAAGGTCTAGTTGATAGGGTATGTTAGCCCGGTCGCCACGCGCTGCAACTCCAGCAGGGCACGGCGGCAGAGGCATACCTTGACAAGCGACAGATCACAAACTCGAATATTTATCGCCTCTCGATTCCTGGGTATTCTGCGCGGGTTGAGGATCATAATACACCAGTCTATCTGCCAGACATCGACACTCAAATGTCGGCCCGCTTGATCTCGCACCGGAATGGCAATGTTGGCTTCCTTGCCGCGTTTATCCTCGACCTGGACAATCAGGCCGGACGTGCGTGACGGTTTTACCGACCTAATCTGCCCCAGAAGGCACCATCGTCCGTCCGGTTCGGGTGATTGTTCGCTGCAAGGGAAGGCTGCACCGTTCGGTAGCTCGGCCAGGGAGGGAAAGTGAATGGGGTTGTGGACGTTCTGGATCTCCGACATTGTGGAATACGATGATGTTGTCTGCCCCTGGGAGGGTCGAGGGGCGTTTCCTCTGGGTACTTGCGCGTCGGCGAGTTGGTTGAGGAGCGCTCAGGTTGGGCTCTTGGTTGGGATTCGGCGGGATTGGTTTGTCCACGTACTCTGGTGCCTTGTAAATGCAAGATAATAATAGGTAGTTTGATGCTCTGAGCAAATACGGAGTATGCGACAAGAAACGAGCTTCGAAGAATCTGTTGGTTGAAGGAGTGAATGTGCGATGTAGACGCGGAAGGAGCGAACGAGTGCAGGTATACGTAGTGCGTTCCCTGATGATTATAACCTACGCCCGACTTACAGAACATCACCAGATTAGTAGAGGCAAATGTTTATTGTAGGATAGAATACAAAATAAGGCGACCAGGTAAACGGACGGGTAAACATAGCAGGCTTGAACATCCACACTAGCTTAGAAGATTGAGACCAAGACAAGATATTCGAGATAGCTTCAGGATTTCTGGCGAAAACATTGTCACCTCAAACCCCATCCTGAGGCTGCAGCGAGACAGAGCCGAAACGCTCCAACTCATGCCCACGCCCCGTGAACAATGCCAACATATCAGGATCACGGAGGACCGTACAGTCCCAGTTATGGTTCCCCTGATGTATACCAGCTACCTGGCACTCCTAGGTAAATCGCAAACAATGAGTTAGAGAGACCACGGCAAGAATACTGTTAGGAAGGTTAAATGAACGTGATGTGATACATACCCTCTTACAGAAATAAAACATCGTGCACCGCGGACATCTATGCGTAACGGAATGGCGCTTCTCGCACCCGTAGCAGAGTCTTTTCTTTCCGAGCACGGACTGGAACTCGGTGACGCGCTCTTGGAGGTGAATTAGGTCGTGGAGACGGAAGGGGAGGATCTAGACAAACCACAAAGCGTTAGCACTCTCCAAACGGACAGAATTAAGGCAGTACTTAGTGCGAGACGAATAAACACAAACCTTAACAAGCCCTGGATCCTTAACCTCGAACCCCTCCCCCCAAGATGGCTTATCCTGACGCACCGCAGCGAGGATAAGGATTGTACAGCCGCGTTTCAGATATTTGGCTGGCACGCCGGTCTCTCCCTTTTCATCGTCACCGTCGCCGTTGTCAGACGGAGGGAACGCAAACCCAACTCTCGAGACAACATCCGCTTTGTCAATGACCAGCATCTGGGTAGGGTAGTGCATGCTCGAGCCGATCCTGAGCATCTCGCCGACGAAGCAGCGGCGACGGTGCATTTGTAGCTGCAGGGCGGACTGGGTCATGAGGTCTGGGATTGTGGGTGAGGTTTCCTGGATGATGCGTCTGTGGCGGAGGGAGATTAGGGCCATAGCTGAGGGTATTGAGATGATGATTTTCCGATGAGATTTGGATTGAAGAAGAAAACTTGAAGCTGAGACGCGTCCGTAGCATTGAACGCCTTTTATAGTACATGATATTTGTAGATACACGTTTATGACAACATAGTTGATGAACTGTAGTATGGGATTGTGAAAACATGAATAGGGTGAATGTTTCTAGAATATAAAATCACAATATGCACCTGATCCTTGGACTTCATGAAAATGAGCACACTTCGCCAGCCTACGCCAGGATCGTGATTCAATCTCGGGAAAGTACATTCAGAATACAGCCTTTGCATGACGACTGCGTCAATGATCTGTTCCACTCTTGCTTTGTGATAGTACCTAGGAGAATGGAAACATCTGCATACGAACAATCTAAGAAATTGGCATGAGATGATCATATACCATGTCGTAGCAACAGCTGTAGAGTGATAGAATAACAACCTAACTACACCTAAATTCTCACTAGAAATCCAGAATTGCAGGCATCTGGGCACTTAACAACTTTGTCGGAACACTGTCAAGAGTCCACATTTAATTCAAAAGCGAGCGATCATCAAGATACGACACCACAAACCCATCAAGGCAATCCCACTTCCCCTTAAACAACGCCTCCAAATCTGGGTCGCGAAGGATATCGCAGTCGAGCTGGTGATTCCCATCCGCTATACTCTCCCTCTGGCAGGCCTATTTCGTCACATAACGTTACCTTAGCGTCTTCCAACTGCCAGGAGGTTTTGCAGCCATGAGATAGGGTACGTAAACATACAATTCCACAGAAAAAGATAAATCTGCATTTCTCGCACACTTGGAAGAACTTCGAATCGAAACGCATTCTGCAACCGTAGCAGCGTTTGCCTCCTATTTCGGATGTGAACTCGAGGAGGGTGTTGTTGAGCCGGATCAGTGCTTGCATGTTGAAGGGGAGGACCTGTAGGAAGCATTGTCAATACATTTACACATCAATAACGGATCCCAAGTTTCAAACGGACGAGTACGCAAAGGATATCACAATAACATACCTTGACTCTCGAAACATCACCGATCTCAATCCCTATCTTCCCATGCTTCAGCATCTGCTTGTAAGGATTCAGAACGAGGAGCGCATATCCCGGTTGCAGAGAAGAGACTAGCAGTCCGCCCCGCTCATCCTGGGGGAACGAGCAGCCAAGGGTCGCCGTAGTACGGTTGAAGTCTTCGACTAGGAGCCTGGTGTGGTAAGCGGGCGTCCATTGTTCGATGGAGAGGATTTCGGCGACGAAGCATTCCCGGATTGGTGGGAGGGAGGGAGAACTGGTTTGCGAGCTTAGAAAGCTAGGTAGATTGGAGAGGGTAGGGAATCGGGCGCAGTCGCGAAGGTTTCCGATGTGCATTGTGGCGGTGGTGGGTATCAGCAGGAGGTCGCGGAAGATGAGAAGGGGGAGATACTGGAGTGAGACTGGAGAACTGGAGATTTTATTGCACTGGGTCTGGTTTGGGCTTTGCTTGTTGCCTTTGGTCTTGCTCTTGGGAGACGAAAGGCGTTGTTGAGGCGTTCCCTTTCATGCGAGGTTAATGGCTTTGTTTGTATGATGAAACATTTGGCAGAATGAGGCAGCTCTACCTCATATCCCATGTATCGATATCAGAGAACGAGTTTCATTGGTGATTGGATAGCTTTTCATAAACTAACGGCCTATTCACCCCCGTCCCCATTCGACCGCCCACCCTGTGTAAAGACCGAAACATCCCCCGTAGCCATCGACTCCTGCAACTGAATCCTCTCCTCAACAGTCAAATCACTCTGCGCCTTGCCAACACGAATAAAAACCAAGAGAACAATCGCAACCCCCGAACACGCAACCCCAAACCAAAACGCCGCTTTATAACTCCCCGCCTCACCAAGGTACTCCGTCTGCGCAACAACCAAATCCGCCAGCCCGAGGAAAAAACTAATGCCGACAAACACGATCGTGTTTATGATGGCCCCTGCAACGCCCTGCCGATTCTGAGGGAGGTTCGTTGTAATGAAGATGTTCGATACGCTGTACCCTATGTCTACGCCTATCGTGGCGCACACCATGGCGGGGAAGACGTAGGCCCAGTAGTTTGGGTTGTCGGGGATGATGGCGAATAGCAACATGGAGATTAGGTAGCCCGCGCCGGAGATCAGAAGGAGGAGTTTTCCGGGGAGGAGGTGGAGTGTGAACCCGCCGACTGTGGCGAGGATTATACCGCCTGCACCCATGGGTGCGAACCAGGCGGCTGAGATGAGGGAGTTGTGGCCGAGGATGTTTTGGATGCTGGTTTTGGTCAGTCTGGCTTTAAGTAAGAGGGAGACGCTGTGGTACGTACTAGAAGCTAGCATAGAAGAGGTAGATTCCGAAGACGCCGTATGAGAATGATAGGGCGATAAATAGGGGGCTCATGTACTTGACCTTGAATAGATCAAACGGGAGTAAAGGCTCGGCAGCAACCCAGCCCTCAACGTAAAACGCAGCACCCAGGAGCAGTATACCAAGGATGAACGTGACAAGTACGTAAGGCGTCCGCCAGCCATCCGGCGCGTGAGATCCATCAGTGATGGCAAATACAAGCAGGAGGAGCGCAGGAACGATAGTAGCGCACCCCCACCAGTCCATCTTAAGCGTCGACTTGTGTCGCCGTAGACGGATCAATGGCATCGTGGTCAGAGACACGACCAGAACAACGAGGACAATCATGCACCCGATATAGAAATACCATTTCCATGTAAGATAGTGACCCGCAAGGCCACTGACACAGATCCCTGAGTAGAATCCGAACGGTGAAAATGCCCCGTACAGACTGAAGACGAGGTTCTTGCGTGGACCTGGTCGGTATATACTCCCGATCAACATGATCCCCGACGGGAGAAAGAAAGACGGTCCCAGCCCTTGTAGTGCACGACACACGATGAGCATATTATAGTTTGTGCTCCAGCCCGCGATGAACGACCAGACTATGAACCAGACTAGCCCGACATTGAACGCAAGACGGGCGCCGTAGATATCGGCTAAGCGGGCGGCGGGGAGGAGGAATGCACCCGTGACGAGGGAGAAGACGCTTGCCGGCCATGTTTGGGATTCTGGGGGTATATCGAGGGCTGTTGTGATATGGGGTAGGAGGTTGTTGAAGCCACTAACAAAGTATTCCTAGCAGGGTCAGAAAGGCTAATATCTCATTGATTCGAGGGACATACAGCAAGAAGCTCCGAAGAGAGCAGCGAGAAGCAGAAACAAAGTTCTATCCATCGATTCGGGAACGTCGACGGCCGCTCTCGCCCAAGCTTCTCTATAACATCTTTATCTAGAAGCAGCTCGGGGCTAGCAGCCTCGTTCAAGTTCTGGCCGCCGCTTCCGGCCTCCAGACTGGCTTCTTGCTTCTCATCAGAGTGCATGATTATGCCTCAGCATCGGGAGGACAGAGGGCCGGGCATGTCCTATCTTAACTATGCGGTTTTTACCTGTCCGTCCAATTTTTCCGGTTCGAAGCTTGCGTACTGCTCGATCTATAGAGCCAAAAAATGGACTCTGCGCCCCCACCTGTAGATCCAGCCCTAATTGCGCTCTAAACCAAATGCAGCAGCCAAGGCGCATCAGACGCTGACTAACCGTGGCGTCATGGCTCCATCTGCCTCTCGCTTGAGCGCTTCCCGGTCTTCGTTGCTTGTCGTCAGAGCCTGTCTGTCCAATTCTTGATGAAGCTTCAACGTGTGCGCTTACCCTTGCGTAAGGCGTTGTAACATGTTCACGGCCCTGAACCGCTGGTTCATTGGATTTGCAACGTTTATCGTCCTTCCGTCCGGGCCCGAGCCAGCCGATCGTGCAGCTTTCCGATGCGGAATAACCCCGCCGAAAAGGCTTGTCATAACTGTCGGAGACGACGGTTAAAGTGCGATAGGACTGTGCCTTTGTGCAGGAAGTGTGCCCAGAATGGTCAGGAATGTCTGGGGTATGGGAAGCTGTTTCTCTGGGAGAAGGGGGTGGCTAGTCGGGGGAAGATGAGGGGGAAGACCTATCCTGTCCCATCGACATCACCTTCGCAGACGCACCAAAGGAGGAACGTAGCTTTAAGTCCTGGGGTGGAATCCATGATGTTGATGCCACGGAGCTGGAGTCCCATGGATCCGATCTTACCTCTTCGGGCACCGCCGACTGATCCTTTCTATCAAGGTTTGGATCATGCCTCGAGGCTGTATATCCATCACTGTACGTGCACTTCGAGGCTTTATAAAAAATTGCATATGAACTGATAGGACTAGATGCGACGAAACTATGTAGCGATATGGCGATATCAGATATCACTGACACAATCAACCCATTCCGTGACGTGGTCCCGTTATGCCGGGACCACCCCATCCTGCTGCATACCATCACCGCAAACGCAGCCTTTCACATCTCGGACCTGCATCGCCGCGGACTCTGTTTGGCACGATCAGACAGCGCAGCCGGCACTATCCAACATTACGCCTCGAATCATACTTTCTCACGGGCTGAAATCGACGCATTGTCAGCAAAACAAAAGGCACTTGTTCTCCTCCGCCGAGCCCTCGGGAACATAGCAGACATCGACGTCGATCTCACCGTCACCGTCATCCACCTCTTCATCATTTCCGAGCTCATCAGCCCCTGTCAGGACGGATGGATGGCACACGTCCAGGGCGCGCTGCGTCTTATTAGCTGTTACCAATCCCTCGAGAGCTGTCCTACCTCCCCGGCTGCGTTTATTCGTGACAGTGTCACGTCGGATTGCTTGACGTGCGTAGTTTCCCGAGCCTTCTACTCGCAATGGCTGCTGATGAAATGTGATAAAGGTACTACGTCCTCGGCTCAACCCTCATGAATACCAGCACACTGTCATTATCCAACCCGTTCATCTTCTCATCCGACATAATCGCCTCGCTGACGCGCGCCGAAGCAAACAGCTACCTATCCCTCCCAACACCACTCCTCCAAATCCTCTTTGAGGCGTGCGAACTGTCGAATCTCGTTGCGCTATCTACAATGTTAGACATTCCAGATTCACATTCAGATTCAGATTCAGACTCAAACCTCATCCAATTCCAAACCCGGGCCCGCGCCCTCCTGCACGCAACCGCAGCCTTCAACGTAAACGCATGGGCCGCATCCCTGGAAGGAACATCCACTTCGTTGCGAACAACAAGCAGAATCCACACGGCGCTAGCTCACCAAAACGCCGTGAAGATCTATATCTGTCGTGCTGTCGACGTCGGCACCAATACAACCTCCCCCTCGTCCTCCTCAATGCTTTTAGGCGAAGACCCAAACCGCCTCGTGACAAACATAATCACACACCTGTCGCTTGTCCCCCCCAGCGACCCAATCTTCAAAGCCACCTCGTGGCCGACGTTCATTGCGGGCGCGGAAACAGATAACCCGGTTTATAGACGGTGGGCGGCGGAGCGATTGGATGAGTTTTGGAATCTCATTCCGTGGGGGTATGTGCGTACCGCTGGGGAGGTTATGAGGACGACTTGGAGACTTAGAGATGAGGCTTCTGGGGGGGAGGGTGATGGTGGTGGTGGTGGTGGTTTGAGTGGAAATGGGAAGAGGAGGGGGAGGGGGAGCTGGGTGCAGCAGTTGAAGGGGTTGGAGAGGTATTGGCTTATTGCTTAGCAAGCGTTAGGTAGCGCGGTTGGTTTACGGGATCAAGTATGGCAGACGTTGGTTTGTGAATATCTTGTATATATTCATGTGTTTATACCGATTATCTGACGTCCATATCCAGCGATGATTCTAGATCCGGTTCTAGCCGATACCAATAAATCAATCACAGAAAAAATCAACTATGTACAATCCAAGTCCAGCCTCGTCTCTCTGGGGAGTCAAACCCATCAAGGGCTCATCATCCCATCAGCGCTCAACATTCAAAGCCCAGTAACAGACTGAATGTAGTCACGGAAATAAGCCGGGCTAGAGTAAACGCCAGGGTATCCCTCGCGAGCACACCCATTACCCCAAGAGGTAATACCAATGAGAACACCGTCCGCAACATACGGACCACCAGAGTCACCCTGGCAAGCGTCCTTGCCGCCACCCTCGACACCCGCGCAAACCATGCTGTCTGTGATCTCGTTGAAGCCCTGGTAGTCGGAGCTGCACTGGCTCTTAGAGACAACAGGGACATCTACGTACTGCAGAGTTGGGGAGACGTTGCCGCCCTCACGGAGGGCTCCCCAACCCGTCAAGGTACCAACGGTTCCGGCAGCGGGAAGTGCAGACGAGGAAGGGAGGTCGACGGCGCCGATTCCATCGCCAAAGGTGAGTTCCTCGGACAGAGTCAGGATAGAGATGTCGTTGTCGACAGTCGCGGAGTTGTAGTCGGGGTGTTGGGCGATGGAGGAGACGCCGACGACGGTGCCGCCGGAGTTAGAAGAGGACGAACCAGCGCGGATGGAGAGGCTGCGGGCGGTTGCGCCGTCCGTGCAGTGTGCTGCTGTCACGACGTATTGGTTGCTGATGATGGAGCCGCCGCAGATGAGGGAGCCCGAGGAGAGGAGGGCGATTTGGTAGGGATAGTCGGAGATGGAGGCCTCGTCGCCGCCGACGATGTTTTCAGCGGCAAGGGCGGTTGAGGCGAGGCTCAGGGAGAGGACGGTGGCTTTGAGTGCGTACTTCATTTTGGCGGTTGTCTTGTCTGTCTGGTGCACTTGCAGGCGAGGACTGGATGGATGGGGTTTATGGAGGGAGGCGAGGCGCTGCTGGATGGGGGGACAAAGAGAGAGGTGCGATTGTCGCAGCTTTATATAGCTCTTGAATGGAACAGAGGGTGAGCTTGCAACAGCTGCGGGTTCCAGAAAAGCGCAGTCAAAGGCGCCAAGCAGGCGTTGTTTCCTTGGATAGGCCATCCCCTGAACGTGTGCTGCCGATCATACAACGCTGCGCGGCGCAGGTGATAGCCAACCCCAGCGCGTGCGATAAGGGGCCATCCACTGAAGGAAGAGGCAATGGATTGTCCGTGCAAGCGCCGTGTCATGGCGCCATTGCAGATCACTCGGTGAATCCATGGCGCCGCGGGCCACATGCCGCACCAGGAAATGATCGAAGCCTGCCCCAGGGGACGCTGTGTGTGCAGCGCTGCCCTGATTGGCCAGTGTGCAATTTCCCCCAGATCGTTGCCTGTTGCGGTTTGAGAATTCTCACTGGCTGTTCGGTCCTCGCCGGTTGACCCTGACAATATTCGGCGAGACGGGTCTGGCCAGGATGAGTGTCAGGAACAAGCGAACGAGGGCATCGACAGGCTGAGAGGGTGTAAGCCAAGCACAACGCACTGCCTATCAAGCGACAAAGCAGCAGTGTATTCCGGACTTACGTGTCTTGGTCGCACAGAGCCTGGCCACGCACAAAGCTTAATCTGGTCAATCTTCATTACCGTCAGCTGCCCCTTCTGCGAACCACAGTCATCGTGGTACAGCCTATCTGCAGTCATTTCCAAGACAACCACTCAATCTCCAACATTCCATTCTCAACCATCGGCATCCCCCGCTGTATCTAGATACTCCTCCCATCGTGATTCCTCCGCGCATCGTTACATCTCCCACTTAAAGGATCAATCAATCCGATAAGCGCCCCGCCCCCCGCCCCCCGCCCCTCAGCCTTGTTCCCGATCAGTTGTTGTCCGCTGCCGATCACTTTCTGCCAAGCTATACAGCCTGTCCATTGTTCTCTGCGCAGCGCACGAGGTTGCATCGCTTTGTTCTTTGGCCCCCATGCGTGCCTGTGCCTGTGCCTGTGCCTCACAGCTCCCACTACCGTCTTGCCTTGTCTCCAAAAGACTGCGCCCACCGCGTGATCGGCGCTCC
Source organism: Aspergillus undulatus (assembly GCF_047715775.1). Taxonomy (NCBI): domain Eukaryota; kingdom Fungi; phylum Ascomycota; class Eurotiomycetes; order Eurotiales; family Aspergillaceae; genus Aspergillus; species Aspergillus undulatus. The sequence goes on along the minus strand of NW_027396628.1, from coordinate 384,250 downwards.
AAGGTCGTACCTGGCTGCTGCCTGCAAGATAGCGGGCTGCGTGATGCGATAAGTTGAGGTCGTTGTGATTTGCATGCGTGATCTGAGAGGACCCTGGTAGATCTGATTCGCCTTGTTCCGGACGGCGATATGCAGTGTAACCGGCGGCGGGGTCGGGCCGGTGGAGATCCTCTACAAGCGCCTGCAGAGTAAATTTGGTGTTGGAGATAGGATCGGAGTGCCCGACAGAAGAGCTGTGCTCTCTGTAGAGGAGATGCTACGTCCCGCGGGTCGGCAAGCTGATAGCACGCATGTGAAGAGCGGCCTGGTCGTGTTGCAGGCATCGATGGAAAACGGCAAGGACGGTAAGGTCAAAGCAAGAGACCAGGGTCGGCCTGACTCCAAGAACATCGCAGTCTTCCGGAGTATTCTATTTCATACCTCTTCTTTCGACCGCTTGTCTTCTCCCTCTGCCATGAAACAAACTCTGAAGCTTGTGTATTTACATGAAACCACCCCCGTCTCAGCACAATGCAAAGACAGGGGTATCAAACGGCCGCTTTGTCGCACTCACCTCTATCAATTTAGATTTTAGGCTTCAACGTTCGCACAATGGTCCTTTGTCTCCCAGTTCCGAACTCCCTCTCTTCATCCCATGATCTTCCCCGCGTGCTCATGCTTACCAACGCCCCTGGAGTCTTATTCGGGGTAGGGTTGCACAGTCCTTTGTCCGGTGAGACACGCAATCGCGGGTGGCGGCAATAGGTGACGACTTCGACCCGACCTGAAGGTTCTTTGTTCCACGATTAGTGCTCCGCATGATAGCCTCATGTACTACAAGGATACCACAGGGTGAAATCATTGTCTTACGTGCTTGCGTACATGGTGCGACGAGGACTGTTCCCCGGTGTTCAAGCTGAACCTCCTGACAGCCTTGGAGGCTCTTCAGTTCTCGTAGTGAACTACCTATCGCCATGTGCATTACGCTGAGTTTTGCGAGATGCGAACAGGCTGGCTTCCGCTAGTATATTGCCACTGTGACTCTACAAGTCCGTCAGGTCAAGCATCATTGACCGCCAATGCCCTAGAATGGCCCGGTGCTTTGCCCGCGGTTCCATCAGTTCCTCTAGTACATTCAAACCCGATGGGCAGCGCAGCATCATTCCCAGCCTCTTCCCGTTTCCCCTACTCACTTGCGGCCCATCAAAGTCATCATATCCCCTTCCCGGAATTGCCTATCCGTTCCTCACAAGATCTCGTCCGTTGAGGGAAGCATATGCCTGCCGTTTCGATTCACATAAGCTCACGTTGACGTCGGGTCTCCGGTATATGTGGCTTCAAAAATATATACAACCCATGGGCGCAACATGTTTCTGGCCAAGATGCTGAATATCAGGCGCAGCATCCAGACGTGGACTCGGGAGAGCAATGGCTGTTTGCATCCTCATCTAACTGGTCAAAGGGGTGGTCTTCTACGCTTTTTGGCTAGTCATCGGCGCCATAGATCTACCAACTATCTCAATGGTCCGACCTAGATCGTGGTGGTACGGATAAGGCTCCAGTGGGTTATAGTAGGTACGCCACAGGCCCAATCTAATGGAAGGGATTGCCTAAGGCACTATCGGGGCAGATCATTCAGGTAGCCCGGGTAGATACTCGGAGTTAAAGATGCGATTCTATTTTACACACAATGAAAGGCTCTATCTATCTATCCAACCTTGACCTCCAACCCCAACACATCACCACGGCACAGCCCCATCCCGATTCGTAAAAGTCCCAGACTCCCCATCCTTCCCAGCAGTTGCCAACTCCACGATCCTCGTCGCGCCAGTCTCAGTAGTCTCTCCGTACTCGCTAAACCCGGTCAAATTACTCTTCACCAAACCTGGGCAAACAGAATTAACTTTACCCCCCTCAGGACCAAGGATGCGATGGTAGTTCGCCGTCAAGATATTAACGGCTGCCTTGCTCGCGTCGTACACCTTGTAGTCGACAGGGTACCAGAAGGTCGAACTATCAAAGGAACCCGAGACGCTCCCCATAATGCTCGAGACAAAGATGATTGTTGGCGGGGTGGCCTTTGCCCTCCGGAGGAGGGGGAGGAGCTCGTCGGTCAGGACACCGGTGCCGAAGACATTCGGCGTGAAGGTCTTGGTGTAGAGGTCCCAGGTTGAGGTGTAGCTGTTGGCTTTGCCGTCGAGGAGGATGGCCGCGTTGTTGATTAGGATGTCGAGGTAGCCAAAGTCGCGAGAGATGGTTGCGACTGCATCCTTGATTGATTGCTCGGAGGAAAGATCCACCTCAAGGGATGAGGCGGCGTGGCCTGCTGCGCGGAGGTCAGAGGCGACCTTTTCGCCGGCTGCGATGTTGCGAGCGCCGATGATAACGTGGTAGTTGTGCTTTGAAGCGAGGATCTGGGCGGTGGCCAGGCCGATGCCTTGGTTTGCGCCGGTGATGAGGACGAGGGTGCGAGACATTATGTTAACAATTTGGATGCTTAGGCTCTTGTCCTGTTTTGATTGGGAATATTTTGATGTTCTTCTCTTGCATCTACGTACCCGCGAGAGATATATAGTCACGCAACGGCCATTAACAGTAGCATTACCAATCGAGGCATTGTATTGTGAGTAGGTAATATCAGCCCCCATCAATGACCAATACTGGTCATTATGGATTACCCAGCAAGATACGTTCAGATGAACCATGATGTTCGATGGCTTACACCAGGGTCTGGTGCTACATAGATCTCAGCGCCAAGACTCCGCTTGACGAGGCATAGTAACCATACCACCACCAAGGCAGGTACATAGAGTCTACCGCAAAGTCTGCACGAATCGTCAGGAATTCCGTAGAACATGGCTTATGGGAATGGCCTACAGGGGACTGGGCTGATTTGAGAGCCCCAGGGGTGGCTTACGCCGTGTCGGCTAATCAGGGCTGAGGAAGTAGTCATGTGACCGCCGAGGGATATGGCAGCCGGGCAAGAAGCTCAGTTCCGTCGTGCAGGGTGATCTGGAGGACACGGTTGAAACCATCTTCGGCCAGCTTCAACAGAGCCTTAACATCGGCGCTGGACTTCTGTATCGCCCCGGCAGCAGCACTCCTCAAAGCGTCGATGTTGAACTTGCCATAGCGCTCAGAGAGGCGGATATTCTCGTTGTAACTGCCCAAGGGAATCAGCTAACGTATCGACGTTGGAGCAGGCAACCTACATCTACCGGCCAGATGTGTACTCGAACAGGGCGCGAGGGTCGTCATCCCTTGTTGAAACGTTGCGAGAGCTCATGGTTGGCCTGGGCTTGAGGCTCTCATTGATGGACCGAGAGACGGTTGTTGAAAGAGGCGGCCATGGACGCGGTGCTACCCTTGCAATTCTCATACCGAGGGTGATGAAGTGAGAAAGGAGCGAGGGGGATGGAGTCGCAACGAAACAATAAAAGAAACGTCAAACGCACCCAAAAATGCCAGACCCCAGCGAAACAAGAACGAGTCGGAGTTCAATTCTGACTATGACGGCGAGGTAGCCGTGGATGGAAAAGTCTACCATAGAACGGGGACAGAATACGAGTTGCAGGTTGCTATCGATGCGGCAGTCAAGGGGATCTCATACCCCTGCTGCATAATGTACATAAGTTTCGGAGTCGGGCCATATATTCCCGCTGTTAGTATGGAGGCGTAGGAATGGCACTCTAGGTTGGGGTTGCGAGCCAGCAATCGCGTGGGAGTCGCGAGACAACAGGAAGATACGATGTCCGTGCGCGTTGTGCTTTACTTGTGGAACGATTGAACGCTTGGTTGCTTGTTTCGTCCCTGGTCCTATTGGTACTATAACTGCGCCAGTCCCCTCGAGAACAGCCCGATTAGATATCCCGCTTAAATCTGCCTCCTCGAGGACTTGAGACTGCATGTACCAAGTGTTGCAAATGGGGCGCGCATAGAGATCAGTTCAGCCCATAGCTTGATCCAGAGTACCCGATTGCGCAGGGACTGCGGCCGTACCGTGATTAGAGGATTAGGTTGTAGTGGGATGGGAAGCGAAGTCGGATTGTGCGTTGCTATGGGCACGGTGGCGCCGGGTGGTCGTTGGCCTTGGGTTATTGCGAGGATGTCCAGCGCGTCGCAGGTTAAGTAATCATCGAGCAGAGAGTTTGCGAGGTATGCGCCGCTGCCGGTTGTGAACAGGATGATTTTGTTCCCGGCAAGATTGTCCTTTATGGCGCGGGCCATGGTGCATTGTCAGGCTGTTAGAGCGGAGGGGTTTCCCTAATCATGTTTAGTTGACTTTTTATCCATGTAGAGACAAGCCGGTGGACACATACTTGCAGATGCATAGCCTCATTCTGCGCCTCAAACGCAAAGATATACTTCGGACTCTTAGCCCACGTCTTCCCGTTGTTAGGGTTAACATGAGCAAGAACATGCGCGATGCGGTCCTTGAAGTATCCAATCGCCTCGGTATTGGCGTAAAAGTCGCTGCCGGCCTCGAGGGCGTTATAGCTGTGGATGGAGATGAGGAGTTTGATACCGTAGTCGTGGGCTTTGACCATGAAGTCGTCGAGGCGGTTCAGGATAGTGTCGTCGTAGGAGTCTCGGCTGTTGCCTTGCAGGCTGGCGAAGTCGTTGAGGGGGGGTGCCCTTAATTGTTCCGGATTGGCCTGCTTTATTGTTAGTAGACATGCTCTTAATCGTGAAGGGTCTGGGAAGTGGGGAAGATACCATCTAGTCAAACTCGCAGGACTTTGACACCGGCGCTCTGCAGACCTTCGAGAAGGGTCGTCGACTGGGCGTCTGTTAACCCCGTCGCATAGTAAAGGTTCGAGCCTGAGAACGACCTGGCTGCCAATGCGGATGCCACATAGAACAGGCCGTGGACCAAAGAAGCCGAAGAGAAGAGCTTCATATTAAACCTTAGTTTACTCCTGGTTCTTTAGCTCTGTAGAGGTTTCACAAACCCTGACCCATCTGGTTATGCTTCCGATCCCCCCAACATCCTGACGTCGAAGTCCTCACACCCAAAGTCCGACACAGCCGCACAACGATGATCATCACGGCTTACCACCCTATCTGAGACAAATCTGCACGGGGGTCATATTCACGATTCGGCCATAGATCGAAGCAGCCCCCACACTTCCGGGTTTGAGTTGTGCGCTAAAGCCTAGAGGTGCCACTTCAATGCCCAATTTGGGGCGCCCGTCACCCGGGCATGGTGGACAGTGCCACTGTCGGCGACCCCAAGGTTGGCACCCTCCTGGATCGTGTTGAAGGACGGTTAAGATCGTGAAGAGCCTTGGAGGAGAGTCAGTTGTTGATTTCACCCGGGCAATACTCCATAATCTGATCTACCTTATACCTCGGCAGTCTCACATGTTCCGATTCCGCTTACTGTTCATCCATTTACAGTATGCCCATCCCCTTCTAGACTATTCTTTCCACACCCTAGAAGCTCGTGGGAACCGAGGCGTTTTACTCAGCTACTCTATCCGTGACGCGAGAGGGCCTTTTATACGTCCTGCTAGCCGCCTTATTTAATCGGATATTCCGCGGCTGGTTGGAGGCATTGCGTAATAAAGGTGCCTGATTCCGTCGTCGGAGATATGCGAGTGACATAGTCTATGCCCATGACTATTTCCTGAGCAATCTCTCCGTATCCTCTATATCCACCAAGAGGGAATCAGCCTGGTCCACCATTCTAGCCCAGATAATGTTGACAAATGTTCCGACAGCTCCGGTATCTGCTACTGCGCCTGGCCCCCTCCGCTGTTGCGTCCTCACTGCATCGCCTAGTTTCCCCAATAACTCCCCGGAGTAGACAGCAATCATGGACATATACATATATGCCTTCCCTTCTGACATAGTTATAGGTGTATCAGCAGCGATGCGGAGAGAGTGCGAACTAAGGGTCCCTAGTTGCACCTTCGGGAGAATAACGGCCCAGTTTGGTCGAGGTCGGGGCGGGCCAAGTGAATGCTGGACGCAGCGTTGAATCATAGAAAAGATGGCTGTGTAGATATCTGTCAGTCGCGAGTGACATGATGCAATCATCAGCGCGGTTGGCTCGTTCTGCGATCCTGAATCTGGGCCGAGTAGGCGATGCTGGATTAGATCGGTGAATTCGCTTGTGAGGTGGAATAGCTCGTCGAGGACAAAGGGCATGTTGCTAGACCCTTCAGCTGAGGAGGCAGGAGCCCCATTGCAGTCATCGGACCCGTCTGGCAATGACGGGAGCTTCTCTGACAGTGTAGAAAGCGCGATGCTCAGATATGCCAGTGCTTGAGCGGTCACTGAGGTCATAGCAAGCGGCGGCTCTGGGGCTGGGGCTGGGACTTGCAGCGGACCTATGTCGAGATTTTGGCCCATCGGCTCCCATACCTGAAGAGGTTCTGGAGAGAGAAAGGAGAATTCATCCATTCGGACTTGCGGTTGTTGAATTTGTATGTCATTCTGGTCAGCGTCGGCGTCGGCGACGGCCGGTGAGGTCGCAATAATAGGCGCCAACCAGCGATCATATTCCATCTGTGGTTCAAGGCCAGTATGATGACCGTTGCCTGTATCACCAAGAATCTCGGTCCGGTTGGATTGTAACGCACATTCGTCCACCTGCACATTCGGCGTTTTCTCTGCCGTCGATGACGAGGCCCTGATTGAGCCGCGCGGGGCACGAGGCGAGAAGTGACAAAGACTGTCCAGGCGAGAACACCGCTCACATCGAACAGCGCCGGGCTTGCAAACACATCGGAGTTTCTGAGCATGGCACCGATCACAGGCGGCTCTCATATTGTCGTACACGTGGAAATGGGATCCCGGGAGAGGCTGAGAACAACGAAGGTGCAGGGGGCACAGGTGCAGTGTAACTCCCGTCGCGTTCGGCGTTTTCGGTCTTTGTTGTGGTGGCGTTCGGCGTTATCTCAACAGGTACTTGTACCAATTCATCTCATATCCAGGGAAGTACCGATTCCAAACACGAGTGAGCTCAGCATGATCCCCCTCGACGATATCGCCGCTTCCAACGCGCGGATCGCATCCGCCTTCCCTGCCGGCCTCGTCGGTCTCTTTGTCGGTGCAACCAGTGGCATCGGCGCCGGCACCCTAAAGGCGTTTGCGAAGCATGCATCCCGACCACGCGCGTACTTTGTCGGTCGCTCTCGGACTGCTGCTGATGCGATACTCGCCGATTGCAAGGCGCTCAACCCCGAGGGTGAATATATCTTCATCCAAGCGGACGTGAGCTTGATCAGGGTTGTCGACGAGGTCTGCGACCAGATCAAGGCGAAGGAGTCGGCGTTGAATATTCTGTTTTTGACGCAGGGTGTTCCGAGTCTGGATCGTACTCGTAAGGCCTTTCTGTCTCATGCTTTGGACAGATGTTCGACCTGTGTGGTAAATGCTAACTGAGACAGTAACCTCTGAAAACCTCCACCTCCTCACAGCCCTAGTCTCCTACTCTCGCCTCCGCTTCATGAGCAACCTGCTCCCTCTCATCGAGAAGGCAACTGGCCTCCGTCGCATTGTGACAGTCGGAGCAGGAGGGTTCGAAGGACCCATCGACGCCACCGATATCTCAGCCCTGCATACCCCACCCGAGCAAGTCCGTGGTCACATCGCGAGCCTCATGACGCTCGGTCTCGAAGCCGTATCCCGCAGAGCATCAGGAGTGACGCTCATTCATGCCTACCCGGGAGCCGTGGATACCCCGTTGGCCCGTCAGCTACTCACGGCGGGATACGAGGCGCCAATCAAGATTCCTACCCCCGAAGACTGGCTGTCGCCGGAGGAAAGCGGGGAGAGGAATCTGTTTCTGTTGACTAGTTCGCGATACTACGCTCGTTCTGCTGGTGGTGCAGACTTGCTGGTTTCTGTCACGAGCGACCTCGGTCTTGTTACTGGAGTGGATGGTGAGCCAGGTAGTGGCGTCTACTCGGTTGGTGTGGATGGGGAGAGTGCTTCAGCCGAGGCCATTGAGTTTATTGCTCGCTTGAGGAAAGAAGGTCTTGTTGAGAAAGTGTGGGCGCATACACAGGGGGAGTTTGAGCGCATCACTGGCGCGAATGATGTTTGAGTATGAACGATGGATAAGAATAAACCTACTGTGAGGAGTCCGACCTCGTAGTCAATCGAATTCTATCCATGTTTTCAAGTGGTATGCAGCTATGCTGGCTTCTATACTCAACCAAGTCCTTTTGCACAGGCCAAAGCAAGATTCATCCGATCCCATGCAAATTGTGAAGCTGAGCCAGTTTGATTATGTTGAGACATACCCTGCTCAAGCGCAGGCAACCGGAACCAAGAAGTCCTCTAACTATTTGGCCATATGGATCATCGGGCTTAAGCCTCCCAGATTTTGAAACCCCCCGGAACGAGCTCCTGGAATACCCCCTCCGGATCATACTCTTCCGAGACGCGCTTCAGGAAAGCCAGGTTATCTGGCCCATAACCCCAAAGTGGGTTCTGGGTGCGATCCGCGTAGTTGAGGCAGACGTACTCGTTATATGCGCCCATTGCTTCGGCATAATCGTCAAGTTCTTCCCGTGCAGAACGTGCCAACTCGTGAAAGAGGTTATCATCCGCATTGTTTTTCCAGCTGAAGTCCCAGGCCACATCTGTTGAATTCTACATTAGTCCTGATTTTAGGGGCTATGGATAAAGGACCGGAAGTGACTCACTGATCATACTACGGTTAACCGTTCCAGGCCGAGCACATTTCAACCGCGGGACTCGCTATGCTTCCAGAATGTCCGAACCCATGGTTGGATGATGAGGGCAAAACGTTTGCTGCTGGAAACACGCTGCGCTTAAGCCACCTGCGCATTAAATATTCGGAGAGCTGCATGCATGATTTCTCCGCGGTTGAGATAGGTTCCTGTCTGAAGCACATCCTTAAGAGGAGTTCAGGATCCAATCTTCCATGAGTGAACCAATAAAAAACAAACTCACCGGTATCCATAGGGGAATGGTTTCTCCGTCGTCAGTTCCAGAAGTGAAGCTGAGTCCAATGTATCCGTCATATTTGGAATTCCTAGAGGGCGCTGTCGTGCTAGCTAAGTCGGTCTATGCAATCAGCCAGATTCGGAACCCGATCAAGAGTGACATGCATCGTTTATTGGAGGATTATGCACGCCCCCAGATACAGCGCTTGCGAACGATCCATGCTGTTTCGCATTCAATTACCCGAGTTCGAATCTCGTCGGAGTTGGATCAGGAAGCTGGCCGGGCGAAATGTGTATCCGTACACCCGAAAGCTGCCCTTTGGGCCTTCTGCCGCATCATTATTGTTGCCCCATTGCTGGGCTATGGCCCGGTGCGATGGGCACGGCCAGCTGGATCTTCTCCTATTTCATCGATTGGCTTGAGCCGTCCGTTATGGTGGATACCACGTGTTCGCCCAGTATGGTAGCCCTACACCAGGCCGTGACTGCCCTGCAACGGGAGGAATGTTCCCCTCAACCGACGAACATCCTCATTTCCACGTAGAAAGCTCAGATGCTTTCTCCCACTTCCCAAGGCCGCATGTGGGATGCAAAGAAAGACCGATATGCACGCAGTGAAGGCGTGATATCAATTGTGTTGCAGCGGTTAGGCGATGCCACTTCCGACAATGATAGCATTGAATGCGTTATCAGAGCAACCGGGACGTACCAGGGCAGGCGAACAACGGAACTCGCAATGCCATCCGGCGCCCCGCAACTTGGTCTCACTGAGAGAACCTTCGCTCGCGGCGGCATGGATCCCTTGCTGGCGATCCCCAGGAAGCCGCCGCTATATCTGGTGCTTTTTCCGGACCCCGTGCACCGGATACAGGGAGCTGAAATGGCCACATTCCTAGCTGGGATCGAGGCAACGACAATATACAGCTCGTCGGATCTGTTCTAGGCTGTTCTCGGCCATACTGAAGGTACTGACGGGCTGGCAGGGGTGTTGAAGGCGCCTTTAATCCTTCGAAACGGACTCATCACCGCGAACGTGTTGTTCGAGAAATTGAGCCCTGCGTTAGAGCTATTTTTACCTCGCCTCCGAGTGACGACTCAAGCGGCATCGTGGCCTTTCTTGCACCCTGCGGCTCCGTGGCGAGTGTCGGTCAATTCATTTGAATTTGGCGGAACCAATGCCCAGGCTATTCGTGAAAGCTGCGATCCCAACGTGGGAATCAACAGCAAATCTCCCCCAAGGGACCGTTCCTCGAACGGGATAAACCATACCATTTGTAGTCTGGGCGGCCCCGGAGAGGTCTTTGGTTGCCCTGCTATCCTCCTATCCCCACCACTTAAGGGAAACGCCCGTGGTCAATCACGTCGACGTAGCAGCAACTCTTTTCAAGCGACGCTCGTCGCTAAAGTACCGCTGAGTATATGCGCATCTAGTCTTGATGAACTGATTGGTAAACTTGATTCAGAAGCGGAAGCTATCCGCAAGAAGAAAACTACCCGATTCAGCAGCCAGCGATCCTCCGGCCCTCTGCAAATCCTGGGAGCCGTTACCGGCTAAGGCGCCCAATAAGCTCGGATGGGATGGGATGGAATGGAATCAATGCGTCGACAGAAGCTAAGAATTAGCTGTAGGGAAATGCAAGAGTCTTTAGATGGCCGTCCACGCAAACATCGCTCTCCTTTCTCCAACTTGGCGCACTTTCTGACGCCGATTGCGAGATGGACAAGGCCAGGATCTCGCAGTCCCTCTGCGCCGCTCTCCGAACAGTCCTCGTTAATTTTCTGAACGTTCTGGGAGTTCCGTTGACGTCGGTGGTAGGCCAGTCGTCTGGCGAGATCGCTGCTGTTTATGCATTAGGGCAATTGGCTGCTCGCGATGCCATCCGCATTGCGTATCTTCGAGAATATGTGGCTCCCAAGGCCGGTAAAAAAGAACGTGGAGCCCGGTGCGATGTTTGCTGCAAGTCTTTCGTTGGGAAAGCCGTCTTCTTGCATCCCAGCCCCCTACCCTGGGACATCATCGACTACTGCACCAAGTCAACCTTGTCCTTAGCAGGCGGGCGAGCTGCCTCTGACTCTGGCAGAGCCCAGCTGCAGGCCGTTGCGCAGCTCGACGACGTCCCTGGAATTGTGTTTGCGTCAATTATCGCCAAACTCCGCAGCAAGTTTAGTCTTCCTGAGAGCAAGGCCGTTGGTCCGGCGACAAAGCTCGGTGATTGCAGGAGACAAGCTAGGCATGACACTCCCTATATGGGTCAGGAAAATCAGAGATGCATCGTGTAGGTAACAGCCATTCCTGAACATATATATCTGCCATTATTTGAGCACCGTCAGCTGTTATTACGCACACTAGGGCAAACCATACCTGCTTGCTGTTCTATTACTCCTTCCATTACCCCCTCTATCTCAATAGGAAATGATCCCCGTCCCCGCCATAATCTTACACTGTCCAGATTGGCTCCAACATGCGGGGGGCTGTGTTTGGCGGGGCCGGGCCCGGAGAAAAATTGCCTAATTGGACCAACGAGGTTAGTGTCGGAGTTGCCCCGATTTCATACCGCGTCATTGTGCAGCTCGGGCTTGTCCCCTCAGAGCATTGCGTAGTAAATGATCAAAGATGGCAAGGAAGCTCCGGCAACGTTGTGGGTTTTGTATTCCATTTTCGTTCAAGAGGGTAAATACTCGCCGTATAGTATACTGCAACATACGTATCAGGCATCGCAACAATGAATGCAGATAGAGACGTCTACTACGACAAAAAGCTATAAAGCACCCTCTTCGCCCCTAAGTATTCGAATCCAATCCAGTTAAGAACAATTCCAGACATCAAGATATTCAATTCACACAATGCCTCCCAAAAGACTGCAAGTTGGCGCCGCTGGCCTCGGCCGCATGGGCAAGCGCCACGCCCTCAACTTCCTCAACCGTGCCCCCCGTTCACAGCTCGTTGCGGCGTTCTCGCCTGACCCTGAGGAGATTTCCTGGGCGAAGCAGCATCTTGAGCCCTACGGTGTGACGCTGTACACCAAATACGAGGATATGATCCAGCACCCTGGTCTGCAGGCTGTTGTTATCGGCACGGCAACGTCTGTTCATGCCGAGGAGGCTATCAAGGCTATGGAGAAGGACCTCCATGTTCTTTGTGAGAAGCCGTTGAGTATTAATCTTGATATTGTTCGTCCCCCAACCTTTCCACCCCGGTGAAAGTATGCCAACAGACAGCACCAGTGCAACGACGTGGTCTCCGCCGCAAAGAAACGCCCCCACCTAAAAGTAATGTGCGGCTTCAGTCGGCGCTTCGACGAGTCCTACCGCAACGCCTACAAAAAGGTCGAAAACGGCCTGATCGGGCGCCCCTCAATCCTCCGCTCTCAGACCTGCGACAAGCACGACCCGTCGGGCTTCTACGTCGAGTACGCGTCCTGGTCCGGCGGCGTCTTCGTCGACATGGCGGTGCACGATATCGACCTCACGCTGTGGTTCTTCGGGTCCGACATCATCCCCAAGTCCATCTCTGCGTACGGAATCACAGCCGTAACGCCCGACCTAAAGAAATACAACGACTTTGACAATGCCGTTGGGATAGTCGAGTTCCACGGGGGCAAGATAGCCCACTATTACTGTTCTCGAATGATGGCGCATGGTCAGGAAGATGTTACTGAGATTATTGGTACGGAAGGGAAACTGTCCGTCAACCTGAACCCGGCGTCGGACCTGGTGAACTATTATCACTCTGGTGGGATTACGCGCGAGATTCCGGCGACGTACTGGGGACGCTTTGAGCAGGCTTTTGTGAGGGAGACGAATGAGTTTGTTGATGCTTGTTTGGATGATACGCCGTTGCCTATGAAGTTGGGGAATGCGGTTAAGGCGGTGCAGATTGGGGCTTGGTTGCAGGAGGCGCTTGTTACCGGCAAGCAGCTGAAGTTTGATGAGACGGGGAGGAGGGTTGAAGGGGCGAAGATTTGATAGGGGACACATATAGATAGGCAGGCTACTTAGACCAGAAGCAATGGAAGCCCTGAGGGCTTGCGGTATCTCATCGGTTGAAATTTTCCTCTCTATAACCGCTCCTTCCTCGTAATGGACTAGGGAGGTATGGGCTCGTGCTATCGTGCTTTGCATATTCATAAACACCCCGGTTGTATCTCCCGCAAAACGCGCTTGCAGCGCTCGCAGATCCTGTGTTTTCATCTGGATTATATTTATGGTTGTGATGGAGCCTTCTCCTGACATCTCTTTCGGCTTAGTGGCGAGTCATCATAACCATCCCCACGACTGCTTCAATCGATCTCTATAATTACCAACGGGCCACCCGTGGTGCCACTCCAGCTTATCTAGAAGCTCAATGAGTGCTCGCTGCTCGGACCGATCGTCGAAGTGCTCTCCGCAGACAACAATGCCCAATAACGCCGTGGTCAATGAGGGCGGATTCTTGCGATTGTGCACGGCAATACCGCACAGTCTCATAACCGACGCCTTTAATCCTTCGCTCAGAACACGCATGCTTTCTCTGTGTCCAAAACCCAGCTTTGGTATGTTCGGGTTGTATACCGCCAGGAGGATGCGAGCTAGTTCAATATGCTGCACGCCTGCTACGTGGATGTTTGTCAAATAACAGATTTCGGGGAAGACTTCCCCTTTCCGTCGGTCGGCTTCGCGGAAGTATATGGGCTCAAAGCTCGACGGGAGACTATCGATCCATTTTTCTGATTGTGATTTGAGATACGTCCATCTCTCCTTTGTGGAGGTCCCTTGGGTAGATGTCTGTGCCGTGCTGCCATAACAGAACTCTAGAACGTCTGCACAGAAGATCACCAGTCGAGCTGTCCATAGGGCATCCTCGCCTGGAGCAAATGACCGAAAGACGTCACATCGCGACAGCGACATGTTAAACGGGCGTTGTTTGATGAAGGCCGAGTATACCTCTTGTCGGAAAGCGACCCAAAATGCGGCCTGACGCAGGCTAGACATGTACCAGCGGGTCTCGAGGGTCATTACGTTGGCAATAGAGGTTGACGAGGGGGAGTTGTATGTCGCAACGGGGGGTGTGGATGGATCGAACTCCGCGCGCGCAGTGGTTCCAGAGGAGATGGATGGGTTCCTCTGCGCAATAAGTGGCACCCTCGGGATCTGGGCTTCGATGAACATATTAAGAACTCGAAGGAAGAGTTCATCGTCTTTCTGTTCATCTTGAAACGGGTAGTCCACCTCTTCATAGAACCGGAGGATAATTGCAGCAGCGAGCAGATCCTCATTGCGGATTTGTTCAGGGTCTGCGCTCAGCGCTAGCAGATCATGAATGCACTTGTTGTGATAGTGCAAGGCAGTTTCATCGGTGAGATCTCGCAGGATACGGCCCTCATATTCTACCTCGCCAAATGCTGTCCGGTATTTGGGCACCCGGGTGAGATGACGAGCCGAAGCAGCTAGGATGGCGTTCATGAGAGGGGGGCAACCACGTGCCCGGTGGGGGACAACTAGTTGGAAGTGGCGCTCGGGATCACACAGATCCAGCCACATGCTGAGATGGTCGATATAGTACCCAAGCAACCCAAATTCAAGTGTGCTGTTGGGCGAATGTGGAGTTTGTGATGGCTTCACAAGACCACGCATGACAAAACTGTCTGCCGGGAGAGACTCAGGCGCTATTATGTATGCACAATTTGGTTCTTCGACATGTGCGAATGGGTCTGTATCTACCACGTCCCCGAGTAACAGATCGATTCTCGCCACAGTTGATGCCGTGGGGACGAACCCACGCGGTGACTTTGGCGTGTCTGTCGGCAGCGCAACTCCTGAACTGTGATCGCATTCACTTACAGAAGGAGCAGTGAGAACAGACTCCTCCGGCCTTTGGTCTTCATCTTCATTATACAATGCAGCTAGCTCCGCGGTCTCATCGACGTAGACAAGTTTCTCTGCGCCCTTTAGCGCTGTGCGTTGTATAGGGCTTAGCAGGAGACTCACTCGGTATCTTCGATTTGATTTTCCGGCCTGAGGGAGCAGACGACTGGTCATTCCGCTTGGCAATCTTGCCAGAGACATCGCTGAACCGAATGCGTGCCTTCGTCTGCGTGCAGGGGACTTGATCCTTAACGCACTGCCTACAAGACGCAGATGGCAGATCGCTGGGTTCACATTTGATATGTTTCTGCGTGATTTAAGTCAACACTACCATGGCTCTGGGATAGAACGGGATAGGGTGGGTAACTCATCTACAATGACTGCATGTTGTGCTTCGCCGCTTCCGGGTCATATTTGCGTGGGAAGTACCACTGGACAGGGCACCATTTGTCTGCCCTGTAGGTCCAAGATGGCTAAGTCCATTGAAATCCATTTTGACAAACTGTTGGCCTCTCAAAAGTAGGCTAGATGGTGGTAATGAGGCGGGGAATCCTGGGGTGAGGGGGTGCCTATGCGGGGAATGTTTCTCAATCTGGGGTGGAGCCTAAGGGGTGTCTTATTGGTGGGGGTATGTTTACTGCATTCAGAACTGTTCTTGGCTTGCAAGCTGACATGGAATAATGGATAATCATATATGACAAAACACTCACTCAATACAGGACCATCCCACAGCCTCAGTTCGCCTCCCTCGCGTTCAACTTCTCCTGCAACGCCGCAAAATTCCGCCTCATAGCATTCCGATTAAACTCATCCCCCGTAAACAGCGGATACTTCTGGCCCGGGCCCTGAATAACCGCATCCTTACAAGGCTGATTAAAGTACGCAATACTATACCGATCCCCAAAATAATCACCCTCTTCACACGGCGCCTTGACGCGATGGAAAGTCGACTTGAACCGATCGTCCGACCACGACATGAGCAAGTCCCCAATGTTACACACTATCTCGCCAGTCTTAGCCTCGACTTTCGTCCATTCATCGCCTATCCCGAATTCCGTGACGCTTTCGCGTCCGGGACAGATTTCTAGTCCACTTTGTCCCTCTTTCTGGAAGAGGAGCGTTAGGAAGTCCCAGTCTGCGTGGGCGCCGGCGCGATGGTAGGTCTTTCCATCTGTTGAGGTGGGGAGGGCGAAATAGTGTAGGAGTCTCATTGTCGTTTGCGCATTGGATCTTGAGATATCATGCGCTTTCACGAAGAAGTCCTCAGGGAACCCCAGACCCCGCGCGAAACACCGCATGAGCAGTTCTGAGACTTTCTGAACGTTATGCATGAACTTCAAGCAATCCTCCCTGAACCCCGGAATATACTCATTCCCAAGCCAAAGACCGTCCATGTTCTCGCCAAACTGCAACTGATAACTCTCCTTTCTATCCGGCTGTCCCGTTGACGGCCGGGCCTGGGAATTTGTTTCCCACCCGACGTTATTCGGGTTCCAGGGGACTGTAGATTTTGTTTCGGCTGGCAGGGAGAAGAACGTTTCGGATAGTTGAAACATGGATTCGATTTCGGGGGTGGATACGCCGTGGTTTGTTATCGTGAAGAAGCCGACGTTTTCGGCAGCGTGGATTAGCTCATTGGTGATCTCTTTGATTCGTGAGTCGAAATCGTGGAGGGAGATCTGAGGGATCGGGCGTTCCACGTAGCGGGCCATTTTGGGGGCTTTGGTTTGTGTTGTTGAGGGTGAGGATGACGATGTAGAAGGTGTTTACATTTTATACTGTAGACAGCAAGGACAGACAGACTTATCTTTTGGAGGTGACCCCGCTCGGCCGAACTGATACTGAAAAGGTCAAGGTAGTACAGAAGAGCGGCCGATAAGGGCAGGGATGCGGCGATCTCCTTGTTGCTTATCTATCGTGGCCGACGGCAATACTGACTCCAACTACACAGTAGGGAAGCAAACAGCAGCCCGGCTCGTCATGGCGCTCATTCACATATATAGTACCGCGGTTCCTTACCTAACCATACTGCAGAACTGCCTATGGATAAGACAAGTGATTGAGCTTAAGTTTGGGGATTATCCGACCAACCTTCTTTCATATCCCGAGTGATATTCTCTTTCCAATCACCGCTTGTCCTCGCGGCGCCAGTCGTCTACTGAATAATGGGCATTTGTCGTTCCAGTCTCTCTTGCATCTTGAGATTTGGTCCCGGTTTTTATCTTGAGCTTTGACTGGGTGTCGCCTGTATACCCTACTGAGACCTGCCAGCTGCAGCAATCAAGGTCCCGTCCAATCGCTCAACCTTTTCTCTATATACGAACGATACAGAATCGACCACTTCCATATACTCGTCGAAATAAGCCTCCTGTTTCAGCGTATTCACGCGCCGCAGGAACGGCCGCCCATCCCTACCGAAACAACAGAAAAGGTGAACTGGCCATGTTTCTTGAGCTCGCCAAAGTCGCCGATCGGCGAAAGGCGCGTACCTATTTTCGGCGGGAGAATTCCTAGCTATCCTGGCGCTGGTCGAGCGGGACTGACCCTGAGACGGGTTTCTCTGGCTTCGGGTCGCGGTTCTGGAGGACTGGCATCCGGTATATGGAGCAGGGAGGCCGAGGCCAGCCTTTCGAGCACTTCCTAGACCATCGCCTGCCTCCATTCCTCTGTCGTCCTCTTTCTCTCTGTGTGATTATCGCCTAGCGGCCTCGTCACCTTTACAAGGAGGCGCCAATTCATTTTCGCGGGGTTCTCGGTCATGGAACGGATATCACGACACTTGGTTATTGCTGCAAACCATTTGCTGGAGTTGATTCCCTGTAGTGCCTTGAGAGCGTTGGCTAGCACGGTGTTGGCGTTTGAGGTCTTTATGTTGTCGATATAGGACGGAATGACAAAGCTCCACCAGCGGCAGACTACGTTGGGGGTAGCTTTGGACATTATTTGGCTTTCTTTTAACGATTGGGAGATCTGGAGATCGTTCCAATTGGGAAGGTAGCCGAGTTGTAGGTTTCGGAGTGGTACTTTGGTGTTGCTAGATCTGCATCTTGTTGGGAAGAGTGTCTGTCCTTACAGCCAAATGGAAAAGTACGAGAAAAGAGATCCCTTTGAACACTCTACTATTTCAGTGGCAGCTCCTTTAACCCCTAGGATTTGGTTCCTTTATTTCCTTCCTTGGCAGCCGCATTGGCCCTCGTTTCCAAAAACATGGACTTTGCTTATTTTATCACTGAAGGCTTTGTATGCTTTGTAGTCGCGAGGCAATGGCTCTCTATTCGCTAAAGAAGGAAACAAACATCAGCTCCTTGCGCCTTTAGACTCTAGTGTATCAAAAGCGGTACCTCCGTGAAAAAGTACAACGCCCTCGAAATGCGCCCAGATTAGGTTGGTGGGCAAATTCAGTCTCTCCAGGCCGCGGAAATGACCTTGTCGCTGAGCTTTGTGGATCTTCCAAGCCCTGCTCTCCTCTTGCACGTCTTCCGTATCGCAATGCTTTCACCATCAAAGGGCGATGCCATGCCTGCGTAGTCTACTTAATTGCCGGGCCCTGGCATACGTGAGCTCATAGCCTCCCGTGGAAGAACTGCCGGCGCCGCCTTTCGCACCTTCCGCCCCTGATAGACAACACGGAGTTGCCAGTCAGGGCCCCCGCAAAATTTCTTCACCTCAGGTCGAATAATACCTCTCTCTCGCCTTGTTGTTCAAAGGTGAAAAGCAAGATACTATTGGCCCGGCAAGACGTATCCCGGATCTTGACCCCGCGTTACAAAGCCAGTCAGATGCCTTTGTTGTGCCACCCCGCACGCCAATGTCAGCGTCATACAAACCTAGGGTATTCGGCAGGCACCATTTCCCCTCATTGTTTCCATCTCTGAACTACTCTTTTGACGTACTCTGGAGGGTTCAAAGGCAACATACTTGAAATCCGGACCACCATGCCACTCCTAGCCCTCCCAAATGATATACTCCTTCTCATAGCAGAAGAGGTAGAAGCAGAACGTGATCTGAGCTCTTTCACTTTAGTCAAGAAGCGCCTCTACTATCTGTTCTCAGATGTACTGCACAGGCACAACATCCAATATTCCAACAGCTCCGCGTTGTTCTGGGCGATCCGAAACGACCGGCTTGACACGGTAGACCGGATGCTCAACCTAGGCGCTGATGTCGAGGCCAAAGAAAATGGACTGACGCCGCTGTTCGTTGCCGTATGCGATGGGAACACAGCCATCGTCAAGCTTCTCCTCGCCAGGGGAGCTCACCATCGGTTCGCGAAAGACTGGCCATGGTCACCGTTATTTGCCGCTGCGACTGCAGGCCACACAGATATTGTGAGGTTGCTGGTGGATCGTGACGGACCTGAAGCGGTGGACGAGTCCTTTCCGGGCGACTGGGATAAATTACTCACTGAGCACCTGTTTGTCACTAAAGGGCCCGACGTTCAACGAGAGGTGGGTGGGTATACCATTCCGCTTTTCCTAGCCATAGCTCGTTTGTACGACGAGGCGGCGCTGGTATTGATAGAAAGTGGAAAGGTAGACGTCAATTATCGGGACGCATGGGGCCGGACAGCCCTGATGTGGGCCTGTTCTCAGGGCTGTCCGGATGTCATCACATCCCTGTTGGATCATGGCGCTGACCCCACCATCCCGGACCCCAGATCTGGAATGAATGTATTTATTGCGGCTTTTGGTGACCAGAACGAGCGACTGGTACGTACGCTATTGGCTCACCGTAGCATAGACCCCAACTGGAGGCACCCATCGAAAGACGCCCCTCTTTCTGCAGCACTCTCAATCCACGACCGATCCATGTTTGACGCCCTTATCGAAAGACCCGACCTCGACGTGAACTATCGGGACTCGAACAACATGACGCCTCTGCACAACGAAGTTCGACGCTACGGGAGAGAAGCAGATGCGCTGCGGTTCCTCACACCACTTGTCAACCACCCGGCAATGGACATTGATGCTCGCACAACGGACGGCCGCACCGCGTTACACTTAGCAGCAGAGTTAGGCCGAGTCCGCACGATCGACCTCCTCCTAGGCAGAGGGGCAGATCCAACCCTTAGAGATGCAGACGGCCGCACACCACACTCACATGCCGCCGCAGCTGGTCAGACAAAAGCCTTCAAGCGCCTGATGGAGACTCGGAAGATTCACGTCGACGATGCCGACAGTCGAGGCTGGACGCCATTATTTTGGGCCACCAATTGCCGCAAGCCAGAGATGGTCCGATTACTTTTGGACCTGGGTGCTAGCCGAGATGTTAATGATCTCGCCGGTGCTACCGCTATGGAGTGCTTAGAGAAGCCACGCAGTTCCTCGCCACATTCTGGGAAAGTGCGTGTCTCACGTCTGCTACGGAGGAAGAGCACCAATGCCGGGGCCGGTAACGCAAATGGGCACGGTAACAGCTTGGGAATGGGATTAGCCGCGTAGTTGTCAGAGAGGGATGACAGAAATGGAGAGAGGGCGTGTGTAATCAGTTATTCCCTTTGTACAAGTGTGATCCCTGCCAGAATATCTTCACATAATTGACCTCATGGATAATTCTCTTACAGAAGGGGGGTTACCGGCGCCTGCGAGCTCCCCTGCCTGGTTTCTAGTATGCCCGTCCACTATGTACCCACGCCCACTGTATGCAACTTCACCAGTCTGTCCATTCCTCACGCCCAATCTACCCCACGGGTCAGACCCATGTGGCTTCGAGTCACACACGATAAAGCTTTTTATCAGTATCAGGATGCCATTAAGCCGGACATTTAGCTTCTAAGGTGCGTAGGTAGGCTTGAAGTCTTTATTGGGTTTACAACAGCTGGGGATAAGGCGAGGAGGTATTTGAAGTTCTTTTAGGGGTTCCAGCGGCGTAACGAGCCCTCGGCCTTTTACGACGCAAGAAGAGGTATTAGATTCGGCATCCTGGTCTTCACGACGCCGGAAAATTATGCGATGCGACGAATTCACCAACCGCGGTTTCAACGTCACGACGACGAAATCCCGGCGAACGGCCGAGACAGATAGCTCCTCTCACGAGCCCTGGATGAGGTCAGCAACGCGAAACATAGTGAGAGGAAAGGGGGGTTGCACATACTCTGCATCAAGCGCGCTACACTATTAGCCCCCTGCTCCTTCTGACAAACGCCGAGAGAACTCATCGCCGGCGCAGAAGCAGGAAACCTTATTTCCCTCTCCCGCAGGTACCCCTGCAAATCACCCATATCATACCAGACATCTTCCAGCTCTTCGCCCATCTCATCCGTAAACGCGAACCTCGACACATCCTCCTCAACCAATGGCTTACTCCGGTGCGTCCGAAACGGATGATATACATTCCCCGTGGTAGGATAATGCGTCCCCGCGCCCCCAATCCGGAAAAACGGGATATGAGCCCAGTGCTCGAGGGTTTTGTGTCCTGCTTTCGCGAGCAGCCAGTCCTTGAAGAACTCTGCGACAAAGGCGCGAGGCATCAGGCTAAGTAAGATTCGGAATGGGCGTTCGAGATGCCGTTGGGGGATGGAGGGGTTTGCGCACACGAGGTACGCTTGGTAGCTGCAGGTTATGTGGAGGCGGTCGATGAATTCGGGGATGTCCATTGTTGGACTTTGGGGGGTTGATGGGAATCGGTTGGCTGACGTGAGTCGCTTTCTCTGGGATGATTTTGAACTAGACGTAGATGCTTCCTCCATCTGGTATTCTGACTCGCTCTGAGGCAGCGCCGGTAGGGCTAAGCACGCCTGCACCGTATTCCCGAGCGGCTTCAACAACTCCGGATGAGAATCCAGCGCGCCCGACCGGACAAGGTCGTCGCCGAAGGAAATCACCGAGGTGCTCATTTGCTTGACGGCAGTTTCAAGCTGGTAAATGCGGTCTTTAAGCTGTGATATATTCGCCTCCTTGCGGGAGCGATATGCTCGCTGCGCCATGCGAACTTGAGTGCGCCGTCGCTGGGAACGTTAGATCTATATATGCACACCCTGGGTAGGGTCGACAAAAGTCAATTCTTACCTCTTCCGGATTATCGGCGCCATCTTCAATGAGTTTCCGTGGACGACCACGTTTCCTTACGGGTTCACCAGGCTTAGATATGCGATGTTTCAATGCGTTGGGGGTGGAGGGCACACCCGAGGTTGGATCAGATCGGGTTTCCGCACTATTCTGACTCACCACAACACCACCGTATAGCAAACTTGCGTCTGAGCTGTCTTTCTCTGGCTCTCCCTCATTCTGGGGTAGTGGGGACAGTGGTTGGGGTTCAGGTATGGGGTACGAGGAGGCGGAGAGCAGCAGATCGAGATCCAGCTGGGGGTCTGCCCACGTCTCATTGCCCTGCTGTCGCAGTTGGGACGGGGTCTCCCAGGGTCCCGGGGACAGAGATTCTGCAGGGTCCATCGTTAGAGCCCAGCTTAGGCTGGAGTAGAATTCTGTTTCCATTTTTTCTGGTTTGCTTCATTGATTTGCCGGCTGGATTTCAGTTGTTGGGATGCTGCCCCCAGGCTGGAATGATGGGTCAATTTGTCAGCATGTCAGCCTGCATAAACCCACGCATTATTACTCATTCTTATGCATATTTGGGTTATGATCCGCATAAATCATTGTTCTTGCTCTCGCAGCTGGTTGTACCTTCAACCTGGACGTTGGGATTCATTAGGCTCCTTTCGCATGCTTCCACGATAGGACCTTCGTTAGGATAAGAGGTATTGGCGGACTCGATTCGTTCTTGATGCTGCGTTGCAGGTATATAACGTCACTCCTGCCGAGTAGCCAGGCTTGAAGACCGGACTCTAGGCTTTACATTCCCATAGGATATATATATGGCATGATTCTGGAAGGATGCAACACCAAGAAACAGTTGCTATTGAATCACGGCCCAGAATCCCTCCTTATGAGCGATGGGTATCCGTGAAAAGCATCCTGGAGAGGTCACTTGGACTCCATAGATTTCTGTCTCTCCAAGTCTAGAACTGTATAGCCCATGACGCCGCATCAACGCTTTATTAATGAACTTGTATCTTTCACGTCAACTGGCTTTCACAGTTCGATGACGGGTTAAATTTTGCGTCACTATTGAAATTTGACAAGCTAGTGCAGTGTTGCAGTGGGCTGTAAAGATGGTGTAGAATCTTCACCAAGCACCGTAATTCAAGAGTACCTTTCCCAAACCGCTTCCATCCACCCACTATCTGAGACTCAATTTGTTCTCCACAGAAAGACATCAACAACAAAAAGCTTTCCAAAATAAGAAAGAGCCACCAACATGCCTCACCATACGAGATGTACAAATCTGATTCGTCCCGCATCCAGTCGTCCCAGGTGAGCCTCCTTAACTGTCAGTATGCTATGTACGTGTACAGGCAGACTAAGGAAGGGCTCGTATTGCATAGGTCAAGGGCGGCGGCGACATGTCCTCAAGCGGGTTCGCTGCGCGGGCTCAATCTGCTGCTGACCAGCATGCCAGCTCGTATTCCGCTGACGGTGGTCGTTCGAACGATAACGGCAGTTGGTCCGGCGCTGACTCTGGCTTTGGGGCCCAACATACTGATCCCTTCGGTGGCGAGGGATATGGGAAGAGATGAAATTGGTACAATGTCTTCTAAGAGGCTGAATTGGCTGTGCCTTGTTTTCTGATGTTGAGAAAAGCTTGCGGCATTTATCAAACAAATTAGTTTACTCCCCATTTGTTTCTTTCTCCAACTTGAAGCCCTACAACCCTACCGACAGCATGCGCAGGCATCAATAACAACTCGTCGAATGATAATAAACACTCATATAAACGCCCTTTTCTTGCGAGTACGCAAAGGAAATTAGAGCCTGCAGCCGGGACGTCTTGCTAACATCCAGATCCGGGCTGTTCCTCGTTAGCCCTCATTCCTCCATGTAGTCACGCAAATCCAGACATGTATATTCCATAAGACGGGATAGATAAGCACTCACTAGAGCTGTCTCACCAACCCAACATACTCATTTGCCTTCTTATCCCACCCCAAACTTGCAAAGAACCTCGATAGCGCAGTCGCAACCATGAGGTCATTCTCCCCGTAAACGGGGAAGTAGATCTTTGGCGCGACGCGGGTGGAGCCAGACTTCATTTCGTAATTCCAGAATAAGGGGAGGCGGCGCTCGACTTTGGGATCGGGTGTACTGGACTTGGAGTTAGATTCACATCCGGGTTGGCCATCCTGGTTTTGGGTATCGCCGCCCTCGTCGTAGTGGGCGGATTGAGCCGTCTTGTTGTTTATGTCTAGCAGTCCCCACAGGCGCCTGAGATGGTTGAGCCCTTCATGCGCCGTGACATCCGTCAAGCGACCGCCCATCGTCCACAGCTCCTCGATCTTCGCGAGGGAGACGTCGTTGTGGATTCCATAGATTTTTAGGCGGGAGGTGTGTATAGGCGTACAATCCCACGCAATGAATGTGCGGAGATTATAAGAATCACTCTCATCCATATATTCATTCACCAGGGAAAATGCCTCTTTGCAGTTAAGCTTCCGTTGGATCCCATCGACTGAATCCTTGACCAACGTGCTGACTGGGATACCGCTCGCTCTACTCCTCCAGCCCGGGTGTACATAGCCCTTTATCACGACATTGTCGCCCTTAAAATCAAACCCGATTCCGGCGTGTGTTCGGGGAAAGGCGGCATTGAGGTCGACGGCGTTGAACACATCCGCATCAGGTAGGAAGAGAGTCTGAGCAAAGTGGTCCAGTAAAGCCGTGTCGAAGCCCTTCACACCGTACTTGAAAGCACCAGTAACGAACTTCTCGAGCGGCCTCTTGTTGAATGGGTCCGCGGGCGTTCCGGCCTCGTACCCGACGGGCTCAGTCGCTGCCCGAATCACGGGAGTACTGTTTTCCTGGAAATTCAGGCTATATTCAATTGGCAATCCACTTCCGCTGATTAGGCTGGGCCATCGAATTGGCTTTGGACCTAAGAATGGGATAAGGTGTCTGTGGAAGAAGAGGAGGTGGTGGTATTGCTGGTCGGTTGTGTACTCGGAGACGTCGAGCATGCGGGCGAGTAGGGATCCAGAGTCTAACCACCACTCCTTCTCCGTTTCATCTGCGAAGGGCAGGTACTCAGTTAGTACGTCAAAGGGTCGAGAAGCCTTTTTGGTGGGATTGGTCGCGGCAGCCAGCTCAAGGCTTTCTTGTTCGTTCTCGAGAGAGGGCATTTTGCTTTTATATGTCGAAGATAGTTTCAGTGGAATGAGGTATGGAAGGGAGGATTGAAGTCGTATGGCCAAATGTTTTCAGCAGCTATGTATCGACTGACAAGCTGCCTGACCAGCGCATGGCACTGCGTAGGGCATGCCCGTTAAATATCTCGAAGGGTTCGCACTCAAACCCCGAGTACGAACATACAACCCCTTCGCTCTCCGACCATGCTGAATCCGACGCCTAGTCATTCTCTACATGTCCGAAGCATAAGCATAAGCAGACACAGCCGCAACCACAAGCAGCGTAGACGAAAGTATTTTACGCATAACCGGCCAGTTGCGCGTTACTGCGCCGAGCTGGAGGACATTGCAACCGCCCGAAACGATATATCTCATGGGTATCAATTATCCCTGCCGCTTAGATCTGTCTGACTATTTTTAAGGTTATTATGTTCATTGTGCTCGCGTGGCAGGTTCCCTGAAAACACCCCGATAGGATAGAGACAGAAACTTGCGAAAGCCCATCTTCCCCAAAGCTCGGACTATTACAGATATGCTAGAATATACCCTGCACGTCATCAACTTTTATCTCAGGATTCTATTCCCTGTCCCGGTCGACAATAAGAGACAGGCTCTGTGGCTACGATAGCCGACTGATATAGGGGTTTATAGGGCTGGCGCGGTCGGGTAGCCACTCGGCTAATTGGCCATGCGGGACTTCCTTTTTTTTTCGCACTTGGGCGATACACGAGAGATAAGAGGTTTATACGGGATCCGGGTACGCCCCAAGAAGAGAGGTCCTAGGGCGCCTTGATTTTCCATTGGGAATGTAGAAGTAAGACATATAGGATTAGTCGGGTTCCAGTGCTCTGGGTTGATCTCGGGTTGAGAGCGAGGATATGGTGTAGTGTAGACAACGTATGTATTCTACGTCAGATACTAAGTCTGTAAACAGTCTGCCGACTTCGCAATGCTAGTCCAATGGAACAACAAGAGCACAGTAAGGACTGAAAACAAACAGCAATGCAAAAGCAAACTAAACCACAGTCTAAATCCCGGAATGCTCATCCATAAATCCCCCAACCCACTCCTCCCATTCAAAGACACTCAAGGATAAACCACTAAATAAGAGGGAACACAAACCGACCACCGTTGGTAGACTTGCACTCATAATCAACATCGTTAAGGTGTCCCTCGTAAGGACCACACTGATACTTAGGGCCGGCGGCAATCTGACCAGAAACCTGGCCGGCGGGACCAGTAACAGTGAGTTCGTAGTTCTCGAGGCTCGGGACGCCACTTGGGAAGTAGAACGAGAAGTCCTTGTGGGCGCATCCCTGGGGGTTCTCGGGACCAGCGGGAACGGAGGGGTTCCTGGGGTTTTCATCCATGATTAGTTTTGCGTACTGACTCGGGTGCGAAGGGTCAATGAGGATTGGGGAAGGAGACAAACCAGGATGTCTGGCAGGTGGTGCCAATCGAGGGCTCGCCGGTGGAGGTGTACTGGGTCACGGAGAAGATGTAGTTGTAGGCGTTGCTCTCGGTGATGTGCTTGAGCGAGATGCTGGAGATGCTGTAGGGGAAGTCGGGGGCCTGCTGGCGCTTGATGGAGTCGGTTGCTGGGGCGGCCATGACGCCGGCGAGGGAAAGAGCGAGAGTAGCGAAGGTGGTCTTCATTTTGGCGTTTGGTTTGTGGATGGGATTGGTTTGAGATGATAGTGGTTATAGTGTTCAAGTGAACTCGTTGGGGAGTAGACAAGAGAAGATTGGAAATGATGACCAGAACTCGAGGAACTCGAGGACCCTTTATATGTTCTCTTGCGATGTGTCAGTCTTATTTTTGTCTCTCTGATGTGTATACAGATCATCATGTCTCATACCGATATGGAGATGTTCCTCGCAAGCTCAACTCAGCCCTAATGATGCTCCTGTCGCCCATTGGCGCCAGCGTAGTTCCATACCTGCCCACGACGTGAGAATCGATGACCAGTGCTACTGTCCACTGCCTGTCTCATCCTGCAAGATGCCAAGCACCATCTGAAGGGCCTCCTGTTGGTTGCGGTCCTGCCAATCGCAAGTGGTGGTCTCTGCTGACGTCGATCATGCAGCGTTGTAGGGTTAGCGCTGTCTATTTTGGGGGCGACTGCGCCTCACCTACCGCCTGGCATCCTGAACTCATAGTCTTCATCCCGACAAAACCTAAACCTCATTGCAGCGCTGTAAGCTGCCTCTTGCGGTCAGCGTGGCTTGAATCTGGCAGGCTGGTTCGTGTCTGTGCAGCTAACGTCTCCAGCCTTACTTCTTACGATGAGTTGGTGTCTCACCCGCCAGAGTACTACAGTAGCATCTTGGGGGGCGGGGGGAGGAGAGGTGCTGGCTTGTCCTTGGATTCTGGGTAGGTCTCGACTCGGGTATGTCGAGCGTGGTGGTTCTTGTCGTCGTGGTGGAGCTTCTGCGCCTGTGCACCTGGCCGAATGTCCATTGTAATCGAAATGGATAGGAGCGGGTGTGTGGTGTTAGTAGATGGTTCTTCATTGTACCAGTTGGTTGTGGTTATTGCGAGGAATTCCTCCGCTAGGTCTTGGTATAGAGGGTCTGAGAAGAACTGCTCGCGAACCGTCTTGCTGCGGCCGATCAGGCGGGTGCTTGTTTTGTGCCCCCGTTAAGGGCTTTCGGACTTGTTAGGATACTGAGTTTCATAATTCGATTTGATGTCAGGGCTCCTGATTGCCTCCAACCTCACTGTTATTCTCCTTATTCAAGTATAGCTCGACCTCGCGACGAGCTTGTTCGAGGGTCTCAAGGGTTGTGAAGTTCTGGACGATCACGCAGCCGTCGCGTTTAAGAGCGTTGATAAAGTCCTCGCGCGGTGCGGAGTACGGAAGTCTCTGTACGGACATTGCAATTTTTTTTAAATGTTGAACTGGGAATACCACGGTCAGCTTTTTGTTTGGGTGTTGGGGACAACGAAAGCTAAATAGCAGCGCTCCTCGTTGCTCTACGGTCCCGTTTCGAAATGATATTCTCTCCGGTGAGCAGGGAACTCGCAGAACCCCGCTATAACAAGATGGCAATCTGCGTGAACCTAAGCGGGGCTCGTTTTATCGCGAAATAGTTTGTTGGCTGCAACGGCAATCTCTCTAAGTGGACTAGGGCTTGCTCAGCAAGTGCGCTTGGGTCTCCAACTCTCACCAGGTATCCAAAAGTTATATACAGAAATAGCCTTTTAACATAGGCAACTACAGTCTACTACAGTCTAAACTATATTACTTATAATCGAAAGTGTTAAAATAGTCAGGGGTAGGGAACCACCGCGCTCAGAAATGCTGGCTCGGGAAGAGCCCAGCAAGGAACCCTTCTACGTCGCCAGCAGTATGCAGAAAGCAGGAAGACTAAGTGGTATTGTCTCATCACGACTCCAAATCAGCCACTAACTCGCCCACTAGCACAGGATTCTTCTACCCGATGTCTTGGAACTATGGCATGACCTAAGGCCCTGTGCCGTCTACGAGTCCGTCTAACGAGGCAACCCCTCGTTGGCTGGGGTAGTTCTGCGCCAATGGCATTTTCGGTAGGTTCGAGCAAATCTCCTAGTGATAAGAAAATATATGCATTGTTGCACCTGCGTATTCTTAAAACTTTGTTTCGGGTGTTCCTGGATGCCTGGCTCCATGGCGCGGAGAATGAGGAGGGTATTGAGCTGGCTCTTCTTTGGAAGATATACTGGGGCGAAAGGAAGAGGCTGCGACTATCTGTAATTCTAGCCTGTTCATATTGCCAAACAAAGTCAGCACTCAACAATAACTCTGAGATTCAATCAGTAAGGATTGCCGCCATCGGAGGCGCGGTGGTCGTGCATCACATGTCCTATCGAACTACTGATGTAAGTACAACGTCCCATATTTTCTCTTGCAGCACAACCCAAACTTACTATCTCATCAGGACTTGGGCTTTGCCGTCACGCAGAGTGAACCATCGGGGGAGTTCCTGCGAGGACGTTGGGGGCCGCTTTATGATCAAAGTTGAACGCCAGCAGGTTCAAGTCGATGTGGTTCCCGGCATCAAGGTCAGTCTCAACAACCGGGGGCTGTCGTGCAATTCCTCTCTTGTACTCTGCCCAGTTACTAACGATCGAGGCCGCAAGTTGTCGGGAGAGAAGTTCGCTAGCCAAGAGCGAGAAGGACGCCGAAGATGTGTGGCGTCTGCTCAACACCTATCCCAGGGATCAGCAGTTCAATCATCTTTCTGCTAGGCAAGTAGATGAACTGAACCGACACAGAAAGCTGCTTGAAGATAGGTCTAGGGGTCAACCTTGGGCTGCCCTATTGCCACCTCCCCCTGCCCACTGATCTGCAGGAGCATATGCATCTTCAGATTCTGCGGCCTCTCTTCCTCTTCTTTTCCTCTGTTTCGTCTTCTCCCCGCCCCGCTCGTGTGACTTGCGAATCTGTCTATTCGTTACTTCAGTGATCTGCCGTGTTCTTTTGCTTTTCTTTTCGCTCGCTGGAACTCGACTATGTGGCTACGGTATTCAGGTCTTTCATTTTTTGCCATTCGTGGTCTAGCCTGGTTCATCTAAAATGGTTACGTTGTTTTGTTGTGATATTGAAGAAATCTATGCCTGACGGTTGCTCCATCAATGTTTGCTTCTTTGTAGCCCATCCAGGAATGTAGGATCCAGGCTCTTATGAACTGATAGGATTCTTCAGCGTTATAATAATTATTATTTGAGTACTGGCTTTTGGGAGATGTACACACAAGTAGAAGAAAAGGCAAATCAAATTTGAAGCACCAATTGAGTAGTCTCCCGTCTATTACTAGGCCGTTTACCCATGGGAGAGGTAATCAGTCCATCTGGTATAGGCTCGAATGGTCGTCGTGCAGATGCTCTTGTACAAGCGCTTTGCCGTTCTCGTGTGCATCGTGCGGAGCTTGCTAGTTTCGTGAACCTTTCCCCTGCCATGCAGGACAAAGAGCGAACTTTTCGAATTGGCTAGAGCGCCGATCTAGAGCTTCTCACTGGCGACTCATGATACCCTTTTTTTTTTTTTTTTTTTTTTTTTTTTTTTTTTTGCTTGCCTCCGAGGGAGACGAATCCTGACAGCAACAATGCAAAATTATCACTCTTCTTCTCTGAAGAGAGTTTCCTCCCAAGTCTGCCATCACCTGTCTCCCGAATTGAGAAAACGACTTGCCCTACCCCTATCAGATCGCCTGCAGCAAGCTGCGAAAGGAGTGGTCATGTCCATGGAACTACGTAGCCCACGCCCGCGTTGGGGCTTGAAAGAAACCTTATCGTTCGAGGTTTCTTCACAAGACAAATCCAGATCCAGAGAACCCGTACTCGGCCACTAGGATACTAGAATACCTTGGCTGTGGTCGAGTCTTT
The DNA here is from genome assembly GCF_047715775.1 of Aspergillus undulatus. NCBI lineage: Eukaryota > Fungi > Ascomycota > Eurotiomycetes > Eurotiales > Aspergillaceae > Aspergillus > Aspergillus undulatus. The sequence continues at coordinate 353,958 of NW_027396628.1, read as the reverse complement.
GAAGTCGCATTTCGCGTCGCCCGATCCTCGGCTCTCTTGACGGCGCAAGACGGTTGCGAGCAATTGAAAATCGCGCGGTGACGCAATGGACGAGTAGGCCAGTTCCAGGTCGTTGGCCCTGAAAAGATAACTGTTTGGGCTATTTGGGGGAGCTCGAAGTCGGCCTCCTCAAAGAAGGCTGGGGGTGACAGCACAGCAGAGTTTATGCATCTGATGAGTCAACACATGCATGCATAACCTGCCTTCCTGCAGCTCGCTCTCCCAGCTCAAGCACTTCCATCACTCACCATCTTCCCTACCGAAACGCCAGCATCTTGACTGCGTTAATCTGTTCAATCCAGAGGCAGCAATTGTCGTACTGCCATATTTTGCGGGCTTTCAGTTTTGGCGACCGCTGGCCTCGCTGCCTTCATCGGCAATGACGGCCAGCAGCAAGGGAATCACCCAACCATTGAACCTGGGTTTTTCTGCAGTTCTCGCACTTTGACATGACCAACAAGACCTTGAAGAGCTGAGTAAATGTGCCATCTGCAAATTTGAAAAGCGTGATCCTGAGTATCTTACCAACAGACCAATTGCGACCGTAGCGCGCGGCTCGAGCTGCGTTCTACCTGATGGTCTTCTTTGCCAGGCCAAAGGATGGCACCTACGATACTTCGTCTCCTGAGCAACAGTCTAAAGCTCTCCTTTAGTTGCTACCTATCATATGATCGTCATATATACGGGGTATCTATCCAGACAAGTCTATATACAATGTGAACGCAATCTAGCCGCACTTGACTCGCCGGTCATGCAACGCTTAAAAATGCAAGGGATCATGATGACTCCAACTCCCAGCAGAAGATGTGCTCCAAGAACGCCTTCCGGGCCTGTGAACGGTCGGACATCGTGGGGGCGACGGATCAGACTGTGTGTCAAGCGACCTTCGCTGGGTGTCTGGATTGTTCGTCAGGCTTAGGGGCAGCTCGACCGCCGACCAATCTGTGACCTCTATCGTGATCTGATGCGGTGACGGGATCTTGTGTCCGTAGAACCGGTTGTCTTCTGTCACCGGCGATATCGTCACAGGCGATGGCGCCGAAAAGTTTTTAGTCGGCTCATTCGGCAGCTCAGTGGCCATTGACTGCTGCGGGACTTTCCTCACGATCTTGGGACCCTTGTCAAGCGACGAACTCCTTGCCACCGGCGACCGCAGCCATGTCGAATGCAGTATCTTCATGAGCGGATACGTCTCTGGCGGCAGGGTGACTTCCCCACGGAGCAGATGCCGCGGCGTGACCGGTTTCTGATACATCTTCTTATTCGCATCGACGCGCTCGCCAATCGTCGCACCCTCTAGCGTTGAGCCTCCAAATACAGTGCGCGTCTTGCAATAAGCGAATATATCCGCCGCGTATGAGTCCCCTGCTAGCTCCGCACTGCGTCCGAACGGTCCAACCGCGATGGAGACGTCCTGGCCTAGTGTAAAGGTCCTCGCCTGCGAGAACTTCTCGACCGCCGCATCGCTGTTGAACACATACACGTAGTCTGTGAGCTCCATTCCAAACTGGCCCTTGGCCATCAGTTTGCCCGTTGCAATCGCTGAGGGCGCCGACCAGGTTCCATTGGCAAGACGGGCGACGACAAGTCCGGAGCCAAAGCGGAGCGAGCGCATCATGCCGACTTCTAAAACGGTAAATACTGCGAGACCCTAGTAATTCGTTAATGGGGCTTGAAAGAGCGCCAAAGATTGCCGAGACTCACTTTCGCATTCTCGAGCACCTTGCGCGGGATTCGCTTGTCTATGCTGACGACATCCGGGTTGATGAACGAATCGAGAATCCTCTCGGCTTTTTTGCACTCGCCTTTGTTCGGTGAGCTTATGCAGTGTAACGACGGGAGCGACAAAGAAAGAGGTAGGTAACTTACCAGCCAGCGACGACGAAGTCAACGATGATGGGCGGGGGTAATGCATCTTTCCAGACATGTTGGTTCCACGGACGAGCGCGGTTGAAAAAAATTCATGATGAGGATAAGAAACCAGCAAGGATCCTGAGTCCAGTCTTCTTTATTTAATACGGCAAAGAGAAAAATTAGAATGACCGCGCCATAATAATCATCTCGAGGCTCAGTCAGATTTCCAACTCCGCTGCAGCGGAGCCCCAACCAGCATGCGAATGCGGCTTTGAAGGGCGCCTCCCGAGGCTATGCAGCGCGATCGCAATTCAACGCTCATCTCAGCCGCTCATTTGCTCTCCAGCTTTTCGTCTCCTCTTGCCTTTGCCTCTGGCACTTCATCAGGTAGTGATTGTCACCGTGGCGGAGCCGCTAGCTCCACGGCGGTGGAAATGAGGTTGGGGGCCATAGCATCATCGCAGTGGGCACGAGCACGAGTACCAGGCATCTCTTTCTTGAAGTTTGCACTGTAAGCCATCGGGGCATTGGATGTTTGCAATTTGCTCAAGGCAGACACGGTGGGAGCTCCGGTTTTCGTTAGGTGATATTCTCCGTCTTACTCTTTACCTTCTTCCTGCCCGCAGGGCTGAACTAGATCCTTGCGCTGGTCATCCGCCCTGCCTATTTATGCTGCTGCTCAGCTCCTTACTCGGGGGACAAAGTCTGCTCCATGCGCCTTAGCGACCCCTCTTTGTATTTCTTTCTTCCCCGGGACCTCCCTCAGCTCCCCGCAAACAGTGAACGTCTTCAAACTGTCCAGCTCGGACTCGAGCTTTATGCTTCGACATGACCCTCCCAACTGGCAACAGCTCAGCGGGGCTGAGGCACAGTCTACCCAGCTCCACTGTAATCTCTACGAATTGAAGCATCCAGAGTGCAATAAAAATTTTTATCTACGGAGGCTATGAAGGGGCCCGGGTAGTCAGCAAGTCAGCACAATAATATTTATGCCTAATCCTCCGCGGGATCCACCTCCCTCATATCTTGTGTATTTGAGTATACCTAACATTGGGCACCCTAGCAATTTGCACTCATATATCCCGCCTACCGCCGGGTCCTGATGGTAGTTGAAAGAGCGACTCGGCTAAGACCCACGCTCTGTGTATTTCAACCCTAGACCGATTGCAAGGACCACAAGTGACGTCTCCGACCAGGGTCATAACGCAACCCATATCCCGGATCAATGTGATGCCAAAGAGGGATTGCGGTATACCTTAAGCACCTCTTATGGCTTCTATGATTGTCTGCATGAGACTGGCTGCCTCTCATGTCTCATTGTTGCCGGAACAGCAGTAGTTTATTACTATCGAGGTTCCACCAGCTTCTTACCAGCCTGCTCCATGAACGTCGCTACTAAATTCGACCCTGTGCAGATAGACAACCACACAGCCCAACCCCAGACCGGAGTGGTCGAGCGGGGTTCTTGAGGCCAATTTCAATTATGAGATATTGACTGGAAAGTTCTGAAGAAGTCCCTATGAGGCAGGTTACTGTTTGCTACTGGGGCCCGGGCCTTCCGCTTGCCTTCCCATCCGATCGGTCATATCGACCCTGGTCGGTTTCACACTTTCCAACGCAGGAGTGGCTGGTTGCTCGAATCTACACTGCAGAGGGTACGGTACTTGGATACTTCGTTAATAACCATTAAAAGTCTTCCCACCCTTGGAGTTGCACTGACATTGACCCCATTTCTAGATAGATCGATCCCGGCATAGTAAGACGAATTTGATTCACTCCTTGGCACGTATGTCTCCTGTTGTCGGAGGTACGAGGGCTATTACTATTGTAAGCCACCTGGTTAGCCATGTGGTTATAACTGAAAGTTATCGGGATGACGCTCCGTGGTCGTACTGAGAACGACACCGGGGGAGGTGGCGGCCTACAAGTTCCCTTGGGGCAAGTGTTGTCCGACTGCGGATCGGATAGTTATTACATGCAGACTAAGCGACCTTCCATGAGGAGTAGTACGTGTAAAGCCAGCAGTCTACATTAACTCTGTCAATTTGGCCGCGTGTTTTCGATTCCGGCGCGAACGGAGGTTCCTTCCACTCCAATCGTTCCCAGCCCAGACCGCGAACAATGAATTATATGAGCAGCGTGACTCATGGCCCCTGGGTACTCTCGCGAATTCTATCCTTTTTTGCTTGAACTGCGACACAGAATCTTCCACAATCATCACCCTGCTACGTATATGTCTATTCTTTCTGTCTAGAACACCCATAGTGTTTTCTTGCACTCATTATGTTCTCCACTTCCTACGAACCCAATCCAACACTAGGTACCCTGTCCAAACAACCAACCACCCCTGTGAATTGGTGGTTCTCTGGCAGAAGCTCAACAAACTCGTTGACCTGTCAAGCCGGGTCCCATCAATCCAACGCATTATCTTTACTCTAAAGCTCACACACAAACATACCTGGGCCGCAGATGGACAAGGACGCACTAGCATACAATGCAATCATCGAAATCTTGGGAGGCGGGACATGAAGTCCCGCGTGAGCAGAAACTTCTACGATCATGAAATAACTTTTTTCACCATTTTGTCGATTGCGGAATGTTAACACCCTTAGTGGGTGGCACTCGTCCAAATGTACTCGTGCAGATGCTCTAGCCATGGACTGGTCGCCAATCGCAATTTCTCCAGGCAGGGGCGCAGCAAACTCTCAGTGAAGCGCAGGGAGAAGGAGAAGGCTGATGCGATACTTGAGATTCTGCCTCGCTTCATTTAGCGAGGTGAATATCTGGCTACTTCTGAGTTTGGATGACTTGGGGATGGTTGGGTTCCTAGTTAGCGGTTGGTATGGTTATAGCATACACCGCACGCATAAATGGTGGGGGCCAGAGAGAGAGTCCAAGGGAGATTTTGAGTCAAGGAACGGCGAAAAAATGACGTGGGCATGGCCAGCATTTATCCTGGGAACTAAAAAGGCGAGATCGCGTACTCGAGAAAAGTCTACAGAGCGAGATGCTCTGTTACAAAATGAGATCCGATCCATGCGCATGCTAGGGCTGGGCGATGCTGGAACATGAAATTGATAATTTACCTGACAATTCGCAAAAGACAATAGATGGATACCCAATTGCTTCTACGTTTGTCGTATCACGTAGAATGGCCGACACTCTTAACCGCATGAGTACCTTGAAAGAGGCCGCGGCGTCTTGGCCTTTCCTCTAGAAACAGGATACCAGGCCCCAGCAATGTGTTGAGGTGAGGGCTATGCTGGGGATCCGGGGTAGATAGATAGAACAATCGAATCACGCAGGAGGATTTTTCCTCTCCAATATGTAATCTGCCGTTGGGCCTACGCAGAAAGTATCGGAATCCTGATCTCCGTCGCTGTCCCTGCCATACAGTGCGGCTTGAAGTTCAGAAGGCAGATCTTTCTTGAAGTATATGCTACCTATGGCGCTCAATGGAAGGTCGAACAGGTTCTTTTCGATTTCAACGAAGCTTGAAGCAAGATTATGTCGTTGTCGTGCGTTCATGTCGAGCCATCGAGTTTGCAGTCCGACGCCTGGAGCCCTTTCCATGATGCTATACTCAACACCAACCTCATCTCCGTCAGAGCTGGAATATCCATATAGCTTCGGGACTGGGATTCCTTTGGTGTGGGGATACTGCAGAGTCGCAGCTTCACTGGCTGTAACATAATACTTGGGGCGCGCAAGACGGTAGGGGATCTTCATGATGGCCTCAAATCCATCTTCCATAGTCAATAGGAAGACACGACTGAAGCCGCCCTCAGCAAGCTTTGTGATACTGGAGGCAAGGCCATGTTGAAAGCCCAGAACCCTCTCGGCTTCCCTCGAAAGGGCAGAGGGGTCGAACTTCACATATCGCTCCCGCAGCCGCAGCTGCTCGTTGTAAACGAATCTACCTGAGGTATATGTAAACAGACTTTCCTTAGTTGACGGAGCTATATTAGGGGTCAGTTCTCGAATACATTGAAGGGGATACGCGGTGATAAACCAACTAAGTGAACGCCGCTGGGCATGACATGGCGGTGACAGACCACGCAGCTTGAATGTGCAGCGCGTAAGATATTTCTGCATAGCTGCAAGATCTCACATGGCCCTCTGCGTATGTTAATGTAGACAAGCCAACGTCCGTGGTGAGATACCTTCGACGCGTGGCTGTTGGGCGGAACGCTAGGCAGTGATTGATTTGTTCGGCAACCCAGCCACGGGGTTTAGACAACTCACAGACAACTCACAGACTAGGAAAGCGAGAGACAGACGAATTACGGCGCGCCGGACGTGTTTCATAGTCGTGAACCATGAGTGTAAAGGCGGGTGGATGCGCGATGTCAAGAATAGATGCAGGCGAGTCAGGTGACGCCGATTAGTGCCCCAGGCAGAAACATTGCAAAAGGGGAAGAAATGGAACGAATACGACGACTCTTCACCCTCACCACCATCTTCTACATCGCAATGGACACGAACACAAAGCAGGTCAACCAAAAGATTCGCTCGCGAAGAACTCATCGCAAGAGTCGCAATGGATGTGAGAATTGTAAAAAGCGGCGGGTGAAGGTTGGTGCTCTCCTGATCCTCTTGATAGGGGATCGTTCTCAAATATATTTATCAATTAAACAACGCTAACTCCCATGCAGTGCGACGAAAAAAAGCCAATATGCAACAACTGCCTTCTACACTCAATAGAATGCGACTTCCAAGCGTCCTCGAGATCTCCATCCGAAGGCGCAACACCCCCGCAGCAGTTCAAATTCCGACAATCAAAGTACCAGGCCGTCGCATCGCCCCAGTCGCAATCACAAGCACAGGATGAATCAGGCTCTCAATCCAAATCCATCGCAATACAGTGCGACACACCCTCTCTACCTACAGGAGCCCCCAATTCAAATTCCGGAGAAGGAATCTCCCTACTAGATCTACGCCTCTTCCACCACTTCACGACTTCAACGTACCGCACTCTGGCAGACGAAACGGCAACGGCACTATGGCAAACTCATGTTCCGCAATGGGGCCTAACATTTCACTCCATCTTACATTTACTTCTTACGCTTTCAGCTCTGCATCTTTCCTGGCTGTACCCGCATAGCCGGGAGAGTTATATCCGGCAGGCAGATCAGCATTTTGCATTCGGCGTGCGCTCGGTGACTTCGGTTCTTGCGTTGGATATGCTTGATTCGAATAATTGCCAGCACATCTATATCGCGGCTGTCATGATCTGTTTTGCGTACTTCGCGCGCGGACCCAGAGACGGCGAGTACCTTGTTTTCAATGCCAAGGGAAAGTCGGAATGGCTGGTTCTCCTTCATGGGGTTCGTGCGATCCTAGCCCAGAAGCAGTCGGAGATATTTACAGGCGTACTGGCTCCTACAGAGTCGACTGAAAAGGATCAAATCCCTGGCCTTCCCCCTCCAATGGATCTATCCGACGAATTCTCGCGCCACTTCCACCAGCTCGAAAAAGTCAAAGCCATGATCTCAACACTCAGCAACGAACAAGACAAAGCCCTCTACACTGTCTCCATAAACGACCTAGTAGGCTCGTTCGAGGGCACGTACCAGGATACAAAAGCCGGCAAAGACCCGACAGGCTTAATGGTCTACATAATGGGCTGGACGTTTCGACAATCGCCATCCATGATTGATAAGCTTGAGGCGAAGGATCCCATCGCGCTTGTGATCCTCGCGCACTGGGCTATACTACTCAGATTCATGCAGCGCGTTTGGTTCATGCGGGGTTGGGACCGGCATATTTTCAGGGGGATTAGGGCTTGTTTGTCCGAGGCGTTTCATGCTTGGATTGAGTGGCCTGAGGAGGTTGTGGGATTTGTATAGTAGTTATTGTTAGGGAGCTACTTGCTTGGTGATGTCACAATAAGCACTTAATATTAGGCTGGGCAAGACAAAAGTAAGTAGGTGGCGTTGGATCAGTGGAGTAATGCTACGTACAATGCACCTTATTTTAGAGATCCTGTAGGTAAGATGCAAAGTCTTCTATAGTTACGGAGACTCGGAGTGGAGATCCTCAGATCCCACGACGCAGAGTATCTTGCTGCCTTATACGAACCGACCAGTAGACTCCTATCCAATCTAGTCCACCAAGATAAGTGACATGATTCCATATAAAGAAGAGAATTAATGTCGATCGAGCTCAAAATATCTGCATCCCAGACTCTGGCGTCCCGCACCGACACCGAAGCTTTGTCGGCCACCCCACCCGTATTCGTTCCTATATTACCGAAAGGAGTAATCCGTTGAAACGCTCGTAGGCCCTCGATTTGTTATAAAAATGAGACCAGGCCAGACCAGCTGGATCTATCTTCAACATTTTATCAAATATAAATCGCTATTCATTTCTCTACCGTTTTTCTGTTGTACGCTTCCAGCAACCAAAGATAAGATGGACTTCACCTTCCACCCCGGCGTCAACGGGTCAAGCCCCTGGGTCGAATTCTACCCCTACAACCCCTCCCTCACAGCGGGCTACGCCTTCATGGCAATTTTCGGCATTGCAACAGTCACCCACTTTGTTCTTATGTTCCCCTACCGGGCAGCATACTTTATCCCGTTCGTCCTCGGCGGAGTCTGTACGTCACGTCACCACGCAACTCCCGCCATCCTTACCTGTTACCGTTCAGGAAGCTACTCGGGATAGGAAATACTAACAAATCAAAATTCGATAGGCGGAACATTCGGCTACCACGGCCGCGCACGCAGCCACGACAACAGAACGGGGATCGGCCCCTGGGCGCAACAGCAAATGCTCCTCCTCTGCGCGCCGCCGCTCCTCGCAGCGAGTATATACATGAGTTTATCGCGCTTCATCACAGCGTTAGACGCAGAGCACCACGCCCCAATGCGACCCAAACGAATGACGACGTTGTTCATGCTAAATGACATAATCTGTCTCCTGACGCAGCTCGCCGGCGCGGGGATCCAAGTCACGGGGGACGCGCAGATCATAAGTATCGGGAATAAAGTCGTCATTGCGGGGTTGGTGTTTACGCTGCTTGTGTTTATTGGGTTTGTGCTGCTTGCTGTGAAGTTTCAGAAACGACTCAGTGACCAGCCGACGGGGGTGAGTCTTTCGCCTGAGGCGCAGGGTTGGAAGGTTTATATGTACGTGCTGTATGGCTTGTGCGGGTGTATGATTTTGAGGAATTTGGTGCGGACGATTGAGTTTGGGTCGCCAAAGGGGGCGCCTGTGCGGGAGAGTGAGGTTTATATCTATGTTTTCGATGCGGCGCTTATGGCTGTGCTTATGGGGGTTTGGGTTGTTTGGCATCCTGGACGGCTTGTGAAGAGGGCGAGGAGGGTGCTTAGGGGGATGAGGGGGGATATGGAGCTTTTGGGGGATAAATAAATTCACTTGGTCAGACGGACGTCACTGGTTAGGGTTTCTTTTGTTAGGAGTTCTTGATTCATTCAATGCGTTGATTCATGATGCGCTATGCTAGTTTATGTAAGTTGATGCAAATGTCTATATCTATGCGGACTTGCCGTAGACCTTGAAGCGGTCTTCGATAGGAGCAAAAGTCTTGTCAAGAGGGCCGGAGGTGGGAGTTCCAAAGACAAGCTGGGCGTCGAGCTTCCAGCTGGCGGGGATGTTCCACTGGCGCGTGATTTGCTCGTCAATCAGGGGGCTGTAGTGCTGCAGGTTGGCACCGAGGCCCTCGGAGGCGAGAGTAGTCCATACTGTGAATGTTAGTACTCTGAAGTAGTAGCAATAGGAGCTGACATACCAAAGTACTGCGACATAGCGTTGGACTCGAGAGCGAAGGGGTCGAACTTGTCGGCGTAAATGGCAAACTTCTCCTTGATGTCCTTGAGGGCGTCGTAGTCGACGAAGAAGAGAACCTACACAATTAGCTTCGATCCATAATTCAAAATAGAGTGGTGGCTTACAGTTCCATAGGCAGCACGGAATCCCTCAAGCTTGGGCTTGGTGGAAGACTCGTAGGCCTCCTTGGGCAGGGCACCGGCGGCAACAAGACCCTCCATGGCCTGGAGAGCAATATCCCACGCCTTCTTGTGTTCCTCCTTCAGCAGGAGAACAACGCGAGAAGTCTGGGTGTTGAAAGAGCTGGGGACATGCAGGACAGCATCGCGGACAATGGCCTCGATGGTGTCATCGGAGATGGGGCTCTCGGCCTTGAGGCCGTAGATGGTGCGGCGGGTCTTGACAGCGTCAAGGAGGGTGGCAGTGGCCTGGTTTTTGAACTGGACAGACATTGTGATGGTTGCTGGGCTGTAGCTGCGATGCTTTCAGATGTGAGATGAGAATGAGGGGCATCTTACCATGGAGCGGCAGTGGATTTATATGGGCGTCTTTCTAATTCCGCACTCCGAATATCCCATCATGGGCAGCCAATCACAGGCACGGCTGAGGTCCGATGGAGCCAGGAACCGTTTTGTCAGCGGTGGCCGCTGATTAGAAATTTGGGGGCATTTCCGACACTTTCTTTGTCACTGTCTTACTCTGATCCTTCGGGGACAAGTCAGCGACTGACTCGGTTGTGATTATCCAATGGTACCACCACATTCCGGCTGTTTCCCTCTCTGTCGCCCAGGAACCGAGCAGCTTGTTAGTGGACGTGTGTGAGGCCAAGCTCTGCGGGATGTCAGATTCCCGATCTCTCGGTTACGTGCACGTGGTATTTCACGTGATCACACTGCGTTTTCCTATTTGGGAAGCGTATATTCACGTGACCGCTGTCCAGACTATTGCTCGACAATAATACACCATGGTAGTTATGAATGTCGTGGTTGAGCATACTAGATTCACGTGGTAGGCACCTGTTTCCAACTAGGAACCCATTTGTAATCGCGACGAATCTCTTTTTTGCAAGCCCGGACACAATGACTCCATCTTATCGAGCACCTTCAGTGCCAGATCGGGGTTGCCCCCAGAAGTTCTATCCCGCTCTTCAGCGTTCGGATCTCCTTATAGTTCCTCACAATAGTGGAGATCACTTTGCCGCGAATTATCAGCTCGTGCTGTGGCACTTCCCGCCAGACTCGCCCGGCGACTTTCACAAACCGGGGATAATCATAGCAAGCGCCCATCCACCCTATCAGTTTCCCACGCGCGTGCTCCTTGAGACCAGTGACCCCGAGTTTATCGGCGGCAGCCAAGTATACCCCAAAGTACTCAAGTGGTGTGATCAACCCAGATTTGTCGAGTAGCGATGGCACACTCCCACTGCCTGCGCTGTTGTATTCTCGGGTGTAGCACCACGACAAGACCATTCCTATGGCACGCGGATCGTCTGCTGGAAAGCCGATACGAGATTCAGCAGCCTCCTGGGCATGGTCAGGGCTGCAAGCTGCAAATGCACATGGTAGTTAACTTGAATCCTCCCCTGACCGCGCCTTCGGGAAATTGCACTTTCACTTGATGAATATGCCAAACATGCCCCTGACAGGATATTCTTAGGTCCGAGTACGCTCCACTTTGGAAGATTTTTTTTCCATATCCATCGTGTTCGGAGGGTGCTTCCGCTGTGTCTTGATCGTTCGAAGAGGCGCGTCGTCTCAAGCGGCATCGGTATGGCTCAGAACTGGCATTTTTTGGGTGTCGATGCGGTCCTCTTGAACAAACTTTGAGCGGAAAACAACCCCGGACGGCATCCTATTCCGTCGAAGCTGGAGTGCTATAATCCTCACCATAGATTTCAAGGTCTCCAGATTGACGATACATAGGGTTTGGTTGGCAGTTCCTTACCTTCGGTAGTGGAATTAGGGCAACGTCTTCATTCTGCTGTCCCGAGACAGCGCATGACCTGAGCACATGACCTCCATCATCAACGGCCAACATGGGTTTCAAAACGGAACAATGGGGTAATTATCTGATCAGTGATATCAGACCCTGGGTGTCAGTTCCGGCGAGTCAGTTCGGTGGCCCAACATATTATCTCGGGATCGACTCTCCGGAACTCAGTTTACTCTCTGGGTCGCTCTTTCCTCGGTTATTCGCCGATATTATCCTTCCTGAAGACGCGACTCAGCTAAGGCGACTAAGCATGAGATATCGAAGCCCTCTGAGAGGTTCTTAGCCCCGCGCTGGCATTCGAGTCATTCCTCGGTCCGGCTGCCGATCATCGCGCACATGCAACGGCGTCCTCTAAAGCACCAGTGAGGTTGGGAAAGACGCATCGGTATTGTGCTTTCCATATCCATTCTCACTGATCTTTCGCCACGATATACGGAATGTGGGCTGATGGCCCAGCTGCAATTATAAAGGTCCTGTGAACCAGGGATCTTCTGTCGAATATAGAACTCACAACATAGATCACCATGGACAAGCGAATTGCTCAAGTCATGCTTAGCCTCAAGCAGCTTCCCATCAGGACTCTCCTGCTGGAGTTTTGGAGGGAACCCAGGAAACGCAGGGGTTTGTTGGCTGCTGTCCTCGCCGCATATTTACTCCTTCAGCGAACTCTCCGATACCGACGGCTGAGGCGCCTGCAGAAAGTGTATCGCAAATATACCACCCGAGAGGGGATGGCTTCAATGACAGATCAGGACGCCTGGGCGATTCAAAAGTCGATGTTGGTGACGGAATTCCCGTCGGCGTCGCTCAAGGCGTTGCAGTTCGCTTTGTTTAGGGTACTACCGAGCCTTTATGTATACAGTTGACGGACTGACATGGACAGACATACGGCATCCCGACGATATCCGCCCTCCTCCTTAAGACATCCCAGTTCTCGAACCCCGCCACATCATTCAAGCGGTATGCCGATACGGGCGCCCTAATCGGACAATTCGTGGCCTTCGAGCCATCCTCCGAGCGCGCCCAGACAGCAATCGCTCGCACTAAATTTCTACATACCGGATACCGAAGCAGCGGCAAGATCCTGGAGCCTGATATGCTATACACCCTGAGCCTATTTGCCCTAGAGCCTATCCGCTTCATTGACATGTTCGAGTGGCGCTCTCTCACTGAACTGGAGCAGTGCGCTATTGGTACATACTGGAAGAGCCTCGGCGATGCGCTGGAAATCAGCTTCGCGGACTTGCCTTCGGCACCGCATGCGTTTCGCGACGGACTGCATTTTCTTGAAGAGCTCCGTGCGTGGAGTCTCAAGTATGAAGAGGATTATATGAAACCGAGCCCTTCAAACAAGGAAGTGGCGGATAAAACGATGGACGTGCTTGTGTATACGCTGCCCCGATTCCTGAAGCCGATCGGAGTCAATTTTGCGTCTTGTGTGATGGATGATCGGTTGCGAGAGGCTATGATGTAGGTCGACTACCTATTCATCTATTTTCAGTCGAGTTTGCTGACAGACATAGGTACCAACCCCCATCGAAGGTATACAAATCAATCTTCTCCTCCTTGGTCGCCGTCCGCAAGTTCTACCTGCGCTATCTAGCCCTCCCGCGACCAAACTTCCAGCGCATTGATATATTCACCGACAAGCCAAACGAGTACGGACGCTACTACGTCAACATCTACGAGGCAATTCCCTACTACGTGAAGCCGACAATTTGGAACCGCTGGGGTCCCGGCGCATGGGTAAGCTGGGCGATGGGCATGCCCCTGCCCGGTGACGAGGACGACAAGTACTACCCGCGAGGATTTGATCTGGAGGATCTTGGACCGAAGTATTTCGAAGGCAAAGGTCGAAAATCGGTGGCGGAGATTCGCGAGCTTCTGAAGAAGGAGCGACGGGGTCAAGCGCCGTTCGCGCCTGAGTTACCCAGCGCAGAGGCTGCGAAATACGAGATCGTCAACCCCGACGCTGGGAATCCTGATCTCCCCCGTCCTTGAAGCGATAGATGCTCTTCTATATATACACAGTTAAGAGTCTACAATGTCAGTGTGTCGTCACACCAAATGCTCCATCCTTCAGTTCCATGGTTCCCTCAACCGCCTTACAACCTCTCCAACCCAACCTCAACCTCAATCTAATCCCTCCTTCTTCTACCTAGGTAAAACTTTCCAATCCCAAGAAAATGCCCCGTGACCCCTCCAACCTAGACGCTTACATCCTAGGCAGCGGCCTCGCATCCCTAACAGCAGCCGTGCATCTCCTCCGCGAAGCACACGTTCCCCCATCACGCATCCACATAATCGAGACCCTCTCCGCGGCAGGCGAAACAACGCGAAGCTACGGCGATTCACAGAAAGGCTACGACTTTCGCGCGGGGATAAGGCCCCAGTTTAACGATGCTTGCATGGACAATTTACTCTCACTTGTTCCATCGATGAATGATCCGTCGAGGACGGTTCGTGATGAGGTACTTGAGTTTGCGAGGGGGTTGGATGTTAGTCCTGTGAGGGATAAAGGTCGGGCGAAATTTCTTACGAGTAAGAGGGTTGGTAATGGCGTTGGACGGGTGCATGCGAATAAGATGGGACTGGGCCTGCGCGATCGGATGGAGATGGTCCTTCTTGCGACGAAGAGTGAGAAGGTGTTGGGGAGAGCGAGGATCTGTGATTGTTTCTCGCAGGGGTTCTTTCGGACGGGGTATTGGGTTGGGCTTGCGACCACGTATGTCAATCTCATCTCACCCATGCCCAAGCCAGATGTATGCAGCAGGTTTCTAACATTGTTTGAATTGTATACAGATTCGGCCTCAAACCCTCCCACTCCGCCGCCGAATTCCGCCGGTACCTTAAGCGATTCCATAACCTGCACGACCTGAACTACCCGCACCTCCTGGACATGGGAAGATATAATGTCCATGAATCGATCATCGCACCGATAGCCCACTTCCTACAGTCGAGCGGGGTAGATTTTCGCTTCAACACCACAATAGCAGATATCCTCTTCGCAAACGATAATCCTAACGATCCGTCCGATCCCACACGAGTCACGAAGATCGTGACATGTCCAGCTGACTCTGACTCTGCCTCTAGTGGTGCACGAAGCTCTTCAATTCCGAAGGAAGAAACGACAATATCGCTCAACGCCGACGACATCGTCATCGTAAACCTCGGCTCAATATTCTCGTCCATCGTAACAGGTTCCAACAACCACGCGCCCCCATCCTTCGATACCTCCTCCCTAAGCCCTAACTTCGATACCGCGGACGACCCAAACGCAAGTCAGATAACGGCAGAATTAGATGAGAATTGGCTCCTTTGGCTGGAACTCTGTACAAAACATGTCAAGTTCGGGAACGCTTATAATTTCTGTACGAGGTTGCAGTCAAGTCGGTTGGAGTCGTTTACGATTACGCTTGAGAATGATGATGGGTTTTTCGAGAGGTTGGCTAGCATATTGGGCGAGGATGAATTGGGACGTAGCGATCGTCCAAATCGACTTCTGATGTTCAAGGACACACCGTGGCTGATGACAGTCAATGTCCCGACCCAACCACTCTTTCCATCTCAACCGCGTCATATAAAAGTATGCTACGGCTACGCCCTGCACCCCGAGAAGAACGGTACATACATCACCAAACCAATGCTTCAATGCTCGGGTCGGGAAATACTCACAGAGATTTTGAAGCACTTACACATCCCCCAGGAAGAAATGGATCCGATTCTTGAAAGTGCAATAACAATACCCTGTATCCAGCCTCGGGCCGCTGCGACCCTCCTCCCGAGAAATCCCACAGACCGACCGGGTGTTATTCCGAAGGGGATGACGAATATGGCGGTTATCGGGCCGTTCGTGGAGATTGCGAAAGAGGTTGTTGTTACGGCTGATTATAGTGTGAGGGGGGCGCAGAGGGCTGTTAGGGAGTTGGTGGGGGTGGAGGTTTATAGGGGGCTTAGTAGTGTTGGAGGTGGGGTTGGATCAGGGACTGCATCTGGAGGTGAGGTTAAGAGGAGGAGGAGTAAGAGGGATTCAGCTGTGTCATTTTTGGGGCTCAAGTAGGAATTGGAAGTATGTATAAGAAGCCATACGAGATGGTATGGCTATGGTTTCTGCTGATTGGTCGTTGTTAGGGCTATTACGTTTAGTGTTCTTTGCTTGTACCTCTTGGATCTAGACGAGTCTGGTTAGACAAAGAATAGAAGGTTCATTACAGATAAAATAAAGTGGTAATGAACGATGTATAAGCCGTTTCGCTTCTCAAAGATCCAAGGCATTGCAGGTTTCATGATCAGACAAAGACGACCTTTAGATCAATGATGACAATGGGCCTAGACAATGGGCGTAGATAATGAGCTGTCAAAGACACAACTTCGATAAGAAGCACTCCTCTTCATTCTATAATTATTTTATCCTTGTACTTGATCTTCAGCTGGAGCTATAAAAACCCCGGGCGGTCCAGTCTGCCCAAGTCAATTGTTAGACTTCCAAAAAGGATATACTCAAAGTCAAGGACATTGTTCAGGCTTCCTGCTATATATACCACCTACTCGATCAGCCACATTTCTTAGTTCGATACAGCAAGATGTGCCAACACACTTGCCAGAACCACCGCGCCTGCGGTCACATCGCCTCATTTACCCTCGACGCCTGCACCGATCTTACAGACGCGATCCGCACAAAATCTCTTCTCCCGCGACCGGCATACCCAATCCAGATCAAGCGCGAAACTTTCAAGTCTTCACAATACTCACAGGATATCCACTGCATGCGCTGCTGGTACGACCTGGTGACACCTGGCCGGGGGTAGACCCGGGCCAGCGCAACAGCAACTACCCCCGGAACGGACAACGCGTCTTCGAACTCGAGCCCGCTTGACACTATCACTTGCAAGAGTAATAACGGATCAGCACCGGTTTTGACGGCCGACTTCACGATGATTTTCCCGTCTACGCAGGGCGTGGGGCAGGACAAGATTATGTACCGAGTCCAAGCGGGGGCCGCAATCGGGACAGATGACGGATCTGGTCTTCACCTGGAGGGAAGCGACGAGACAAGTGCTGCTAGTCGAACTGAACCTTCGGTCATTCCGCCGGAGGTCATTCGAGTTCTATGACGGGACTCGGTGAACGAGGTGGAGGAGAAACTTGGGAAGTTTCTGGATGCCAAGGAGGACGATTGCGATGCGGGGAGTGAGGGTGGGGATGATGAGGACTGGGCAGGTACAGACACAGGTGATGAGTACGACATGTGCTATTTCGAAGATCCGATCTCTCATCTAGGCACATCATGCTCAGGCATTCTCGTTCCTTCGCCCTCTGAAGATGGAAATGGGTATGAGAGTGCCGATGAAGCCGAAGGCCAACTTGCCTATCGGAGGCTCGCGTCTTTGTCGTCTGCAGCCTCTTTACAGCTGCTGCCTCACTCGCCTCGCGAAGAATTCTGGACGTCCAATCGCACACGAATGCAGTCCCCGGCTCCGGGGTTCGATGGACGGGATGATTATTTCGCGGAGTTAGGGCTGGGTGCTAACGACCTCACCTGCAACAGTGTGGTCGACGTCGTGACTGAGTCAGGCGATCAGTGGGGTTTGCTCCAGGGGCTGCAGATGTTGTTTCCATCCTATTTCAACACCAATCAGCAGCCTGTATGGGGCACCTGTTGACTCGCGTGTTTTTTGATAGTGGTTGGCTTGTGTCCGCTGTTATTGGCGTTTCGTGGTAATTGCTTGTTCCCACAGGGGAATTGCCACTCTCGAGAGAGTTCCGTATAATAGATCGCCAATATATTGACGTCTCATTGGATTATTTGATCGGGGTTCGTAGATTTTGTAGTTCCCGGTAGGGCGTGTTCTGCGGATGTTATAATTAGAGACATCTATGAACCTGATGTCCGTTCGCTTTCTCCGCAATGACAGGGGGTTGACTCGGCATTGGTGCTTGTTCTGTCGATAGTTCCGCAATCCGAGACGGTGAACGCTCCTTTTATCCACGCCGGGTAATTTATCTGAACGGTGTAGCTTATTGAGGTAATCTATATTTCTTGGTCGGAAGGGCCATGGCGTAATTGTGCAGTATAAAGAGCACCTGTTCGTCTCAGGTACCGCCGATCAGAGTTCACGAGCTCAACTTGGAAAAGTTTCCAAGGGTTCGTCGAAGTCGCGAAAATGAAGAAAGCCGCCCTATCCTCTCTGTTTGCATTCCTTCTTCAGTCTGCGGCCGCGCAGGTCGTCGGCACCCCAACCGGTTTCGCGGTTGGGACAACTGGTGGAGGTGATGCGACGCCTCAGACCCCTTCCAGCTTGGACGAGTATGTCTCCCGTCCGCTTCAATGGCCCAAGCTAATAAGACAGGCTGATTGAATGGATCATCGACGACACACCCCGGACCATTCTTATCGACCGCGAGTGGAACTTCATCGGCACCGAAGGCGAAACGACCGGACAGTGCTGCAGCACGGCAACAACCACCTGCGAAGGCGGCACCAGTGCCGGTCAAGCTTCGATTCAGGACACATGCGACGGTACCTGGATTTCATGCACATATGACAACGCCGGCCCCTCGCCTCTCGACGTCGGCAGTAACAAGAGTATCGTCGGTGTCGGCAGTGCAGGTGTCCTCCGCGGCAAGGGACTGCGCATCCGCGGTGGTGCAAGCAATGTCATTATCCAGAACATCCACATCACCGAGTTGAACCCGCAGTACGTCTGGGGTGGAGACGCCATCACACTCGATGACTGCGACCAGGTCTGGATCGACCACAACAAGTTCTCCCTTGCCGGGCGGCAGTTTATCGTTTCTGGCTGGGGTGCCGCCGGCCACGTCACCATCTCGAACAATGAGTTTGATGGTGTGACTGAGTGGTCATCAGGCTGCAATGGGAAGCACTACTGGACTCTGTTGCTGATCGGCGAGCAAGACTGGTACACCTTCGAGGGTAACTGGCTGCACGATGTGTCCGGCCGAGCACCGCACTTGGGAACCGCCAACACCGATAGCCACATTCTCTTCCACGGGGTGAACAACTATTTTCAGAATGTCGGCGGTCACGCTTTTGACATTGATACCAACACCTGGGTGTTGCTGGAAGGCAACTACTTCGACATTGTGACGACCCCGGTTACCGACACGACGTTGAGAAGCGGTGCACTGGTGTATAATGTGCCCACTGTTGCCTCGGCGAGCGCGTGCACTGCTTCTCTCGGATATATCTGCGAGTGGAATCGGTTGGCTGGGTCTGGCACTTGGCCCGAGCTGACCGAGCAGGCGGTTTTGGATGAGTTTGCGCAGTACACGGACAACTTGGTAGATGCTTATGGCGTTGCAGACGTGCCCATCACTGTTGTCGCTAACGCTGGTGTGGGTAAGATCTAGTTATATCAATTTTCGCTGTGCTTTTTATTAGCATGTCTGATCTCCGTTAGCCAAATCCATATATTAGCCTCGTCTTTTTCTCACCATGAACAATCTGAGCAAAAAATCGGTGCGAGTTCGGAGAACTTGTGAACTGCCCAGCGAGTCGACGGTAGCACTATTCAACTGAAAATCCTAGACCTAGATCTAGTCGACAGCACGGTTCGTCGATTTGAGACATCTGCCATTTTGTCCTTACCTAACAATGTCGGTTCGTAATTCCGACCTTCCTTTCCCATTGCGTAAAAGCATATCCTCGAGATCGATGTTTGTTCTCTCCATGGCCTGAGACTGCAAGACGGTTGAAGAGGGTTTGGTCATTGAACAAGAGGAATATGAAGCATATTTTGCTTGACGCATGTTTTTAAAACAAACAGAATCCATTTCTTAGTGTCATCCGTGGCAGGGCATGAAGCGCTGTTCAACGGCTGGTTTACGCTTTCTCTCGATACATACCTAGGCTTTCTGAAAAAAGGTACCTGTGAATAGCGGGCAAGTTTCGGAATTGCAACCGTGCTTGGTATTTGCAGCGCATTATCATTAACCGTACATGTCAAAAAGGGTCCTTCGTAAACAAATAGTAGCCATTTCACACTACTCGTAGGCCTCCCGGGATGCCCTGTGTCGCATCCACATTCGGTATAAGTAGATCAGGACTATGGCCATACCGACGATGAAAACGATGACGAAGACGAGTACAGGGCCGCGGTTGTCGTTGGCCCAATTTCTTCTTTCGAGGACTTGTCTCTGCGTGGCTATTGCGAGTGAATCGAGCGCAGGCATCTCTAGACTCGTCAGTTTGTTGTTAGGCAACCTTGGAAAGATTCATACTGTTTGGTGGTGCTGAGTACAATCTCCCTGGTATTTCCTGACTAACTCGGTTTCGCGATGACTTGCATGAGCTGAGGTTGACGAGCTGGACGGCGAAATGCATACGCAGGGCAAAAAATTATTTCGACATTCAGCAAGTGCAGGTGAATGATGCAGAGAAGCTGAGAGGGGGGCGAAGGCTCTTGGTGTTCCGGGAGACGCGGATGTCAATGACGTGGGAGAGTCTATCGTATGCAACGCTGACCCGGCCACGAAGCTTATATTGCGGCCCCTCCGGACGAACATTCCGCGGCTGAAAGCCCTATTGCCATTTCCAGCTCGAGGACCAGGGTGTTTTCCGCTGAACGAGCTATCAATCGCGCGGTTGGATATATCGTAGCGAGCTCCACCACATTGGTTAAATGATCGGTGTGGACCAGCTCCTGCGACATCACATAGATATATCGGAGAGGAGGTGAGGTTTGCGACAGGCGTGGACGTCATGTACCACCGGCATCCAGCTGCCAATTTGACTTCCGGAGTAGATTTCCATAATGCAGAGTACGGACGAATTGACGAAAGTGTCGAAAGAGATCAGGAGAGAAAAGGAAAGATCCGACTGGAAGTCGGAACTTGCTGCCTGAGGCTTCATAAATCACGAGTCTTGGCACAAAGTCTTGGCATTATGTTCCTCCCGTCGGGCATCTTCTCTCCTCCTTCTCTTCCTTCCATATCTTGCCAACGTCTTTGGATCAAGGACACCGATTAACTCACGGCCAATGTCTCAGCCTTCTGGGCTTTGAGACCTGCATTCAGCCACCCGTCAGAGTTTCCACCTCCAACGCTTGGATCCCCAAGCCCTATCCTTAAATGCAACCATGCGGCTCGACCTCGTATTTGGCTGATTCACCGCCAATCAGCGCCCCCCTTCGTTCCTAGATCTGCAATGCCACCCATTGCGACAAAACAGCGGGAGGGGCTGGGCGAAAAAAAAAAAAAGAGAATACGATTCGGCGGATGACCCTTGAAATTTGAGCCCTTCTTCCCCGAGTGGGTGGGAAATCGCGGTGCTTGCTACAAGAGGCATCGCGCGCGGGCTGAAAAGTGCATCTGTCCAGATGAGTGGGGAGCCCGCATCAGCCCCAGAGCCAGGGGTCTTCTACCCTCAAATTCCCCACGGCCCCAGGCTAGAAGGTTTGACCTCGTCTCAGCTCAACGAGTCATCAAGTTCTGAACCATGGCTCCCTTCGCGACTTTTTGGTCGGCATGTCTTGTGCTAGCTCTGGTCCTCCCTCAGACTTCTGCCTGGACCTTTCTCTGGCGGAATGAGACGACCAACGCTAGAGTAGAAAACGGCGACTCGGCTCGAAACTGCACACAGGCATGGCATGAAGCGGGGAAACAATTTTCTTGGGACCCAGAGGGCGCCTGGTGCATCAAACTCTTTTCCGACGCCGTTTGTGAGAACAGCAATGGTATAGCGTGCGAACCATACCTCTGGCGCAAGGATGCGTCGCAGAACATCTCCGCCTTCTTGGTATACCCGATGCCTCCTTCGTCCATAACAGCGTTTGGTCTGGACTCCACCAGTGCAATTCCCACTGCAACCCCGGCCTCAACTACAACTCCCACCAACACAGACGTGGAGCAAACACCAACGACTGAACCAGATTCGAGCAACGATAGCAGTCTCTCTGGCGGTGCCATTGCTGGGATTGTCATCGGCGCCGTCGGCGCCGTTGCCATTCTCTGCGTTGCGTTCTTTGTCCTCGGCCTTCGGGCTCGCAAGAAGGCTGCCGCCGCCGCCGCCACTGAAGCGGGCACAAGTACAGACCCGTCGTCTCCGCCCTCCGAGCATCCGAGTTCGAACGCGACACTCTTCGATACAGGCCTGATGGTCGCCGAGCTACCGAAACCTGCCACGGTCGAGACGCAATACGTGCCGGATCAAGTTACTCACAATCAGCCCCCCAACGGCGTACGAATGATGGAACTACCAGGACACGATCCCGGTGCTGAGCTCAGCAACACAACCCAGCTGCAGGAGATGGTCGGTACACATGCGGTACAAGAACTGGAAGGAGACACAATGGAGAAGCCGAAGAAGTCGTGAAGAGACTGCGGTCATCTTCGCTCAATAATATAGCGACTGTGTATATTTTTCTTTCTTCTCTACTGAATTGTTAGCGCAGCGATGGACGGATCAGGTTACGGGTGTCTGGTGCATATCATGATAATTGTTACTTTCTCGCAGCTCGTTCAAATAGGACATTCCTTCTTCCAGGCACCACTCATCTTTCGCGGGTGGTTTCCCAAGGGGCAAGGCTTAACCACTCATGGTATCTATGGGCTGTGAAAAGAGGAACTGAAGCATCTAGCTACAAAATACTGTACTTCAGAGACGTCCTAGTCACAGTGATTTCGATATGAGATCATGAGAGATGGATACCCCTCTTCTATCCCTATCTCATCCATAGCCATGCAGCTATGCAAAGCAAGCCCGAGGCAAGCCTGATCAAAAATTGCCGTCATGTATTGTCATCATCAATCTCCGGCGCCCGGACCCCATTCTGTAAGCCCTGCTTGTGTATTTTATGTACAAGCAAAGAATCCTCTATCCCAATACCTCCTCTAGCAGATTTATCAATCCATATTCCCATCATGACGCGCTAGAAGCGCTCTGTCAATCGGTGTCAATCCCTCGCTATCTACTAAGTCCGGCTGGACCCCGTGTTCAAGTAGCAGAAGGGCGTTTCCTAGGGGTCTCCGTTCTGCTGCATAGGAAAGAGCCGATAGCTGACGTTTACGCCGCCACCTGGATCTGCTTGCTCAAGAAGCATCCTCATGGGCATGATGTTGCCGCGTCCGCAAGCCGCCTCAATCAGCGGCATTTGGCCATACGTATTAGGCCCATCAATCAGTATGCCATCTTGCGTGAGGACGAGCGGGAATATCTCGCGGAGGCCCAGACGGGCTGCAACGTGTATTGCGGATCTTCCAAAGGAGTCTGTTGTATTGATTGCCGCGTCGCCATGTGCGAGGATACGACGAACAAGTTTATCGTGGTACGTACCAATAGCCAACATAAGCGGTGTTTTGCCGTCCTTGTCCACACAAGTCGAGTCGGCGTCTGGGTGTTCCATTGATAGTTCGGCGAAGCGGTAGAGGGGTCCGTTTGGATCGAGGGTGTCGAGGATTGGGACATCTCCTTGTTTGTTGCGGTGATTGACGTCGACCATGGGATGGTCAAGTAGCAACTTAACTGCATCTCCAGCATCGCCGTCCAACGCGTACCAGAGTTCCGTGCGTCCGTTCTCTTCGGCGATATTAAGACCCGTGGCATTGGTCTCGATTAGAAGTCTCATGAATGAGACGTTATTTTCCTGGGCTGCGTACATTAGAGGGGTTACACCGGACCGGTTCCCTGGGTATAGATTGACGTCTTTGCTGGAGGTGAGAAGCCCGGGGTAAAACGGTGTCTGGAGCTCCGGTGCGCGGCCCTGCATGTGCAGGATTGTGTCTCCGTTGCTGTCTTCGGAGCTAAAGTGGGCGGCGGAGAAGAGTCTGTCGATGCCCGGGATAGCTTCTGGGATAAATGTTTCATCCTGAGGAAAGATAAGTGGCAATGAGAAGGAGTATCTCTGTTGGTAGAGCGAGGTGCTTGTCCAAGTCCATGGTTAGGTTCGACAAGGGAGAGATCGTGAGGTTCGCGCGTCTGAAGGTGTTTACCCGGGCTAAGCGTCTGGGAGGAGATGAGAGCAAACAATCTCACTGACACGCTCATTGGTAGTCATGGCAGAGCCTGACGTCTCTCTCTAATCCCAAGCACTGAGCCTCATTATCCTGTTTCAGGTTCATCAGTGTGGCCATACAGTGCAAAGCTGCTAGAAGGTTGTAGTTGTTTGGTCAGATTTCTGGCCTCCAGTTCTCTACATAGTGGTGAGGATCTCCACGGGGTTTGCGAAGAAGAGCACCGGTTGCGCTTGCCTCACAGTCTTACCTAGAGCTGCAAAATAGATGAATACGAATTACACTGGCACTACTTACTCCCATGTTCCTTAAATGGTCCTGGAAAGCGTGGGCTTCGATGGGTGCCATCGAGCTCGCCAAGTAAAAGCCCGGAGGCGAGCACAGTAACATCAGGGTGATCGTTAGCCCTAAAGATAATTCCGTGTCCATTTCTCCTCTTCCAAGACCCAGCCCTATTCTTACACATGTGAGCAAGCCAAATTGGCGTCCCAAACAGGTCAAAACGAACAGTGCACACGTCCGGGCCAATATCATCGACTGTCATACTCATCCCTCCCACCAATCCTCAAGTTTTATTCTGCGTACGCGGTCCAGCACAACCGCAATCAATCCCCATAGCACCAAGGTAATCCACCATGTCAACGTCAGAGGATTCGGCAGCCCGGTCAATGGGCAAATAGCCATCATTATCATTGATGTCCAGCCTTGCGCCATGGTCTATCAGAATCTGTGCAGATTCAACACTGCCGTTCTCTGCTACATGCGAGAGAACGGTTCTGCCGTCCCTATCCCGATGGTTGATGTCAATTTCACCGCGAGCGAAGAATAAATTCATAATGTCGCTGTTCCCGCGGGCTTCCATAAACGGTGTAGTGCCGTTGTTATCAGGCCGATCGTACTCGATCCCGTCATGCGTCAGCAAAACCTCCACGTTTTCATAAAGCCCATAGTCGACTGCAATATGTAGTGCCGTCCTGCCATCCCTATTCGTCGCATTCACATAGCAGTCATTGCGCCTTAGCATTTGTCGGATCAAGCCCTCAAGACTAAAACCTGCCGCGGCCCTCATTAGCGGCGTGTTACCATTATCATCTGCAAGCCTGAGATCCATGTCCGGGTGATTGAGTAGCGATTCGATTATCTCCTCCACACGATGCTCCAGGTCCAGCGCGCGTAGCATAGGCGTCTCATTGTGCCAGTCATCCCGACAGTTCACGTCGATACCGGGAACGGTCAGTAGAAGAGCGACGGACTCTTCATGGTCGCCGTTTATTGCATAGTGGAGGGCTGTCTTGTTCTCATCGGCCCGGATGTTTATGCCCGTCGGGTCCTTGTCGAGGATTTGCTGCATGAGTTGTAGATCTGGCGGTCTTCCTGGCAAGTAGTGTGTCACTACGTCAACATAGTCGCCCCCGGCAGCGTAGATGAGGGGTGTGGCTCCATAGTTGTTTTGTACGTGGGGGTCCGCATCTATGCTGGCGGCTAGGAAATCGTTGTCGTCAATATTAAGATGGGCTGGTAAGTCGAATGGGAGGTGTTGAGCGTAGAGGTGCAGGATTGTGTTTCCTTCATTGTCTCGAGGGGTCATGTAGTGCTCAATGGTGAAGAGATTTTCGATTCCCGGTATGACTTGTACAAGAGATTCTTGATCTTCTAGTGGCATGTATGTGGCAATGAGGAGGATTATCTCCGTTGGTAGGGTTTTTTTGGATGTCATGATCGTGAGTGGTTTGGAAATTCTGGGGTCCTGGGGAAACAGGGGGAACTGATACTGCAATGCTGTACCATTGTGGGCTAGTCCAAAGTTGGCACAGTGAGTCAGTTAAGTGAGTTAATAAGGATCTTGGTCATGTGGCTAGATCATGATGGGGGGTAACGAAGTTAGCGCCGCTGCTAGTTCGCTTGGGAAAGGGCCGAGATTTGTCCAGATTATTCTCTGAGTAAGATTTTACATCCCGACTCTAAGTATCACAAGCCAATGTTGCAACATTATATCTCATCGGCGTAAGGGAAGAAAGATTGCAGGAAAGACTGATCGTCAGCGGCCTTGTCGTCTCTGCTGTTGGTGCACCACCACATGGCCTCTTCCATGGTACGTAGCGAGTAAATGGCCACATCTCCCGCACAGATGGGCCGTGTCTTTGAAGAAGTTCACGAAGTAGGGTACACACAGCACAGGGACGGTGTAAAGACGAGAATGCCTGCCCAGCCGCTGCGTCGTGGTATTAGCTCTATAATTCTGGTAGGCCATGATTGTGAATGGACATACTGCGTTGTCTTTCCAGTCGCTCCTTCTGCCCGAGTCATCTCTCGTTCATGGCTGACTGGACAGTCAATAACCTGAGAGATTCATTATAGCGCGTGAAGCGGTACAGCTGTAGGGTATTGGTCTGGTTGCGGCGCGGTGGCATACTATTGTGGTGGGTATATTTGTGGTTTGGTATTCAAAGGACCAGCTTGTTCTCCTGGTACTTCACCATGTTCATGTTGGGTTGCGATTCCATATTGTTGGGGTGAGAGATGATATAGCTGTATTTAAGGCTTGGGATGACGGGTTTGCCGCGCGTTTGGTTCAGCAATAGGTGCCATATTCGCCGGATGTTCATATAATGCAGGCGGCGCTGGCGGCTGAGGCTCTGGAACTGGAAGCATAATAAATCAGCTTTTTCGACCTCAAAAGTGGCGCCGCTCGACCACTTGTTGCAGTTTGCTTTTTCAGACATTTGTGGGGGGGGTTGGGTTCAAGCAGGGCTTCAGAGAGATGCAGTCGTATGAAAATGCAGGGAGTGGGAAAGATAGAAGAAAAATGGTGACAAGGGAAGCCAATAAATCCTCCTGTCTGGCTTCCGTTAATTCTATCGAGCTTACCATTTAGTTGATTCACGTTCGTAGCACTTGCATTGAGTTCGCTTGGCTGATAACTGCAGTCTTCTGCGCCTGGCAGCGCCTGGCACGAGATGGGGGCAGATCTGATAGGCGGGCCGCAGGGGGCCCTTGACCCCTATCGCAATCATTATTAGCACGAACTAATACGTCATCCGCAGAGGCCAGATCTAGCCTCGAGAGCGGTGTTCTTGATGTAGCTCGGGCCGAGGCTAGTTGGAAGATACCTCAGTCCCCTGGCGCTTCATCAGGGAGGCAAGTTGTCACGAGTCCGCCTCTCTCCTTATCGGATGGTGGGTGGCTTCTCGCTCATATTCACGGAGCCCCAAAGTATCCTGCGTCGCGCATGTTCTAGCCATGTCCAATTGGTGAACGAAATGAGATTGTTCCGGATAAGGCAGGGGCTGAGAGCCACATGTCCATGCCCAGGCCTCGGCGTCTGCGAACACGAGCATTTTTTGGCCTCGCAGGAGTTGCGGGGAATCAACGTATTCTGCGTCTGGTTGTTCAGTCAGCGTATTCTCTTTATTGGTTTGTCAAATAGGAAAGTGTCAGCCACACAAATAATCATAGTGTTGGACAACGATCATTACTTGGCTCGACTCTCGTGTTGTTGGACGGCTGCAAGCTCCTGCGGCTGTCGTTATATCAATATTTCTTGGCCATTGTTCGATGTAGTCTGATGACTTATTGGTTGTAAATACGCGTCAAAACGGGTGATAGGAAGGCTTCAGCGATGGTTCTTTTCCAGGTTGTGATGTAAAGGTGTCGACGTGAATGTTGTGAGCTTTCTGCCCCAGGCACCAACGTCTGATGACATTGTCTTTCTCCTTCTCCCTCTCCTCCTCAGCCCAACACCACTTTCTGGCCATCGCAATGCTATCCTGCTTCAAGCTAAAATTACGTTGAATCAGACGTGGGTCATGCTGTTGCCCGCTGGCTCTCTTTTATCCAGTTCAAGGGATCCGTCAACCTTTGGACCCACGAGGTCACGATAGTCTGCACCCTGCAGAGAGCTCAACCAGAGCCGAAGAGCACGTAGGTATTCACTCCCCCAAAGAGTGTGTTCGTCGACTAGCCCTGATACTCATATTCAGGCATGCTTCGCGTCTTCTTTGTAGGGCACTAGCCTCTCGGCCACAAAACGGTGCCTCGAGATTGGTCAGCTTGTTCCCAGACTGGCGCAGACCCCAGCGTGTGTCCATGGGTACTTCATGCCCTTGTGGCCCTTCGTCTACTTGCCGTCGCTGGGTCAGATGTTCGTTATGGCCCTGAACAACTATTGGCTTCATCAACCTTTTTTTTGGCTCTCGGCTCCTAGTCGCAGCTGTCACAGTTTAGCCTAAAGCCACCGTGGGGGCACCGATGCAAAACTTCATCGCAGCACCGCCGAAACATGCAATCCCCTCGGTCCTCGCCGAACCGAGAATATCAACGAAACTAGTCAAGATACTAGCAAATAAGTGGTGGGACTACGCGGAACATCGGTTATCGTCCCGAAGACCAAGACATCGGATGAACTCCGGGCTAAGACATCCCACTTCCCCGCCTCCACACTTAAGGAACGCGTCCCAGCAATCCAAGATTTCGAAGCATTATCCAACAATCTATTACAGTGACAAGCTAGTTCATCATGACCAAACCGTCAATTGGCTTTGTCGGCCTAGGGGCCATGGGCTTTGGCATGGCCACCCATCTCGTCAATCAGGGCTACCCAGTTCATGGTTTCGATGTCTTCCCGGCCTCTGTTGACAGATTCAAGGCCGCAGGCGGCATTCCATCGTCTACTCTACGTGAATTGGCTGAGGGAAAGCAATATTACATTGTCATGGTAGCTTCATCACCGCAAGCACAATCTGTTCTCTTTGGAGACAACGGTATCGTGCAGTGTACGTCTGTCAATTGATCTAGCAATCAGGCACGAAGCTCACAATTATTAGATTTGCCACAGAATGCTGTTCTTATGCTTTGCTCAACAGTCTCATCCATGTACGCTCAGTCCGTCGTTATCGAACTTCAAAAACGCGGTCGCAGCGACATCCTTTTCGTCGACAGCCCTGTCTCTGGGGGCGCCAAACGGGCGGCAGATGGCACACTATCCATCATGGCCGGCGCAACAGACAAGGCTCTGCAAGCGGCGTGTGATATCCTGCAGGAAATGTCGGACGAGAAGAAGCTATACCTAGTTCCCGGTGGTATCGGAGCTGGCAGCAACATGAAGATGGTACATCAGGTTTTGGCAGCCATTCACATTTTGGGTGCCAGTGAGGCCATGGGCTTTGCCGCTCACCTTGGTCTGGATGCTCGGGTAACTGCTGAAAAAATTTTTGCCTCGGATGCTTGGACATGGATGCATGAGAACCGATTTCATCGGATGGTGGAGGAGGACTGGAATCCTGGAGCCAGTGCTTTGACCATCATCTTGAAGGATGCTGTATGATTTACCCCTCACTGTTGATCAATCGGTCACTAACAATTTGCTGTAGGGGATCATTACCACAACTGCCCGCCAACAACACTTCCCTACTCCTCTTTGCTCTACCGCCGAACAAGTATATATCTCAGGACTAGTACATGGATGGGGTCCAAAGGATGACTCGGCCATGGTCCGACAATATTATACCAAGCCATTGTCGGAGGTATCTGCAAGCGCCGATGCTGAAGCTGCGACCGAACTAGTCTTGGAGCTGATGCGAGGTGTCAACCTTGTTGCAGCTGCAGAAGCCGTTTCATTCGCACGACGTCTTAACGTAGACCTTGCACAGTTCCATGGCCTCGTCACGCAGGCTGCCGGGGCGAGCAAGATCTTCATCGAACAAGGGCTGGAGATGATTGAAGGGCGCATTGGCGACAAGGCTCCGACTGGGTCGCCGACGGTAGACCAGGTCGCTGCCAGACTTGAGGCAGTTGTGCAGAAGGCACGGGATCTCCATTGCCCCCTGCATCTGGGAAATGCGGCACTGAATGTTCTGTTTATGGCTCAGAGACATGGATCTGGTGGACAGAGCAGCACCAGTGTGATTCGGGTTTATGGCCAGTAGTGAATAGCTTTACAATGTATTATGACTGAAGCGTTTGAATCGATCCCCATATATCTCAACCAAACTCCCTTCTGGATAGATTAGTCTACCACAGAGTAACCAGGCCTCAGAACCGCACTAATGATGAGATCAAGAGGTTGTCTGGGCCACCCAGAGACCTATTATACTTGGTGCCCGTATATGGCGCGTATCCTGACGCGTGGTGCTTTACAAGGACTCAAGCCTATATTCTTCACACCTTTGGCCTTCAATCACTCTGAGCAAGTGCGCTGCTGGTTGCGTGCCTCCAAACTTACGACCTTCGAGATGCCCATTCCGACCAAATCGTCCACAAATTCCTGGTCTATTACTTCCCATATACTACTTAGTCTTTTTGTATATTACTCGCCCGGGATGCAGGTATCCGCAACTCCGCAGTCGCCGAGAACACCGAGCCAGAACAGCGATATTTACACACAACAGGGCTAATCCACCGGAAACCAAGAGGAAATCTGATGAGACGGTAAAACCTCCGAGAGACAGAGATGAGCTTGAGAATACTGACGTCTGTCGGACCAACTCCGGGGGGGCGCCGAGATGCGGGGAGTATACGAAGGCCAATGTGGGGGGCCATTGCTATTAAACACCTGCACCTCACCTATCTTCCTCCATCCATTACCACAACCTTTATTTCCTTCTTCTACTCAACCTCCTTTGACCTTCAATTTCTTTCCAAGCCAATATCCTTGAGTACCGAAAGAAAAACCACCACCATGCCCCTCCAAACAGAAAACCTCGCCCTCTCCATCCTCGACCATGCCTCAAAACACAAGTACGCCATTCCCGCAATGTGCGTCTACAACGTCGAAGGCATCCTCGCGACCGTCCGCGCTGCCTCCAAAAAGCGCTCCGCCGCAATGATACAGCTCTTCCCCTGGGCAGTGCACTACGCCGATGGAATCCTCGTGCACGCTGCAGCCGAGGCCGCCAAGTCCGCGGACGTCCCGGTGTCAGTGAGCATGGACCACGCTCAAACACCGGAGATTATTCGACGCGCTGCGGATCTGGGTGGGTTCGATAGTATCATGGTTGATATGTCGCATTATGAGAAGGAGGAGAATCTGCGACTTACGCGGGAACTCGTTGCATACTGCCATGAGCGCGGGATTGCGACGGAGGCGGAGCCAGGCCGGATTGAAGGGGGTGAAGATGGGGTTGCGGATACAGCTGATCTCGAGGGGATGCTGACGACACCTGAAGAGAGCGAGGAGTTTGTGGGTACAGGTATCGACTGGCTTGCGCCTGCTTTTGGGAATGTCCATGGGGAGTATGGGCCTAGGGGAATTCAGCTCGAGTATGATCGTCTGCAGAGTATTCAGGATAAGGTTGGGGATCGAGTGAAGCTTGTGCTTCATGGGGCGGATCCGTTTACGAAGGAGATTTTTCAGAAGTGTATTGAGTGTGGGGTGAGCAAGGTCAATATCAACAAGGTGTTGAATAATGAGTATGTGAGGGTGCAGAGGGAGAAGGCAGGGAATGTGCCGCTTACGGCGTTGTTGGAGGAGGCGACGGATGAGATGCAGAAGGCTGTTGAGCGGTGTATGGATATGCTGGGGTCTTCGGGGAGGTATTGATTGACTGGTTTGGGGGTTCTTGGAGTTGTATTTTCTTGATAAGAGCGCAGACCTATACCGCAGTGCCGACCAACCAATATCATAGTTTGCCCTTCTCGTCAGCACTATAATGATTACCAAGATTTCCTTCGCCCATAGATCCAAATTTCCAAGCGCTATCTTAACCGCTTCGTCGCTCGGCGTGAGCATCATCTGGGTTGCTGCACCATTGCCTTCTAGGTAGCAGCCTCGGTAAGGACAAAGGCCCGAGACCGGCAAGACGGATGGCTCCGAGAAGGGTGACACAAGTACGAGCACGGCAGGAATTCCGGGGAATTGACCACAGTCTGTCGATATCTTGGCTTTTGATTCAAAGAACTATTAGCTCAATTCTATCGGATTATTGGTCAAGAACAAGTCGCATTTGTGGAGCCTATTTTGTAAATTGTGATTATGTGAGAGGCTGCCTGTAGGGGTATATGTTTATGCACTTGGCAGGGGTCACCACTTACACTCCAGCTCTAGTTCATAATATAATTGTTGATAAACAAGACAAAGACATTGTTTAACCGGGATGGTTTCATCCACTAATTCGCCCATGTGATACTTATTTATAGCATAGCTGATGAACATCGAGTCATTTGTATAGCGGGGCGGTCGGGTTCCGCGCGTCTCCGCAATCGTCACCCGGCTTCTCCTTCATCCTTCCTCTCCAATCCCTCTCCTCACTCCCCTCACGGCCACCATGATCCCAGTCGAGCCCTTCTGGGGGCCTCAAACCTCCTATCTGAAGTATGCTTCCCATTCGCAAAACCAATTGACCCGCCATTTACTAACAATGGTCTCAGCTTCTGCGAAGAAGACTACGTAGTAACCCGCTACATCGCCGAGTTCATCAACACCCTCAGCAGCCTCGTCTACTGCGCCTTCGGCCTCTATGGGCTCTCACAACTTCGAAGGAGGGGACAGGTGACTGTCTCGAGATGTATTCCGTACTTCGGCCTCATTGGCGTTGGGGTTTGTTCCGCGGGGTACCATATGACGCTGAAGTATCATACGCAGATGTGTACGTCTTCCGCCTACCTTACGTATCATTCGCCATTCCTGCCCTCCGACTACATTTCAAAGTAGCTAACATATGGATTTGTATTATGATAGCCGATGAACTCTCCATGCACCTCTTGACAACCCCCCTCCTCTATCGCATCATCACATTCCAAAAAGACTCGACGTACAAGAAACGCGCAGGCATAATTCTCTCCTCGCTCTTTATGATCGTCATGGTTGTGCATATGGTTATGGACGAATTCCTGCTTCACGCTAGTTCGTTCGGGACGGCCGTGCTTCTGATCACCACGCGCACCATGAGGACGATTCCGCAGCAGATACCGAATTTGGCTATTCGGGGCAATGTTAGGCGGATTTCGAGATTTGGACTTTGTATGACCCCTCTTTTTTTGTTCTTCCTATGTGGCTACTTTTCTGTATTTGTGATTATGCATGCTAAACTGTGAACAGGCTGCTTCATTTTCGGCTACGCCGTCTGGTTAGTCGACAACTTTATGTGCCCGCACTTGACGTCCATTCGAAGCGTCGTAGGGACCCCGCTCGCGTTCTTCTTCGAGTTGCACGGCTGGTGGCATGCCTTTACGGGGATCGGTGGGTATATTGCTGTTGTGGTCGTGGACTTGATTACGTCGGGCGAAGTCGATCGCGATCCGACCGGGGATATGGCGTTTCCGGTGTCGGTTGTCGCTAGGCTGTTTCGTGGGTGTGTGAAAGAGGTTGGAGCGGGAACGGGACAACGGGAGAAGAAGGGGGAGTGAATAATGATTGAAACTTTTCGGTTCAGTCTTGGAGGGTTTGATCAATATATGTATATATATACACACATATGCAGCTCTCGCTGGGGAAGTAGAGCTTGGGCCTCGACGTTATGTCGCTGGATATATATCTCGATTACCTTGCTAAGAGGACCAGCGATAATGACAACCGGCCAACTAACCACTCACTCGAAAATTTACACATATCTTCGTGACCTAGGCCTCTAGGATGAAAACCCTCTCAGGCTCCGGGCATTTGCCCCTGCTTCCTAACAATACGATCGGCAGTATATATCGGTCATGATTACCCAACATCTCGATTCTGGAGCCTCCACTCCACGCGCTTGTCCAAGCCGAGGTGGATCCATGAATAATATAGAATGTCAATGCATTCATTCGTTGACGGTAATTTGAACACTGCACACCGGCAATCCGTGAACCCATCCCAGAGCGCAATGCGCAGCGCATTTATCAGACTTAGCCAGCCAGCCAGCCCTCCATAAGCTGCCCCTCCCGTCTACACCAGCGCATTTCAAACCGCAAGGCAAAACAAAAAAAAGCAAGGCAAAAAATGGACGGTCAGGGAATCGAACCCTGGACCTCCCGCATGCGAAGCGGGCGCTCTACCAACTGAGCCAACAGCCCAAGATGTGAGACTGTGGCGAATATCTTGCTACATGAAATTTTGCAGAGGGTGAAGGGAAGGGCCGATTCACTGCCGATCTACCGCCGAGCCTCGTGTTCGTGTGTACTTCGGGGAGATGTAGGGCTGCTTGGCGTGATACGTGGTACTAGTAGTACTGAGGGAGGACACTTTCTATATACAGACTAATTGGGACTGTCGCAGTAATAGGAAACCCGGAAACGAAACGTCTAATTCGTTGGAAAATGGATATTCACACATTTACACCTATTGAAACATTGCACGTCAATGGCCTCAAAAGCAAGGGCAAGGGAATAAGCTAGAGCAAAAAGTACATAGGGAAAGAGAAAGGTAAAAATAGCGATGACCAAAAAAATGCTAGACAAGGGAATGAGAATGAAACAGTTTTATGATTTCCTCCGACTAACTCCGTCCGTCCGAGAGAGTTGGGCTTCGCTCCGAATCTAGTGAGCAGCCATCATCTTCTTGATCTCGGCGATGGCCCGGGCCGGGTTGAGACCCTTGGGGCAGGTCCGTGTGCAATTCAGGATGGTGTGGCAGCGGTAGACGCTCATGCTGTTGTCGATGGCGTGCTTGCGCTCGGCGGTCTTCTGGTCACGGGAGTCGGCGAGCCAGCGGTAGGACTGGAGGAGGATGGCAGGACCGAGGTACTCCTCGCTGTTCCACCAGTACGAAGGGCAGGAGGTCGAGCAGCAGGCGCACAGGATACACTCGTACAGACCGTCCAGCTTCTTACGGTCCTCTGGGCTCTGGCGGTTCTCAAGACCCTAGAAACATTTGTGAGCATTCGGTTCGGGGAAGCATAGCGACAGTTCAAATCCTTACATCTTCCGTCTTGGTATCCCGCTGCAGGTAAGGCTTGATCGACTTGTACTGTTTGTAGAACTGGGTCAAATCGGGAACGAGATCCTTGACGACGTAGGTGTGTGGCAAAGGGTAGATGCGAGATTCCTTGGCGGTATCGGTGGGAATGCGGCCTGCCATATGCATTAACTGACTGTCCCTATCTGCTCCAACCCGGCGACGCAATACATACACAAGCAAGCAAGAGTGTTGACACCATCAATGTTCATCGCACAGCTACCGCAGATACCCTCTCGGCAACTCCGTCGGAAGGTCAGAGTGGGGTCGATTTCGTTCTTGATTCGGATGAGCGCATCGAGCATCATGGGGCCGGTCTTGTTGAGGTCCAATTCGTATGTTTGCATCTTGGGCTTCTCCGCGGGGGCATCGGGGTTCCATCGGTAGACCTGGAATTTCTTGACCTTGGCCGGGGGTTCCTGCACACGATCAGATCTTAGCGGCCACGACGACTCGTTCTGGGCTGGCGATGTCGCTCACCTGAGAGCCAGACTCAACAGTCGCATATGAGCGAGCGAAGGTCGCGGGGCGGAAGAGGGGCCTTGAGGAGGCGAGGATGCGCGAAGTTGTGCGAAGAGAGGCCATGGTGACTTTTTCCTTCAAGCCGACACTGGGGCGAATTGCGAAGGGGCGGTAGAGAATGGGTTTGTACAGGCAGGAAGAGGTAAGAGTAAGGAAAGGAGGTGAGAGTATTCGACAGACAGCGGCCCACCAGCAGGAACAAGCAAATGAAGCCTTGATGAAGCGAGGATCAAAGAGTTCAAGATGGACAAGCGCAGCTGGTTTCTGCCACAGAATGGTAACCTCGGGTCTGGCGGTCGGCTCAGTGCTGATTCAGCTGCCGTCCGCCAATCACGCAAGGGCTAATTACAAGCGTCGGGCGGACACGGCGGCCTTTGAATCGATCCCATTTCCTGTCACTGGCCACTGCCTACGGAGTATATCTATCATACATGCAGACTGCCGTTCTTTGAGCCGCATGTTATTGATCAATTATTTATACCATTGAGTACGCTCGGATCTATCCATAACCCCCTTGATCATTCTCTGCATCCGGCTACGCGAGCTCCCTTGACCCTGCCGGAAGACGTCCGAATTGCCGTCACTTGCCGACAGTCATGTGATTACGCCCTCCCCCAATAGGGAATGGCGTCTTTTGCGTGGTCGCCTCAGGCACCAAGGGAAGGCACAGTACTTCTGCCTCAGGCATAAGGGGCTGCAAGGCACCGATAAATGCATCTCGGAGAATCATGATCGGGGATCGAAGCTCTGGTCTAAGAGATATAGCAAGTATCATCTAATTCATCTCCGATTACCGACCCGAGGCGTCTCGCTCATCATTATTATGATCGATGGTACATAGATTGAAGCCCCAATAGATGTCTTACTGGAGATTAATTCCACCATTCGTGATCGTTTCTCTCCCCAGTGCACCTCTAGCAACAGGCTTGTCACCTGCAAAGGCTCTGCCGATTAATATCGAAGTCTTATTACCAGCCGGCATGGATATTGCCTTTTATAAGTCTTGCGCGTCCTCACTGACCGCTTCTCACTTATCCCGCTTACGGCATCGACACCCTCTCAGACGTAAGAGATAAGGGGACGTCCTTGTTCGTTGCAGTCTCATGCTGAGTCTCAAATGTCTTCAGTAACAGGCTACCCGATTATCAACCGATTCCTGAAGCCATCTTCAAACGATGGTTATTCATGCTACGATTTGGCGTGAGAGTTCAAAGCCGAAGCGCGTGGCAGGCTTGTGGATCAACGGGTCAGACTCAAAACAGCTATCCACAGTGGATCATCACTAACGTCACCAGGTGGCAGATGCAGGAACGATGAGGCCTCAAGCCAGGGACCTTCGCTAACTCGCTTCCTCTGTTGTGATCACCAGTTCAGGAAGATTTGATTTCCGATTGAAGGACCTTTTGAACCCCTCAGTCTCACCGGCTCCACCCATCTCCGAGGACACTTGCAAAGACAGCCCTACCTAAGCCTGTGCACGGCTTTACTCCTGGCAACGTCTGGCAGCTTTACAAGAAGTCAACAATTTTCCAGCAGTTACATTTTCCCATCTCTCAGTAGATTATCACGATAGACAAGTCAAGAATGTCAAGCACCATCACACCCCCCGCCAAGACGGAGGAATTGCTTGTTTGCTCGAAGCTTGCACCAAGTGCCGGCCCTGCTAGCGAGATCATGAAACGCAGCCAATTTCGCACGCCCCGGTTGTCTTGCATATGGTTTGAAGGCGCTCCATGTAGAGTGGAAGCCGAACCAGACACTCGCAATAGGGCTTCGGAACCCCCTCTCTTTATCTGATGCCACCAAGAGTGTCCCCAATCAAGGTGGATAGGTCCGGTGGACTCAACTCCATAAGGGAGCGGACTCGGCGGAGCCATCACCTAAGTTAATATCAAGCCTCCCCCAGCGCCTCAACCGCCAGAACCAGGGATATAAAACCCGACTCTTCCTCGCTTCGATCCATCTAGTCCATCCCACTTTCAACCACAGTCTCTCTTTTGATTTTCTTCTGTTTTCTCTCTCTACCATACCTCTGGCAGGTCCATCCATTCATTCTCTCAACCACCAACACCATGAAAGCCGTCTCCCTCCTTTCCCTCGCAACCGCAGCCCTCAGCAGCAGCGCCGCAGCCGTCTCGGTCTCCGGCTCGGCAGAGGGCTTTGCCTCCGGCGTGACCGGCGGCGGTGACGCCGAAGCCGTCTATCCCGACTCCATCGACGAGCTGGTCTCGTACCTTGGCGACGACGAGGCGCGCGTCATCGTCCTGTCCAAGACCTTCGACTTCACTGGCAGCGAGGGGACTTCTTCTGAGACTGGTTGCGCGCCTTGGGGTACCGATGATGCTTGCCAGGTTGCGATTAACGCCAATGACTGGTGTACCAACTACCAGTCTGATGCGCCGAGTGTTGATGTTTCTTAGTATGTTCCACCCCTGCTACCATTGTGTGAAGGGATCAAGTGCTAACGCGACCTCAGCGACAACGCTGGTACCCTCGGTATCACCGTCAACTCGGACAAGACTATCCTGGGTGAGGGCTCCGCCGGTGTGATCAAGGGCAAGGGTCTCCGTATCGTCAGTGGTGTCAGCAACGTCATCATCCAGAACATCGCCATCACCGACATCAACCCCAAGTACGTCTGGGGTGGTGACGGTATCACCGTCAACGACGCCGATCTTATCTGGATTGACCACGTCACTGTATGTCCCCAACACTCCCCCCACACTTCTCATGAATCGCACCTAATACTGACTAATTTGTGTTTAATAGACCGCCCGCATCGGCCGTCAACACATCGTCCTCGGCACAGAAGCCGACAACCGCGTGACCATCTCCAACAGCTTCATCAACGGCGAGTCCGACTACTCCGCCACCTGCGACGGCTACCACTACTGGGGCATCTACCTCGATGGCTCCAACGACCTCGTCACGCTGAAGGGCAACTACATCTACCACACCAGCGGCCGCTCCCCCAAGGTCCAGGGTAACACTGTTTTGCACGCTATCAACAACTACTTCCACGACAACTCTGGCCACGCGTTCGAGATTGGCGAGGGCGGTTACGTTCTTGCTGAGGGTAATGTCTTCCAGGATGTTACTGCTGTTGCGGAGGACCCTATTAACGGTGAGGCGTTCTCTTCGCCTTCGGAGTCTGCTAACGAAGCTTGCTCAACTTACCTTGGCCGCGCTTGTGTGGTCAACTCCTACGGCAACTCTGGTGAATTCACCCAGGCCGACGAGGATGTCCTCAGCAAGTTCGACGGTCAGACCGTTCCTGATGCCACCGCCGCTAGCGAGGTTGCCGCCAGCGTCTCCGCCGCTGCTGGTAACACCCTCTAAGCGCGCAACTTCCCCTTTTTGATTCCGCGTGCTGTTATGTATTGTTGAAGAGGACTTCAAGCTTATATATTTTCGCCTTCAATTGAGACTGTCAGTTACGTGATCATACCCAGATTAGATAACTAATAGTGTGGCATTAGGTAGCTAGCTAGCCCGCTAGTCAAGTTGTCTTGTCATGCCTTTAGTAATACATTAGAGAAGAATACAAACTCTCTATTCCACAATAAACAGCGCCGGACCGTACACTGTCGCTCGGGCGACGGCTTCCGCATTGGCAAATGGGCCCCTGCGGTTGACAACTGCCGCGACCGTCAAACCGTTGAGCAGGAACTCCTCGTAGGGAAGAACGGCGACTGCAGTAGACTTGGTACCATCACAAGTGACAACCTGCACAGGAACGACGACAGGTACATTCTGCTGGTTGATGTAGGCCACCCAAAGGAGGCTCTCCTGGCTCTCGTCGGGGCCGTGGGTCCATGAGATCTTGATCTTGTGGGTTCGGGCCTCAGGACGGGTCACGACCTCCAAGGGCTTGAAGTTGCGCAGCTGGATGTCTCCAACGTTGGGGCAGCTGTCAGGGGTAGTGAAGCTCTGTGCCCAGGTAAAGGCAAAGTCGACGTGGCTTGTCGTCAGAGTCGGAAGCTCACTGGGGTACTTGTCCTGGAACACTCGGAAATAACCTTGCTGCGCGCCTTTGTTGCCGATGATGCCTGCAATGATCCTTACGAGACCAGTATCGCCATTGGTTGCAAAGCGCTCAGTGATGTCCTGAAGCGTAGCCAAAGTGTGAGCCGTGAACGTGGTGGCTAGGTCGATGGCGTCGTTGAGGTTCGAGACGGGGAAGGTGTAATGGCATGGCTCGATGGGGTTGACACCAAAGTGCTTCAGGGCGTCGTTCGCCGTCAAGGTGTGGATTTGCTCTTGCTATATAGCAGTCAGCATCCGTGTCTTACCAAAGAGGGAGGATGACTTACCGCAAGGATTGTTGTCAGACTTCGAAGAGCAAACTCTCGTTCGACGTCATTGATGAAGCCATAGCCGGGCTCACTGCGGGTGATGTTGCCGATGAGCTCATGGAAGAAGGCAACTTCGACAAACTGCTGGAAGGCGAGCAGCTGCAGGTTGGTGATGCCGTGCGTGCTAATGTTCGCAGGCAGAGGCAGGCCGGGGAGTGTTCCATGGGCAGCTTGTTCGATTTTTTGCAGCTGCTCGGGAGACGGGTTGAAAGTGCCATTGGGGAGGTGGGGCACTGGTAGCACTGGGGGTGCGGGCTCAGCAGGAGGAGATGGTTCAGCAGGAGGAGATGGTTCAGCAGGAGGAGTTGGTTCAGCAGGAGGAGATGGTTCAGCAGGGGGAGATGGTTCAGTAGGCAGAGTTGGCTCAGCAGGCGGAGCTGGCTCAACGGGTGGTGCCGGTGCAACAGGTGGTGTTGGCTCAGCTGGCGGTGCTGGGGGCGCTGGATCAGCTTTTTCAGTTGGAGCTGCGAGCGAGAATGGCAGGGCAGCGAGCAGAACAAGAAGCTGTGGAGAGAAATGCATCTTGACGAGAGAGTAACAATACCGAGTGCTCAAGGAGAACAAGATACAAATGCAAAAATGAGGATGGATGGGGAGGACGCGTAGGTACAATGAGGGTGAGGGATGAAAAGAGAAGAGAAAGACGCGGGAGGCGGAGGACGTGTTTTGTGAGAATCAACAACGAGCATCGTGCCTTCCGTTTTGGTGCTGCAACGGCAGGCCGACAGATCTTCTCACGGCAGGAACTCATGTTCCAGTTTGAGAAGGAGCACCCCAGCTCTGTATCATTGGTATTGTCATTTATCTCTTTAGAGAACAAACAACGAAGACAGGCCTCCCAAAGCAGACACGCCCATGAAGAACCGCCACAAGACTCGAAAGCTTCGAAGGAACAAACGCCCCAACTCCTCTCTATGGTCTGAAGATAACATGATATCTTCCTGTTTCCACCCTTCATCCATCTCCTGCGCCATCTGCGTCAAGACAATCGTCCCGCCGACAGGGACCGCAATACACATACCCCATGTTCGTAGAATAGAGTACATTAAAATCGCATAAGCAGGGCCACTAGCCCTGCCCCTACCGCTTCGCGTCTGTTTCCGAGGGTCCTGCTCGTCTCGTTTACGGGAGGGTGATGCTTGGGAGTGCGAGGAGGTATTGTATCCGGATACAAGAAGGGCATGGCTAGTACCGGTGGCAAAGAAGATGAAGACCCAGGCGGGTGTCGGGTTTTCGGCGTTGAGGAGTATAAAGCACCCCGACGAAAGCAGATTCAGAACCCAGCCGGCGCGAATGATCCAGCGTGAGCGGAATGGATATCTACCGAATCCCAGCTTTCCCGTCAGAAAAAGGGCTGGAAGGACAGGGCCAGTAAAGGCAATGATGCTTATTCCTGTAAATGGTGAAGAGAACTGTTTGACGAGAAAAATGTACATGAGGAGATTCTGTAAGTGCCAGAAAACCTGAAGAAGCGGTCAGATGAGTCTGAGAACATTTGGGAATAGGGTACATACCAGAAGCCCATGGAGCAAAGTTCCGACGTACAACATGATTGTTGATATAGAGTCGAATATCGCAAGGTTGAACATCGGTTGCAGGACCCATAAGCTCTCGTAAAGCACGAGAAATATCATCGCCGAACCACCAACGCAACTCGAGGCCAGAACACGCCAGTCATCCCATTCCATTAGCGGCCGCCCTGCCCAACTAACGCCGATCAACAGAGACCCAACCCCCAGCAGCGTCAGGACAGCTCCTATCCAGTCCATTTCACGCGCCGCATGTCTGGTTATTGTTCTGCACTCTCGCAACTCAACCGCGAAGGGAGTCACAAGCAGACTGAATGCGCAGAAGACGTAGCTGAAGTAGAAGGCCCAATTCCATTTCCCATACTGGCCAAAAACCCCCCCTGATATCGGTCCCAATATTGCGCCAAGCGCCCACGCTCGACACGCATAATCGGAGAATCGAACACGATGGGGAAACGGGATGAGATCTGTTACCAACAGCGAGGACACCGCCATAGCACCCCCATTGCCCGCACCCTGGACAAGTCGGCCCGCGACTAGACTAGGCAATCCCAACGAGCCGCTGCATACCCCCGTGCCAACTGTGGCTACCACCACGGCGATAACGAGAATTGGCCCCTGACCAAAGACTTCGGACATAAAGGCGAACAACGGCTGGCTTGCTGCGCTCGCGAGAAGGTACGAGGTGTTCACCCAAAGAACGCTCCGGAGTGGCTGTTCGAATACGGCGGAGAGAATCTGCAAACAGAAGGCTATATGTTGAGACTGCTGAGAACTAGGGAACGAACAAACAAACATACCGGTAGTATGGGCGCCATCATCGTCGCGTCAAATGCGTCCAGCATAGCGACGAGCAAGACGCAGCTCAGAACGAGCCATTCCTTTGCCCTGGGACGCCAGACGCTGCTCTCAAGAGAAGCCGACGATGCAGAGAACGGAGGCTGTGTGAGGTAAATACTTTCGACCAGGTCTTCCGCGTCTGGATTCTCGTGCAACTCTGGCCTGAATCTGCCATCGGCATGACCGATCTCGAAAGATTCTGCCCTCATCCGGCAGAATTCCACCAGGTCAGCAAAGCGGCTTATTTCATCGGATAAAGCCTCTTCTGATTATGATACGAGGCCAGGGTTTCTTGAAATTCGGTCAATTTGCCGATGCTACGCGTCTCATATAACGCGAGCTAGTCAACCCTGAGTCCGAAATTGCACCCACTCATGATGCGCTTGAGCAACCAAAACCTGGTCGGAAAATATTGCAAGAAAATACACCGGACGATCGTAGTGGTAGGCTTAAGCCAAGCGCGACTGCTAAGCATTCCATTCCCCCTGGGCGTATAGCACGCTGTCAACTTCAGCGATATTATTCGTCGTTTAAGCGTCTGGAATGCGAGCACAGACGCTCCAACACGGATAGCAACATCATATGTAGGCATGCATAACCTCATTGAAAATCTGCTCCTAGCTGGAGCAGGTGCGGGTTTGAGGCAGCCGTACAGCCGCTGCAAACTTTTCGTTGTTTGTGAAGGATATCCGGGTGCACTTCAAGTTCCTGGACCTTCCAGAGTCTGGTTTACTTGATCGTCGAACCACGAATCATCTCGCAATGAGGTCGTCGACCACTCGGAATCGATCTGGGCGATCAATTCCCGTCAAAAGTGGCTCGCAGAGATGCTGTCTGGTCCCGAGGATCAAGAATCAGAAGCAAGGACCCCAGTAAGCGGACTTGCCTCACGCCCGAGTCTGTCAAAGCTTGGTGCCATGAGCATGTCTACCGTTATTTACCTCTCTGACCATGGTTTTTCCCGCTCGAGGGCAAAATGGTATGGCGATTCGAGTGAAAAGTCTCTCGCGGTCCGAAAATCTACTCCCACGATTCACGTTTCGCCTTAAGCGTAGCCTTGTTGCTCATATACCCGTTTTTTGTTGCATCAATAACCGATGCGTGCTCCAGCCGGACCAAAACATCAAGGACGAAGTCCTGACAACTATAATCAGACTCATCATTGCGGGTAGGCGTATCCCAAGCGATGCTTTTGATGGTCTCCACCGTTGTCTCATCGGTTTCGCACATCGAGTGAAGCTCGATGAAATCAAGATTTGAGCCAGGCGCCGTTGCGGGTGTTATGATCTGGGGGAAGTAACGCTGACGAGGTCCGACGATATGGATGATTGTCCTGTCGGCGTCGTTTTCTGTTTCAAGGAAGAGGCTCCAGTGCTTGATGCCGGGATTGTTATAGATTGCAACAGAAAGAGCAAACATGGAAGGAGCCATGTGGTTCTTTCTGCACGACCTTTCGTCAGGTCTCACCGTCGATGCGGGTGGTAGGTGGACTTGCACGGGGGAATCGGAGCGCAAACCTTCCCCGCTGTATGTGATTTGATCTGGCCCTGCCCGTGGGGGCTGCATAACGGTTGTGCTCCAGTGATGTTTCGAACTGGCACTTGAGATTACATAATTGACCAGAAATACACGCCCAAATCCTTTGAATCCATGATTTGTCTATGTCCAACATGCTTATGCTATATACACTCCTAGTCAAGCTTGTTCCGCTCAGTAGGAGCTTGGGATGGCGCTCGAGATACATCACCAGTTGAGAGACTGCTTTGCCGAGTACTTAAAGCGTGGAAAGAGAAATCGAGCTCGCCGACAAGAGTCTTCACGTCCCTATAATATCATGTCAAAGGTGATCCATCTATTGGCACACACAACTTACTTCATCAGTCTCTCGACGTCGCCAACAACGCAGCGAGTAGAGATTTGTAGCACCGAGAACGTGGCAAAGCCAGGTTCCGCAATGTGCCTGAGGCTCAGAATATCCTTGTCCAATTGCTCCAATCGCTTTGAGAAGCTGTACGGCTTCGGGGTCTTCAGATAAGGCGGTAGCGGTTGTTGATTCGTGAGGCTGGCGGATAGAAGACATAGAACCGACGTTACTTCGTGTGTTGTGATGCGAGCGCTAGCGATCAACCTCTTTAGATCATGTAGCCACGCAGAGTCCGATTCATCATCGTTACCGAGAGTCTTTAGAGAGTCTGAGGCATATCCCAAAAGACTCAGGTAGTTGACAATGCTGATCCATGTTAGTATCTCGTGACTTCACGCAATAAGGGTGGGACATACTTCTCAATACAGGTAATGATCCTATCATACTGCTGTTTCGGAAACCGACCACCAATGGGCACCTCCCATTTGAGGAACTCTGAGTATGTGCGGAGACTGCTCAACATGATCATCTGTTTCGAGAAGACCTTGTTTCTTGCCTTCAGGAGCCTTTGTCCTGCGGCGGTTCTTAGAGCGATTTCACCCTCATCGCCTCGCATCCGTGCAGTCACCGTTTCATGAATGATGGAATAATAATTGGCGAGGAGGTACAAACTTGACCCCAGGTTTTGCCTCAGAACCGAATGTTCCGAGATCGGGTAGGGGAAGAAAGTCCAAAAGAAGGCAACGGCGATACCTCCTGTCACGACTGCAAGTCGATACGGTGCAAGAAGATAAATCGGGTAGTATGTCTGTCCGTTTGCGCTGACGTTTTGTTCTCCGATCTTGCGGGCCTGGAGCTCATACCCCACGATCATGGCTGTGGAGATTACAGTGATGATGCCAGCAATGCGGAAGCGGAATTGCTTAACCGGTATATAGAACGTCGCGGCAACAAACAAGAAGAAGAAAACGAGGATACCAGCAGTGTGCTTTCCAGGAATATACCAACAAAGTAAGCTCAGCGTCATTGCTAAGATGGTCCCCACAATGCGGAGGGCAAAACCAAAAATACTCTGGCCAGACGTTGGAGACATACTAAGGTTGACCATGATAATAGCCCAGACAAAGCGCTGTCGGATGAAAAAATCCTGGGTATTTCGAATGAAGTAGACGACCGCGATTGTCATAGTGGCGCACGCAACACGGAATCCATAGGACGATTGCGGTGAGCGCAACAATGCTGAAATCCGCCGAATCTTGTCTCCAAATCTCTGGAATTTTGTTACCGGTGGTAAATGCTCAGGATCTTTTCTAGTCGTATACGCCTCGCCCAGCTCAAGTGAGCCACTATTCGCATTCAC
This sequence comes from Aspergillus undulatus, assembly GCF_047715775.1. Classification (NCBI taxonomy): domain Eukaryota; kingdom Fungi; phylum Ascomycota; class Eurotiomycetes; order Eurotiales; family Aspergillaceae; genus Aspergillus; species Aspergillus undulatus. Next base: position 308,975 of record NW_027396628.1, on the reverse strand, counting down.
GTCGCCCAAATGATCTTCTCCCTGTGAGTCTTCTGTCTTGAAGATGCTCAGCGCCCACTTGCGGAGACGTTTGCTTCCAGGTATAACCAGTCGCGTCCGAGAGAGCTTACCGCTCTCTGCTTTTCTATCGGCGTATTGGACAAATTCAAGCACCATGTTGCCAGTAGAGGCCAGAAGTTGCTCCATCTAAGCTTCGTCAGTACAGCACAATGAGGCAGAAAGGATAGCACGAACATAAAGGAAAAGATATAATTGTCGTCTAGCACGGTCTCTGTTGACAGTACCATCCGCAGGAATGTCTTCCATTTCCAGATGCGCAGTTGCAGGATGCTCAAAGAAGTCCGGAGGCAAAGTAATGCCTTTTTCCTCACTCCAAGCTCGCAATGCAAGTCGCTTGGCAATTTTGAAGTCAGACAGTCGCTTTTCCAGATGCGCACTGAATTCTTTGTCGCCAGGCGATCGACTGCCCGACGCTTCGGGATCCGGGCCTGACTGGGATTTCTTTGGCGCTGGCGCCAACTTCAACGTAAAAGCAACATGCTGCAGACCCTCGTCAATCGTCTCGATCATAGAGATAAATGGGTCATGAACGGCCCTCATGATCTCATGCCATTCATGCACCGCACGATCACGAAGATCACCCGAGATAACTGATGAAGGGTCAATAGGGTCGTTCCACTTGTTGTATTCTGAGAGTCGCTCGAAGATATCGACAACAAAGCTAAGGCCCACGACGGGTATCATTGTCTGACGAAGGTGGCGGAAAATGGATTGGAGGTCATTGGGGCCAAGTTCACCTATCGCAATTTCACGTTTGGCGAACGTCAAATCGCCACTCATCTTTCCATGAAGCTCGGTAATCTTCTGTACAGCTCTCCGGATCGTCTCAGCTTCCGGGGTATATACCTTGCCATGTTTATCGATCTTCTCAACAGTCGAGTCATAGGTCGCAGTTCGCCCAAACACGGCGTCATTTTCCAGTGCCTCAAAGTAAGCTGTATGAGCTTTCAGAGCAGCGCGTAAACCATTAATATAGCCTCCCATTTGTTTGAAAACCACCGTTCGACATGACAGCGGGAAGATGAAGAATGACACCCCAGTGGAAAGGCCCAATCCAATCAATGCAGCCTCCAAAAGTCGACGAACCATCGACATTGCTGCCGGCATGGTGGTCAAGAGTGGTGCGAACGAAAAGGTGACATTGGCGACAATGGAGTAAATGATAACGGGGAACTGAAACTGCTGGTATTTGGCCCGAAATGAATGAACCACGTAGGTCTGAAAAAATAGAAATACACCGCTGGTGACGGAAGCAGATGAGTTATAATGTGGAAAGCCAGAGCTCCCAGTTGAGGGTTGATTCGAACTAGTAGTGTGCTCGCGTGCCTTGACCGTTGCATACATCATGAGGAGGTTCACGGCGGACGCAAGGCAGACGGCCAATAAATCGAGTACCATCATTTGCACAAACTTCGCGCGGGGCATGATAGCAAATCCGAGTACTGATATGATGGCTATCAGATAGCCTGAAGTAGTGAAGTATACTGCAACAGAATCGGCTTGGTAGCTGTGGCCTATGAGCATAGAACCAAACAGCGGGGGGTTGATTAACTTACATCGCGAGACCAATGGTAGGTGGTATTGCGCCTCTGGAGCAGTTTTAGTATTCGCTTTTCGCACTCGAAATTCGAAGATGGGTCTCACTTGATCATTAACAAAATTGATCCTTTATCCAAACCCGTCTTGTTCCAAACGGACTTCGCTCTATCGATGAGGCTCGGTCGCTTGACGGACTTCGCCTCCGCATCATCCTGGTAAGATTCCCCCGACATCGTGTAATACTATCCAAAAAATAAAAAAAAAAGAGATCCTCCGCGCAATAACGCAATCCTCCAAAACTTGGTACCTAAGTCATAAGTGCTGCGCGACTTTGGTTCGGCCCCTCCTCAACGCTGTCGACGACCGGCACGTGTTGTCGCGATCGATGCTGCAGCGGCGGTTGACGGCAGCGCGCAGATTAGATGCAAAGTAGGTTGAGGCACTATCGCGTGTGCTTCAGCCTTGCAGAAATTAACAGCAGCGACTGGTGAGAGATGACGAAAGCAGAGATTGCGGAGTGAAGCTGCCAAGGTGGGCCTTGATTGACTGCATCCGTGAGTGCCAAGACGCCTTCCAGAAGCCACAGGAGCCAAGTTCTCCACGATCGTGCCTCGGCTGTCAACCACTTAACGGTCAAACGGTTCGTGGAGAAGACGCGACGGTGAAGTCAAAGAATGATATCAAACGTTGCTTGGTATGCGCGGGGCGAAGTTAAGAAGGAAGGAACGAGGATGGATCGCGGCTGCCGTTGGTGATGGCCATTTGGTCGGTTATCGGCACAACAACTGATCCTTGCCATTCTCATACTGACCATTTGACACAAATATTTAGCCGGAACCCGCATCTACGACTAGTATCTACTCAGGATCATCACTTGTCAGCCTCTACAGAGGGGGACCAATTGCAGCTGTGGGAAACACTCATCCCTCTACTCCCAGACTACCAACCTTCTCGCAAGCGAACCCTTGCTTTCTAGGCAGCGTCTCCGAGCACTGTGTGTATTGTGTTGGTTGACTTTCTGACTTGCTTCAAAAGACTTACGAACACTGACGTCGTTTATAGAGATCAAGCACTTGCCCAACCAAAGAGCATCTCCTCTCTAACAGGCGGGCATGACGCCTTCGCGAGAGATACCAGATACACCGGAAATGTGCCCTCTCAATCGCCTCTCAATCTCGGGTCCGCCAGAAGCTGTCGCTGAACTAGGGCTTTGATAACATCCGGATTTTGAGATTTGGCTTCGGTGCCACTGCACCAAAGTTTACGATACGGCGCTCTACCAGCAATTAACTCATACACCCTCGATCCCATGGCGAAGATGTCCGATCTCTCAGTGCTCAAGAGACCATCATCGCGCGGTAAACAATGCGATGCCGTTGCGTCGCCGAGCACCGGGTGTCCAGGCCACTGGGGTGCATTAAATATCCCAAGCGAAGGCTGAGATTGTCATCTATGAGAGATTGCCTGGGCGGGAAGTCAGTGGATAACAATTGCTTCGATGATTTGTCGGAACCAGTTGCACTGGAGCTCTGGACTCGGTTGTTCCTCTTTATCTCCACGAAAAGCTGCTAGATCGCCATGGCGGTGGTATCGTACATCAGCATAGTCTGTTCTGTCCATGGCCAGACACTCTGCGATGCGAATGGGGGTCAATCAGGCTGGAGACTGCTGCTTCGCGAGTATTCGATTTCGGGTCTCCCTTGTTGTAGCTGCGTAGTATCCTTTCTAGTCTTACCGTCTATCAGATAGACCTCGGCCAAAATCCCGCTGGGTAGGAGGACTATTAGCGACGCGTCGCGGCACGCCAGGTAGAGCTTTCTGGCAAGCATGGTTAGTGATGAGACGCCCTTATTATAAACCTCGAATGGCTTCTGGGTTCAATTTAAGAATCGGACATGTTAAGTATAGTTAGCAGGAGATTGCGACTGGGACCGATATGAGATGTTTACAATAGGTTTTTATCGGAAAATATACCGCTAAGCCAAAAAGGCGTCATGACTACCTAGTTGGTCTTAAACAGGCATATTTCCAAGCTGACAGTTTTCTGCTTCACGTGAATGGCTTGGAGACAATTAGGACTAGTCAAGGGTCGGCCACCATCAATTCTCGACCCCTGCAGCGCTGTAACTTGTGTCGCATCAAGCGCCACCTCTAACCTCTTAAGCAACGCCAACCCCTGCTTCATCCATCTACCTCGACCCAAAATGCATCCTAACTCAAACCTCAAGATCGCTTCAGATAACAATGGCATCAACACCAAACGGCCCCCCATCCGGCGTCCCCAAACGAAAACCAGTTCCTAGCGCCGCCGCTGCTGCACCGGTTACAGAATCTCAATCCACCGAGAATTATGACCGTGACCTCGAAAAGACAGCACCCGAGCCGGCCGCGGCCAACGTCGCGCCTGCGACCCAACCTCAAGCGCAACCAACAACGCCCGAACAAAAACCTACGCTATGGCAGCAGCTACAGCAGAAGTGGAATGCATTTTCGACTAAGAAGCGCATCATTATCGGTGCTCTGATCGCATCGCTCGCGCTCCTTGCCCTTATCATCGGCCTTGCTGTGGGGTTGACGAGAGGGGGTGGAAAGGGGTAAGTCTCCGGCTCCGAGACCTGGGTCGCACATATCACATCCCTTGCGTCTTTCTTGTCTCTCTGCGATCAATTGGATACTTCCTTGTTTCTTCCTTGTTTATTAAGTGAAGGGACGCCATTGTTAACAATCCCACCTTTACTCTAGCTCAAACCTCCCCCTCCCCACCTCAAACGGCGGCCCCTACACCGGCGACTTAACATACTACGACCCCGGGCTCGGCTCATGCGGGATTTCCAGTACATCGTCCGAGAAAATATGTGCTGTATCGCATGTAGTATTCGACGCAGCACTGACGTCGGGAAATCCGAATGAAAACCCGCTGTGCGGGCTGAAGCTGCGCATCCGCAGAGGCGAGAGAAGCGTGGACGTTGAGGTTGTAGATCGGTGTCCTGGGTGCGAGGTCGATGACTTGGATGTTTCGTCGGCTGTCTTTGAGGAATTGGGTGATTTGGCGGAGGGCAGAGTTGTCGTGCAGTGGGCCTGGTTAGATGAGACGCCTGTTGAGATGGGATGATATGATTCACGACTGCTTTCTCTTCTCTTTCGGCTGTTGCGAAGTTCTGTTTTGTTCGGTTTTGTTTCAATATACCCCTGCGTTTAGTTTCTATCATGTTATTTGCGGCTATGCGCTTCTCAGGCTGTCGACTTCCGCTCAATAATCGGGCCAGTCCGGATCAACCTGTTCTCGCCACAAGCGGAACCCGCCCTTGATGTCGATAATAGGGCGCTCGCCGCCGCGATCCAGTCCCAACTCCTTCAACCTTCTGACTGTCGTTTGCGAGTCATTACCCTGTCGACATACCACATAAATCGGCTTGTTCGAATCATTGGCGACCTCAGACGGTACCCATGGAGGCAGCGGTCTGGATTCGCCGCCATTATTTGTCGCCGTGCTGGATGCCGAAGCAAGAATGGTGGAGAACGGGATATTGATGCTATTGTCCAAGCTGCAGATGTCGAATTGGACTTTATCCCGTACGTCAATGATGTGTCTGTCGGCGCCGGTGCTCAACAATTTTTTGTATTCCAGCGGAGTCACGCGTTCTTCCGGGGATAGAATGTCTTCCGGGTCAACAGTTCCGCAGAAGAAGATATAGTCCATTGATCCCGACCTCACGCTATCCAACGTCACAGTTGCCTCGGCAGAACACATCGCGCAATTAGGTCGTCGGGAACGTAGCTTGATCGAGCGGAACTGCGGCGTGGAATAAGCCGAGAAAATAAGGAGGGACGGCTGTGTCGCTTCGCCTTTCCCCTCGGTCGCTGTGAGGACTTTGATCGCCTCCAAGGCTTGTAGCACACCCATTGTGCCTACGACCGGGCCCAGAATTCCACCATCTGCACAGCTCGTTATGCTAGTCGCCGGTGGCGGCCGAGGAAAGATACAGCGATAGCATGGTCCTCCTTCTTTGTCTCCTGGTGCTCGCGGTGGGTTGTTCAGCACCATAAGCTGGCCCTCCGTTCGTAGAGCAGACGCCGAAACCAACGGCTTGCCCAGAAGCAGAGCTGTGTCTGAAACAAGATACCGTGTCGCGGGGTTATCTGTACAATCAAGGATCAAGTCGTAGTCTTTGAAGATATCCGGGGCGTCTTGGGGCGCGAGGTGTGCTCGATGCGGGACATACGTCGGATGAGGGTTCAACCTTGGAATGAGGACGGAACAATCAGTAAACGTTCCATCGGTCTTATCTCGCAGATCCAGTTTCAACTCACTCTCGTAAATATTCGATCGCACTGTCAACCTTGATTTTCCCGACGTTCTTGCTCCGATGTAGCACCTGACGATGCAGATTCGAAGAATCGACCGTGTCACCGTCAACGAGACCCAATGTCCCAACACCAGCACCGGCGAGATACAGCGCAGCCGGGCATCCTAGTCCGCCTGCACCAACTATCAAAACCTTCGCACCGCGGAGTTTCAGTTGACCTGCACGAATAAGAACTACGCGTTAGCTCAGCTCAAAAATCCATCCCTAGCCCCGCATTTACGCTCAATATCGGTAAAGCATGATCTCACTTACCCTGCAAGCCCACCTGCGGTACAATCATCTGCCTTCCATACCGGCGGTACTCTTCTGACAGTAATGGCCACTTTGATTTCCCCTCCTTCTTCACCTCGGTGGTGGTGGTGGTGGTGGTGTCCGTCGCATTCTGGGATCGGTTTGAGCGCGCCGCTTCCTCCGCGTCGTGCAGTTCGCGCCTGAGATTCGCAAGTTGGGTTTCTGTCGCGGCTATCTCGGTGCGCAGGGACGCGCACTTGGCTTCGGGGTCGACCATCAAGTCACCTAGCGAAAGTTATGGGTTTTGCTGCTTGCTCTGTGAAAAAAGCGTGGGGGAAATCTTGGGTGCGGAGCTGGAATGCCGACTCTTATCGCGATTATCCGCTAAGCCTATTTTGGTGAATCGGACGGTTGCCCTCCACCGGAGGGTTGCCAACTTTCAAGCTGTTTCTACGGAATCATTTGCTTAATTGTCTATATTCTACTAGTACTAGCTAATTGAGAGTTGGAGCCAAAATATGGTGCTATCAGCGGCACTTATACACCTGTGGCTTCGCGTTCTGGCTGAACAGTTCCATTGCGTAGGATTATATCAAAATGTATAGATCGGAAACCAGGGGGCCATCATGTCTTGGGCACGGTAAGCAATATCAAAAAGAACGAATTGAACACTTTAACAAAGCAACTGCATAGTGGCTGCAACTTCCGATATACAACGATTGAACTACACGTTTGCCTGTTTACCATCTGATGACCTTCCTCGGAAAGTACTCGTCAATGAGCTCGAGATAGTAAGGCTAATTGGGAATGTATACTTAGCATCACTCCAGAGAAGACAATGGACGCATCTCACCTTCAACTGCTCAGGATCCGGAACACTGTCACTCTTGCTGTACAAGTCGTAGGGGTTGAAAGCACGGAAGCCTCCAGCATCTTCTTGTCATGCTCATTCATCAACTCATGATATGCGCCCTCTCGGTGCCACGGATAGAATGAATGATATCTGACCATGGCCAGGCCCTCATCAGGGATCGTGGATTGATCCCTCACAATATGATAGAGATATTCGTCGTGGCCCCATGACAACATCACATTCTCCAATCCACAGCCGGGAAAATAGATCCCGAACTTGGTGTCATAGATCTTGTTGCCGTAGTCCTCATTTCTCTTGAAGGATTCGCGACCATATATGATCCTCTCGTCAAAGGCGCATCCGACTGGAAAAGTATCACCAACAACGTCCCACTGTCCTTCAGCACCGAAGAAGAACAGGAGCTTCCCCAGGTCGTGGATCAACCCGACCAGCTGCATCCAACGAGGCTTACCGTCCTGACGGAGTGCTTCGGCTGTTTGAAGCAGGTGGGACATCTGCGTCTCCTGCGTATCGGGATCACATTCATCGATGAAGGTATTCAGCTTCTACATAGCCTCCCAAACACCCATGTGTGCCCGAGCCTTATGCTTGAATTCGTTGCGTGCTTTGAGGTTGAATGCCACAGTTTGGAGAGTGTGCTGCTGAGAGTAGAAGTTCTTGACGCGATCACAGGCATCTTCGAACTGACGGAATGAAGTTTTATCTTTCTCTTTGTCGAACTCGGATTCGTCGTAGAGGTCTTTGGCCTGGAGGTTCGCTTTCGAGACGTTGACGGCATCGATCTTGTCAGATACCGCCTCGATGCTGGGTCTCGACTGGACGATTGGTGCGACCATCTTGGTAGAGACTAGCTGTTAGATGAGTGTAGACTTGTTTGATTGTACCCAATATCTCGAGAATCCTCTGCTCTATATATACCTAGAACCGGTATGTGCTGCAAAGCCTCGGACAACATTTCCCTGTTATCTCTGGATGATGTCTCGCCACCGACCGTCATGGTCTCAAGCTCGATGCGTCATCAGGAAAGCGAGTTCCGTTTCTGGTTGAAGTCAGCAGCAGAGAGTATGGCAGATATCACCGGTGGCCTGATTCCGGGTGAATATTGAAACATATGGGCTATCTTCTCTTGGAGATTCGGATCAAGTGCCGCGATTAGAGAGGGAGAAAATCCCAGTCAAATGAGACAGTATCTATGACCAGGAATGAGAATCGAGAGGCAGGATGATTTAAATCGTTATCGACCTTCAGGCTTCCACGTTGCCGGCCGCACTTGTGTAACCACAACTTCCTCCCTCAACTCCAAGTGACTTTCTCAGCCGTCAGTGCTAAGAGTCATCCTTCAAGTACACAATCAAAAACCTTCCATCACTCTTCCAGCTCACCTCTCTCAACTCCGTACTGCACCCAGCTTTTCCCGTACCAATGGACTCTTGGCAATCACATCTTATGGTCGAGGAGGGGCGAGAGCCCCCATGGGGACGGATTCCTCAACGCCAATCGGGGAATCTATCATTGGAAACCAGTTTGCGAGTATTTGACATGAGTCGGAGAACAAAGTGCGAATACTCCATGACATTCACTCGGAGAGATTCCCGAGGGCTTGAAGACTCATGCTCTACCAACGTGGAGTGGCCCAGTGCGCGGAGAAGGTGAGACTTGAGAATCGAGAGACTTTCCTCAAGTGGCCGTGGTCCATATCAGCTAACGGTGGTGTCATGTTAGTATCGTCTCGCAAAAGGTTCTCAGCGACGTCGATTTCCCCCTCGGTTTCTCGTTCTGTCTTGCTACGATATGGCGGTTCATATTCTATCCTGGATCCAATGGTTGGGGTGATTCTGCTTCTTTCATGACTTCCAAGAGAACATTCTGCTAAGGTCCGAGTTTCAAGAGAAGCTGCGAGCTACATATCACAAAGCTATACAATGATGAGCGGGCAGATCAGAGCCCATCTCACTCAACAACCTCCAGCAAGTTACCATCCGGATCCTCGAAAAAAAAGCAAATCCGCGAACCCCATTGACTATAATCCCTTCGCAAGCTCCTCGATCGTCGCCTCATACTCAACACCGAACGAAATGGAAACCGCACTCTTCCCAATCGGACTCTCCACCCCACCGTGCTTCACGATCTTCACCCCATGCCCGTCAAACCATTTCTCGGCCTCCTTCAAATTAGGCACAACAAGCCCTATGTTCGACAGCGTTGTCGTCTTCTCTGTCGGCACAACCAGCTCTGTCGCAGATTTCGAAAAGTGAAGAAACTTGATAAGACCGCCGGAGTTGTTCTTATTGCGGAGCAGCTCTTCACCTGTTTGGAAAGCTGTTCCATTTTTACCGCCCTGCGACAACCCCATGTATGTGAGGCTGAAGCTGTCGGTATACTGGATGGTGAAGATGTGGCGCATGCCCAAGACATCTCCATAGAACTGCTTGGATGCGTCGAGGTCTCGCACGTTCAGGCCTACATGGTTGATCCAGAACCATTGGTTGCTGGGTGGGCGGCACAATCAGTACCCAGGGTAAAGCCTGGTGGGAAAGCTTGCGGCTGCTCGCACTGGGCCATTGCATAGGGCAGAAGAGGTAGAAAGAGGGCCTATGACAAAAAGGCAAAAACAGCGACCATATTAAATTGATCCAGACGCGGAAACCGAGTAGTAAGTATGGTAAGATGACCTGGAGATCATTGTTCTTTGCCTCTACTTAAATAACTTTCAGGTCCATACATGTCTCCCGCCAACATCACTACCGTGCTCCTTGCCCAGTTTGCCCTGCGAGGTATCTATATGACTTCGTCGGAAAGATCTTCGAGGATTGTCGCTGTTGGAGCAGGCGGATGTCAGAAAGCTTGCCCTAACAAGGATGCAATCCGCGCGCTCCGACGTTGCAGGTAGATAGGGCTCTACGCCCAACCCCGTGCTCTGCCTTGGCTCTTGTGTGCGCCATTCTAATTATGCGTCCCCCGTAAGCAACCAGCGAACTCTTGACGTGGCAATGAGGCTTAGCCTCCACACAGTCATCACATTAGTATTCCAATTCAAGCAGAGGGCTCCCGAGAACAATTGACCATTGTGTACGAACCAGGAAAGGTAGATGCTGATGCGGATTGCATTCGTACGCAATGCATGAGGTGGAATAAGCCGGCTGGGGGTCGTATTACCTCTACATAGAGAATTTTCGTACATATTGCCTGCAAAGCACATAGCTACTGCGGGGCTTGCCTACGTTTCCTTTCAGTAAGAGCGAGAACCATGGCAGCTGAGCTCTCCCCAATTAAGGTTGAGAAGTCACGTCCTGAAATTGTATGGATGCAAAAGGCTCAATTCAGAATTCAAGATCAGACGGAATATCGTGATTCAGAAAATGCCATGTTATAGGCCTGAAATATCAGATACTTCACCATCTATGTGGTCTAAATCCCACACCCATCCTCCCCAAACACCACCTTCTCCCCACTAACAAAACTCCCCTGCAATGCCTTACCCACAACCACAGCCCTCACCGAGCTCTCAAGCCCAGCAGGCGTCGGCCCATCATCAAGACAAGCATCCGTAAACTCCCTCGCCTCCGTCCCAAACGCTTCCTGAAACCGCTCATAATAATGTTTCGGCACCAAATCCCGCCTCGCACCAAACTCATCATGTATGTCAACTTATTGAACCACCCTCACTAATAATCTCCATTGTATCTTCGTGTCCCGCGGCCATCATCCGGGTACAGTAGAGCGCGGCGATCCTACCACCCTCGAACTCAACCGTCGCAATGGTGTTATCTGCGGCCTTCTCAAGACCCTTATGAATCGCCTTAACGCCCACAGCCTGCAGGGACTTAATCTTCCGCTCCTCGCCCACAAACCATAGCATAAGGTCTATATCGTGGATCGAGCAGTCGAGGAAGATCCCGCCGCTCGTCTTGGTGTATTCTGTAAAGAAGCCGGATTTGTCGAGGAGGTCGGCTGTTTGCGAACGGAAGAAGACTGGGGCGCCGTGCGCGCCGTTGGTCATGCGCGCGTGGGCCTCGCGGTATGAGGCGTCGAAGCGGCGCGAACAACCGCACATTACTTTTTGGGTTGGGTGCTGCGTGAGAGAGGTTTTATACGCTGTTAGGACGGATTGGGCCTGTATTAGAAGAATCAGTCAAGTTAGTCCAGAGAGTTTCTTAGCCCGAGTCACTCCAGCCCAATGGCTTGTTAGGCCTTTTAAGTTGGTTGGTCGGTAGATAGGTAGGTAAGTAACTCACAACCCCAACATCAAGACTCAACGGCTTCTCGCAGAGAACATTGTGCCCCATCTCAATAGCCTTGATCGTCTGCTCCACATGGACAGCAGTAATACTAGCAATGACAACAGCTTGTAGGTTCTCCTTCAGCAGCATCTCGTCGTAGTCCGCGTACACCGTCACGCCTTCGAGGTTCTCGGCGGCCCATTTGCGTTCTTCGGGGTCAGGAGTGCTTGCTGCGATTACGTCGGCGCGCGGGGAGGAAGTGGGAGTTTGTGGCGTGGCGTTTGCCTGGATATTGTTAGAGAGGTTCGGTTTGGCCTGTATTTGGATTTGAATTGGGAGGGTTGCGTACCCATTCGGCCGAGGCCAGAGATGCCGATGCAGAGTTTTGGCGAAGACATTATGAGAAAGGGAAATCTATCAGTTGTCGATGCTTTGGATGAGTAGAAGAAGTCTGAAGGGCGTTAGTTATGAGAGTGAGTGTTTGAGCGCGGAGTAGGCAGGTAAAGTACGCTGGGGTTTCGTGAGGCCTGAAGTTTGGGGCAGAAGAGCTCTCGGTGTTAGGGCTCCGAATACACCTCCTTCTCCAAGCATCAGTCTTGCGTGCAGACAATGAATCTTGCCGATCTCGGTAGTATCCATGACCGTCTGGATATTCCCATGGCTTGCTTCGTGATTTGCGGGGATGAATGCTTTCCCCGCGGGTTGTCCGAGTAACTCGATGCTCTCAGTCTACCTGTCGATAGCCGAAGCTGATGTCACTGATACAAAGCCAAATGGTGGTCACAACAGGGCTATGCACCAATATTTCTTGCAAGCCTTGAACAAAACACTAATTGTAGCTCACCAGCTACAGCCATGCCTTAGATTCAGAATGTCCGTTAAATATCGGCTGCTGAAAACGCCCCATATTACCGCACCCGGATATTCGCTAGCGGTAAACCCAAACCCGATCATCCAACAAGTCCAACGCATGCTGTCTTCCCTGCTTCTCAAGTTCCAACCTCGCATGCACCGCATCAACCTCCTGCTGGGCGTTCAGCCTCGCCCCTTCGAGCAGCACTCTCACCCGCTCTACCTCGGGTTGATACGGCGCAAGCGGGAGCACATCCCTCGGGAGGTCGTCCCATTCAGTCCACGCCGGTATCTGGTATGTCTTCATTACGCGGTTAAGCTGACCCCATGCCGACGATGGGTTCAAGAGGACGCTGATCAGCATGAGTTCCGAGAACCCGCGGAATGAGAGCATGGGCTTCTGCCCCCCGGAGAGTAAGGGCTGGGATTGCGTGAAGCGAGAGAGAGTTCTGCTTCCGGATGTGGGAAAATAGGAAAGGGATATTAAAGGGGTTGGTTTTGGCGTTGACGGGGGAGTGCGCGGTTGTAGTGCAAAGTCGACTGAGTACGCCGTGAAGTGGTCGGTGAGTTCGCGGTCTGCCATGTCGTAGCCGTGTGTGTTTGCTGTTCTTTCGTAGCTGGCTTTCCCTTTGGCAATGGTCAGAAGCTATTGACACGGGTACGGAAGAGTACTGACATATGTTATGGTTATAGGGTGCTCCGCATGCATTGAGGTACTCAGAATACACCTCTGGAGTAAGAAATCCAGTACGCTGAGGATCCAGCTGGTGGAAAAGCTCTTCAATTATTCTGGTCAAGGCAGGCAATGGTTTCATGTCCTCATTGAGGAGCGAGGGCCAACCGCTTCCTGTGGGTTCAGGTTGCTGCTGAGAGGACGGCTCAGTGTTTGTATCCTGGGTCACTTCCATAGGGGAACCAATCGGTTCCAGCAACAGCGGCCTAACAGGTGTACCCTCTATCTCTCCGACTTCGCTTCTTGTCTCCGGCCGAGCTGGACGAGGAGGTTTCCTTGGTGGTACATCGCTAGGAGCCACTGATACGGGTCGTCGCCGCGTCGGAGCGTACGATGTGCTCATCGATCGAACGGGTTGCGAGCGCGGGGGTGGCGGCGGTGGCACGGGAAGAAAACCACTGTGTTTATGCAGCAAAACTTCATGCGAAGAATTGTCCTGGTGCTGTGGAGGGTATACCTGCACGACGTAGCAGTTGGCGCATAGGGTCATGCGCGGTGCGCAGGAAGCGCACGAGAGACGTGCCTTTGTAGGCTGGATAAGCTCATTGCAGGAGGTACATTTGTAAAGAGACATAGTTGACCGTGCTAACCTTCAATGACTAGAAATCGATAGAAAGCACCAGGCGAGGTTGGGCACGAGCTTCTGTTTTTATGTAGCGTCGGCTAACGAAGCCAACTTGGGAATGGCTGCGGGGCTCGTTCAGCTCTGGCTACACTCGTTGATGGAAGAACACGGGGCACCGCAATAATTAGCCGTACAAGCAAGGCCAAGGCCTTGATCTCTTTCGATTGTCCGGGGACTGTTGGGCAATGGAGCTTGGTCTAGACTGAGGGGGAGAAGCTCTTAAACTTGGTGCAGTTGTCATTCAGAAACAATATCAATTATTTTCCTATCGTACACCAACAGTATCAAATGAAAAACATCTCAATGACAACACTCTAGATGTTCACGGACATGTCCTGGATCTTCTATGACCTCACAGCCTATTTCTTCTGCACCGCCAGCAAGCCCGCAGTCTGCGCGACACTCGAAGATATACTCGGGCAGAAAATGAAAGCACTCTTCGCAACGATAAGGGCTGTCAGTGAACCTCCATCTCGTATGGCGGCACTCGTGATTCTCTTGGAGTTCCTGCATTGTCCTTTCGATCAAGTTCATTCTTGCTGCTACAGCATTCACTGCTGCAGGTTCGAGAACGGGCAAATTGGGAACCGGGTCCGCTGGAGCTTCGGCAGCAGGGCTATTTGCATTTCGCTCGATAATTTGACACGCTGGCGAAGACGATGCCTATTCCATTCTTCGCAATGGCAGGTTTTCCAGCGCTCTCCGCATTTGTAACAGAATTCAGCGCCACATCGACAGTTATCCAGAACAAAATTCTGTCAAAGTCGCGATAAAAAGGGAAGCAAGGATACTAACTTCATGTGGTTGCACCCATACTCCAGTGACACTAGTCTCCAGCATGAGTAGAACCGTTGCCAATTATTCTGCTGCGCGGTCTCCAACAGCTTCTGCATTGCCGTGTCGTTAGGGCAATCTCCTGTGGGCGCCCGTTCTTTGCAGCTTACGCACGTTGCGAATGCGCACTCAGGGCATGTCGCGATGTCGCCCTCAATGTTGGACGGATGGATGAATGTTGAGCATTGAGGAGAATAGCAGTACGTTCTGCTCAGGTGTCTCGAACTCAATTTTCCTCTTCTCATAGCGTTTCACCAACCCCGACTTGAGGAAAATGCGAGCAGTGTTAGAGCGAATGGCTGTCGACAGCATCGAGGAGGGAACAGGAACTCGTCGTTCATGGACGCTTCGAAGTGTTCCTCAAGCCAGGATCGACAATACTCGTGGCGACATGGGCCTCTTACAACGTTGAAGAACTCTGTTTCCTCTCTGCATGCAACGCAGCGATGCATGGGTGTTGAGGTACTGGGAGCTCCCTTGGCTGCCCATGCAGACGACTCGGCATGGTCTGAGCCTGCATCGTCCGTCACGTAGAATCCATTGTCACCCGACATGTGAAGGGCCTGTAGATTCGTAAGTATCTCGTCATCGAGGTAGTCTGACTCTATGTCTGCAGATGGCTGAGCTTCTTGTGCTGTCGCAGGTTGACCGTCCCTTGTCCAGTTGCGGGCCAGATCGCGGTCGTTGATTGCAGTTTTTTTTTCCACCACATTGTTGACAATAACTTGCCCATCTGTCTGGACTGCAGCCGCCATACTCATTGTCATGCGTCTATTGTTGAGGAAATGGAAAACCCCTTCAAGCTCCTCATTTTGCAACTTGAAGGCAACCTCTTGATCAGTGGACTCTCGAAACTTCTCCTTTGAGATCTCGAAAAAGACACCAACATCTTCAAGCTGAAGCTGAATAATCAGGTCCGCTGTACCCTGGTCGATGTCTGCGTCAGGAATGCCGGTCATCGTGGGAGGAGGTTCGTGGTGCGGATTGGGTTTCGCCATGACAAGCACGTCTGGGTGGGGAGGAGCGAAAAGGCGAGCGTTGTCGGGATAACAAAAATAAGGAATGGTCAGAAGAAACACACAGAAATCCATGGAGGGTTGTCGATTAGGCGAACATGGCGGTTGTGGGTTGGCTGTTATGAATGGTGTTGTGATTCTGCAACCCTTTCATTCGTTCGCTGTTGGCTGTTGGCTCTAAGAATTCACAGCACCAACGGGAAGGGTCGAATTAGAATTGTCTTCACGACATCTTGTTACGTGCGATGCCTATTCCAACACAAGGGCTGCTTCTCGCGAGAGTCATGGCGGATGGACGACGATGGGCGGTGGAAGGATGCGGGAGGTCTGAGAAGAGTAAGGACAGTAATGTACGTAACTATGCGGTCGGGCCTACCTCAACACTAATAAAAACTATGTCCCCACCGCAATAGAGGAAGACAAGGCCAAAGTCAAGCTTCTAGGCTACTCAAGCCTTCTCACGAGCATGAAGTTTGATGTTCAAGTGAAGCTAGATTGACGGGAAGCAAACTCTATAAGACAAGGAGCGTTGGATGAGTGCTAGATGCAGATTACCGATCCTTGGAGGCCATAGGTGTATTCCTCTATACTCATAAGCTATATCCTAAGTGTTCGTTATATGGTTTATGGATCCCAAAGCCCTCTCTCATTCTGGAAGTTCCCGAGCTCTCAACCTGTCACCTCTGACTATCTCAAAACTCATCTGTAAAAAAGATTATGTGAGGGCCTCCTCACCGTGCCCAGACTTGACACCTTCTTTGTCAGTTTCATCTGAACTGCCAGGAGCTTCAGTTTGGGCGACCTTGTAGGCCGCGGACCAACTCATATCTTTCCCAGCCTCGTGCTTAATCTCAAACAGCCGATCGACCTGTTCCAGTGAAAGATTGGCGGTCTCAACGTAGAAATACCAAATGATCGGGATGAAGAGGAAGTTGAAGATCGCATAGAGCATGTAGTATTTCCAGCCGATGCTCTCAATACCGGTTGGGGTTGCAACAACCACAACGTAGACAAAGAGCCAATTGATTGTGGTCGCGAAAGAAGTACCGATGTTGCGCATTTTCTGCGAGTTGATCTCCGCCGGGTAGATATATGGAATTGACAACAAGGACATGCCATAGAATACGTAATACATGAAGATGAACACGACAGCCAGAATAGACATGCCTTTGTTGTCTGGTCCACCATATCGCAGTCCGACGGCCACCAGCGCGAAGCAAAAGCTACTGGCAGTGACACCCATCAGCATCAACTTTTTCCGGCCGAAGCGGTCGATAAGCAGAGCGGCGACAGCGCCCCAGAACATCAGTGATATAGAGTCGACAGCAGAGAGGATCAATGCCAGGCGGTTGCTCAGACCGACAGATCGTGTCAAGACTATAGGAAGATAATATGCGATGACATTGGTACCTCCAACCTGTTGAAAGAAGGGGGTACCCGCTCCAAGGAGAATTCTGCGCAGTGTTTGTTGCTTGCTG
This sequence comes from Aspergillus undulatus, assembly GCF_047715775.1. NCBI lineage: Eukaryota > Fungi > Ascomycota > Eurotiomycetes > Eurotiales > Aspergillaceae > Aspergillus > Aspergillus undulatus. The sequence continues at coordinate 292,146 of NW_027396628.1, read as the reverse complement.
TTGCGGGTGAAGATCTCCTTTAACGGACTCGACTTCTGTACTTCCGCTTCGTGGTGGACCGTGGCCACCAGGCTTTGTATTTCATCAACCACTATGGAGTCGTCGTAGGGCTTGTCCAGGAGCCGAGATAAAATGTCCTGAGCTTCATTGAGGCGGTTTCCCATCACTAACCAACGGGGCGATTCTGGGATGAAGAAGACGATGGAGATGGTGACCAGGGCGAAGAAGCATTGGAAGGCGAGAGGGAAGCGCCAGCTCACTGAAGAGTTGGGTATGTAGGTGAAGCCGAAGTTCACCCACTGGAAGGTCAACACCCATCAATGAATAGAAGACGTACGGCGCAGGGTACTCACATTACTAATAACGATACCGAGAATATTCAGGACCATTTGGAGGACTATAGATTTCCCTCGATCATGTGCTCTCGCCGTTTCCGACAGCATAATTGGACACGCGATGGTATTCATGCCGTTTCCTATCCCGGCCACAACGCGACCCACGATCATAGGCGCCAAAGAGTATGCAGCTGTTTGCGGAATGGCACCAACAATCAAAATGCAAGAGCCAGTAATAATACAGCGTCTCCGCCCGAGCTTGTCTCCATAGAACATGGACACTAGAGTACCGATGATGCAGCCAATGTCGTAGGTGGCCACAATCTGACCCTGGATTGTGGAATTCGGATAGCCAAAGGTGCGGAGAAAATGCTCGTTATCTAGCAAGCCACCGAAGATGCCCTGGTCATAGCCAAAGAGAAGAAATCCAGCGCCGCATGCTGCGATAATGCCGGACTGAAGAGCCTTGCCTCGAGTATTCTGGAGGAACATTCTTAGTTTGAGGGTCAGGATGCAGAGGATGGAAGATGATCATACAGGATGGAACTCAAGCTGCCGACACACTTTATATAGAGTGAATAATTCATTAGCCGTGATAGGATGAGAGGTGCATGTCTTGCCCATTCTGGGGTATCCTGAGGCAGATCTGGGGTATACTTGTTGGTCCTCCCCACAATATCGCCCCGTCTTTTCGGCCACCTTTGTCCGAGATGGCTTCGGGCCCACTAAGAAGACACGGGACTACGACCGATTCGCAGCCAACAGAATCACGACTGCTTCTTTAGGGATCGATGATGACACTCGAGGCTTGGGGGTATTAGTGCCCCGCGTTCTCATTTTGCCGGCCTGGAAATGGTGGGCCAGGAGGGAAGTCGGGGGATTCTGGGCGATCCTTGCCTGGGTTAGAGGAGAGAAACGTTAGAGATGGATCGTGTACTCCACTGAGTTCGAGCTACTGACCTAGTAGACCGGCTCTGTGGGAACTCAGCCATGTAGGTGCAAGATGTCAGTGTGAAAGAAGCAAATTGCATTGTGTGAAGTGAAGGACAGAGCCCTATCCAATATCACGTGATGTCTGTCTACTGCCCACCAGGTAAACAACACCCAGACAGAATCTTTTGTGTTATCACTCTGGAGTTTGTCAACAACATACTTTCTTGCCCACCAATCCAGGTGATCTTAAACAGGCCAACTCTGACGTCAGCAGTCTCGCTACACCTTGCTGACACGAAACCATGACTCACGAACACAAGGCCATGGCCTCGGTGCTAACTTGCCAGGCGCAGCCACGAATCTTGCCCGTGCACTTCTAGGCCAGGATACATGGTTCGTCATCAACTCCGGCATTGCCTTTGCTGGGCTGCTCTCCTCTCTCCGCTCAGCATGCTCGTCGATGTACTGGCATGTCGAGAGCACATGCTTTTCTGAAGTTCCTCTTTATCACGATATCATCAAGTGGTTAGAGTATCATGTACCCGTGCGACGCAATGTCCGTTCTGTTCTTTCTGTTACCAATACGCAGGCCTACAGCAACAGCAACAGCCCTCATACTGCGGACCTTCTCTCCCAATTCGCGGCCGGGAAATTCAATGCGAGATCACAAGCCTCGAGCCCGATCTCGAGCAATACCGATGTGATTCAGTTAAAACTATTCAACGGTTCACGCTTCTTTTGCTTCAAGGGGTGGTGCATTTTCTTTACTCATTCACTGCAAACAATGGCCATGGCCGACCCGTTGCTTGTGAAGAGAGCAGAAAGACCATCTCAAGTTGTAAACCATCGGCTTCTCGCTTCGCCCACTTCAAGAGTTTCTGGAAGAGGCTCGTTCCTACAATCTCAAAATTTCGAAATCCAGCATTAGCGTATATCACGCCATTGGCAATGCCTGGGAGCTCGTCCGCTGGCGCTACATCACAACCCGGCCATCCAGGTCCATTTCAACCGTGATACCCGACAATAAAAAGGACGCCTACTCTGTGATTTGGAGGGATTATCTGCGTCCGGATACAAGAAAGTGGTACTCCGGTCTTGGAATTCCCTACCGCCGGGTTATCTGTTTTCGGGGCCCCCGGGGACAGGCAAGACCAGTCTGGCGTCTGCAATCGCCGGTGTGTTTGAACGGGATATTTACGTGTTGAGTCTGATGGATCCTCAAATGACAAAGCCACAATTTTCTCTGTTATTCTCTGAGTTTCCAGCAAGGTAACTGGTACTTCTAGAGGATGTTGATGCGGCCGGGGTGAGCTTGCGTAGACCGAACCGCTCCGGCCCTAGTCCATAGCCTTGCGATTCAACCTTCTCAACTGCGATCCCAATGTTGCCTGACAATTCGCTGAAAGGACAACCTTCGGCTTCCCTCCTACCCCGCAGAGGGCAAAATCCACCAGCCGATTCGGGAGCAGTCTCTCTCTCGGCCTTGCTCAATGCCATTGACAAGGTTTGTTCACTAGAGGCCCGTGTTCATAACCAACGCACCGCAAGACCTGGACCCCGCTTAATCCATCCCGGGCGTGTGGTTATGCACGCGCAATTTGATCTTCCATCGCAGGCAGAGTTCCGCGGACTGTTCCGCAGTATGTTCAGTGAAATATCCCCGAAACGTCGAAATCTGCGTCAGGCTCGGAGGACGAAGAGCAGAGCAATCAGACAGAAATTTTGGGATTGGAACTATACGCCCTTGCTCAGTCATTTCCTGAGAAGCTCCCTGAGCACGGACTGGGCCTCGCAGAGGTCCACGGTTTTCTCTTGCAATACAAGCAACAGCCGCAGGAAGCCTGTGCCCGTGCTGCCGAGTGGATAAAGGCCAATCTTTGGTTTTTACAGTAGAAAAGACTTGACGCGGCACAGGCCGCTTAGACCTAGGGGATAGAATTAGTTGAAATTGTTGAATCTAATCTCATTTGGTGCCTATATTTACTCACGTAGATGGTCCATTGTTCGCCATCGGCAGCATCTCCGAAGTGGAGCTCATCCCCCGCCTTGGTTCCTGAACACCCTCCGCCATCCATCGTCATTTCTTCTCTCCCACTTCCCCAAATTTCACAATTTCCTCCCTGAACTCAAGCCAGCCATAGTCCAATACCAGGGAATGCATATCATAACTGTTCCCAGATCAACGAAAATGCCGACCGCAAAATCTTTTGCCAAGAGAAGGCATGCCACCATGGCATGTGTGTCTTGTCGCGAGAGCAAGGTTAAGGTTAGTCAAGAATTCCTTCTGGTCGTCGAATGATTCATCACTTCGCTTGTCTAACACTTGCCGTATGCTTAGTGTGATGGCGTCGAGCCGTCTTGCTCCAACTGTGCCAGCAGGAACCGCGAATGCCGCTATCAAGCTTTTGACAAAAGGAAGTGAGTAGCAGGAGCGACAATCACTGTGCCTCGAATCGCACTGATGGAAATACACCCAGACTGCCTCTCCGCGTCGCAATCGAGCTACTCACAAGCAGAGTGGACCAACTATGTGACTTTATTCGCGAAAATGGCCTGCAGCCGCCTCCATTGTCGCAAGAGAAGGACACAGCTCTATGGAAGGTTTTGGAAATGCTTGGGCTTGATAGAATAAATCCATCCGTTGCACAGCAGGGTGATCATCAGCGGGAGCCATCTGTCAATGGGAACAAGGTCGCACTGCCAAACTCAAAGTCTGTGCCGGTTGCGATCGATCCCTCTCCGACCAGTGACCACCGAAGATCCGAAGCCCAGCAACGTTCTCAATACCCAACGGACGAGCTTCCTCAGGGATTCACGGGGCCTCAAAATTCAGCTGCAGTTGACGATCATCCCCCGTTACTTTCTCTCCACCGAGACGTGCCTGGAATACAATCAGACGGCGATCCGTCTAGTTGGAATTCGCAAGTAGGTACCAATCCATGCATTATGCCGACTTCTCCTTATGCGCATGGCTTCCTCGATCCTTCTTTTTCCAGCAGCGCGCTTCGCACAGCGTTTGAAGAGATACCCGAGCCAGTCGAAACTATGATTGCCGACGATGACAGCACACTAGTCGAAGAACCCAGCAGTCCGGAGGACGTAGAAGACCTGATTGATGAGCTCTCTGACCGAGTTGGGACGCTACAAATAAAACCCGGTGGTCAGACGCAATTTTACGGTCCAACTTCAACTTTTAATTTGGCAGATATGCTGGCTGCAACTAATTCCGGAATAAACCTCGCTCAGAACGATGCTTTGGAATGCTTGAACCGTCTTGGAATCCATAAGGCTGTCCCTCCTGCACTTGAGGAGCATTTGATAAATCTTTACTTCAGCTGGCAGGATCCATCTTTCCACGTGGTGGATCGGAAGATATACGAAGAGGCAAAGGTAAAGTGGTATGCTATGGGAGAAACGCCTTACTACTCAGAGTCACTCCGAAATGCAATGTGAGTGCCTTCCTTCTCTTGGAGGTTGTACGCAGCCTGTTGGCTGATGCTTTTTTGATCTAGGTGTGCTCTCGGAGCTTCATTCGAAACCCGCTATCACCCGAACTTTGTCACATTTCCAGAATCTCTGGTGGATTTCTTTGGATCTCGTGCAAAGGCTTTGCTTGAAGTTGAGCTAGACAGCCCTTGTATAGCGACGGTTCAAGCCTTGGTGATATGCAGCAGTCTAGAAGTTGGAAGTGGAAGAGAAGCACGTGGATGGCTATACAGTGGTATGTTCCCCACATGAAAGGAACGCGGTCGGACTTCCACTCACTCTCCTAGGAATGGCGATACGGCTTGCTTTCAACCTTGCGCTACATGTCAATATGTCTTCCTACGTCTCTAGCGGAGTCATAACAACAGCAGATGCGGACTTACGCCGGACGGTGTTCTGGGCTGCGTATACCGTTGACCAGTAGGTCTATCCCTACCCTCAGCATTTCCTACACAAATTTCTGACATGCCTTATTTCTAGCCAACTAGGGTTCCATCTCGGCCGGCCCTTCCGCACAAATATGGAAGACGTAACCGTCGACAAGCCCGCCAGTAACGCGACCCGACGCGAGCATGACAGATGGACCCCCTATGCCTCCCCTGATTCAATTTACACAAGTCCAGGCGTACCAGACTGCATGGAAGCAGTGTGTGAGGAACAAGTTAACCTTTGCGAGATCATGGCGCCATGCGGAGATTTCTTGTATGACACCAAACAACACCCGTGAATTTCCTACGTCTAGGGCGCCAACACTTAACTAACCGCTTTTCAGATACGGAACGTCCAGTATATCCAAAGTGGTCCTGCAGTCATTGAATGAGAAAATCGTCGCGAAAATACTCGACTGGAAAGCCCGACTTCCCCCATCATTACAAATCAACCTAGACGACCATATCACGCCGTACGTCCCCCAGGTCCTCCTACTACAGTAAGTCTACCAGAGACCCTCTTCAGAAATATGTTCAGCTAACATCAAAAAGCATGCAATACTACCAAAACATAATCTACGCCCACCGCCCCTGGATGTCCAAATCGCACATCCAGCCCCAACCCCCCAAGGGTCCCGGCCACGCCCACGCCCGCGAAATGTGCATCCAATCCGCAATAGCGATCGCCCGGATTCTCACAATGTACGAGACCCGGTACACCCTGCGCCGAATCCATACCAAGGCTGTCGCGATTACGTCCTCTGCTGTTCTGCTGTTGCTTTTTGCGGCTGTTACGCAGTATCGGTATCAGTCTGATTCTAGACATGGCTCTGGCGAGCCTTATCAGGGTTGTGGTATCGGGGGCCACCTAAGCACATGTTTCCGGGCACTTGATGAATTCGCGATTTCGTGGCCTAATGCGAGCCGCGCGAAGGATTTGCTGCTTATGTTGCAGCGAAGGTGGGAGATTCGGACCAGGCCTCGGAAGAAGGGTTACGGGTTTGATGGCGGGATACCTCGGCCGATGAAAGAATCGACTTCCATTGGGACTCATGGGGAAAGCACGCAGTTCCCTGAAGCGCAAGCGCCACGGGTGCAACCGGGGCAGCATGAAGGCCTCAACATTGACATCGATATAGACTGGATGCTTATGCCTGAGGGCAAGTCACCATCTGACAGCCGGGCCGCCGATCTCTACTCGTTACTCGCAAATCCTGCTACGATGCATCCGGAACGGGGAGGCGTATGAAGTCTTAAAAATGCTTCTAACAATACTTATTATTGAAGAAGTTGCGCCGTCGGGTCAGCGTACCAAGCAACGCCTCATTTGTCAACATAGGTTGCACATCCTTCGCATCTATCCCGAACTCTGTACCACAGCGACACTTGGCGGCACCCCCTGAGCGGATGCAGGACTCGGCGGCACTTCACCGGTAAACCAGTCACTGGGTTCATTTCCAAGTTCGAACTCGAGCATCCCTCCATCGGCGAAGATATCATCCCACTCCAGCCAGTTCTTCCTCCAATTCCGTCCATTTACCTGCAAGCGCTGCACGTAGATGCTCGAATCACCGTTTCCATCGCCGCCGGTAGTGGTGACTTCTAGGGTCTTGCCACCGCCGAGGTCAATGGTCAGAGACTCAAACCAGGGGGAACCGATGAGGAAAGTTGTCTGCCCTGTTATCGGATACAGACCGATCATGTTCCAGAGAAGCCAAGTCTGCATGGCGCCAGCGTCGCTGTTGCCAGGAAGGCCATCCACGCCGGTGTGATAATACGTTTTGGCGATGTTGCGGGATTGGGAGACTGAAACGTCTTGTCTGTTGATGTAGTTGTATAGGTACGGGATGTTGAACATGCTACTACGCGTCAGCTGGTTGTTTCGGAGAAACATCTCTTGTCGAAAGGAAAGAAAGCTTACGGCTCATTTGTGGGATCAAAGATTATCCCACTGGAGCCACTTGCACCGTCAATGAACATTGTGTTCAAGCGCTCAAGCATGGTCTGCTCGCCGCCCGCCAAGTCGATGAGGTACTGGAAATCGTGGACACTCGTCAATGAGTAGGCCCAAGAGTTGGCTTGATAATATGGATCCGCCCAATATCCAGCATTAGTCACTGGATTGGTGTTAATAAATCCTTTAGCATCCCGAGGGACAACAAATCCGGAGAATCCCAGAGATTTTAAATCCGGATTCCAGTGGTTCCTCCAGTTTCTGGAGCGGTTCAAGTACTTTTCCGCGTCGTCTTCGATTTCCATGCCTGAGGCGACCTGATACAGCGCGAAGTCATTGCAAGCGTATTCAACAGCTCTGCTAACGGCGCGGGAGTATTTCGGTGTGATGTATCCAAGGTCAATCCAGTCTGGCAAAGCGCCTCTTCCTTCTTTTGTGGAAGAATCTTTTGCCATCGAATCGACGGGGTCATTGGGGGGTGTGACTTCAGCGTCCTTTACCATCGCACTATAGCCGTCCTCCCAGTTTATGGCGCCACGCAGTCCCTTCACGTATGCATCAGCGAGGACGTTGTCCGCGTTCGAGCCACCTTGAGTCCGGCCGTTGTAGTTCGATGAGCGTCCGTCAGGCAGGTAGCCGTCGAAACGCCAGATGTCGATAAGAGAGCGAATCTGTTCTTCATACGCAGTGGGTTGCAAAATGTGCATTAGTGCCGTCGCGCAACGGAAAGTGTCCTGCCATCATGTTAGAGGCTGAAGTTCCGCCGTACTCATGATCACTTACCCAGAACGTGAAGATATCTTGATAATACGGCTCATCAGACGCCCAACCTGGGTTCTCTCCCGTTTGATTAGTGGGAATGAGGTGCATGAAGTAAAGAGACGAATACAGCAGGGAGAGGTTAGTCTCATTGGTGCTTGTCGTCTTCACTTTTGAGAAGACCGTGGCCTCCCATTCTGATTGCGCATCCTCGACGACGGACTCGAAAGAGGTTTCGGTCGGAATCTCGTTCTCAACATGCTGGCAGGCTCTAGCTGACGAGATCCAAGAGATACCGACTCGTGAGATAATGTCCGTTTCTTCAAAGGTGAAAAGTCCTCCAACTCGCGTGGATGGGGTCGACGAATTGGCAGAGCCGCTTTCCTGTTGAACGCTACCACCTTCGTCGGTGCCGGTGTACGTCCGGTTGTTCTCGATCTCGTTATCGAAATAACCACCTATGCACGTTAGCCTCAAAGTGGCGGACGGAATAAATTAATAGCGGACATACAGAAGTAAATAGTCCAATCAGGCGACCTATTCCACCCATTGTCATAAGTCCCACTTCCTTCATAATGCCCGTCCGGAAAGATCGTGATGTTACCTCCCTTATATCCCTGGCTGAGTCCTTGTCCCCGGAACGATGGTAGGACATGCGAGACATCAACAAGCACATTGTTCTGGGTGGAGTTATCCGGGAAATAGTACCGATAAATACCGGCATGGGCAGTCGCACTCAAGTCCACAGTAACTCCCTCTCCCGTCTGCGCCTTGTAATATCCCACCTCCGCCGAGTCGGTTCCCGAGCGAGCAACGGTGATATTCGAAAGCGGATCCGTGACATTGCCGACAAGAGGCAGCTGAGAGACAGTGCCGTACTTCGGTGCACCACCGGTCCCTTGCTCATGCATCATGCTAAACCCCGAGAATTCGCCGGTGGCCAGGTAGCCGGAGTATGCGTCTGATGTGCCACTGAGAAGGTCAGGGCCGAGCTTGGCCATACCGAACGGTCTAGCGGCGCCGGGGAAGTTGTTACCGCCATTTTCTGTTCCCATACTGAAGTTTCAACAGTCAGCCCGTAGCCATACCATTGAATACCACCGTGGAAAAGAAATCAACTTACAAAAGATTTACATGCGATCCCAGCCATGAGGCCTCGTCCTCACCTTGATCCTGGCCCTGAACAAGCGTCTGAAGCTGCGACAGAACAAGGGGAACACTCCACGGATTGGTCTTCATGATGGACGATCGAATGTCAACACATCCTCTTCACCCCGTATATGTCATCAAAGAACAGTAAAGATATCCCTCAGGAAAGAAGCGACCACCGCGTTTATAAGCGCAACACAACGCGTCCACCAATTTCAGCAACCCCGCGCGCGGGGAGCAAGAGCAAGAAATATGAATGATATAATGATACCCACCTTAGCTCCTTCAGCGTATAGGTAGTAGCGAGTGACAGTAGAGTAGTCAAACGAGTGAATGGTCTGGATTGCCTCCGATCAAGAAAAATATCCAAGACGTAGCGAGCGCAAGTGAATAACGATAACGAATGAACGGCGCGCAAGGTCTCGCCTCGGTCGAGTAAAGAACGAGCTCAGTTCAACGCGCTCACCCAGTGCATCCCCGAGTCCGATTCCCGTGGGCTGAGTTGACCACTTGACGCTGGGGTGTAGAGCACATGCCGGGCTCACAGGTGGGCGGGTGGCCGGCGACGAGACGAAGCGTGGAGACGGCGGATCTTAAGGTGAAGAGTGGGTTTCGAATTAGGTCGGGGAGGGGGGTCAGGATCGAAAGGTGATCAGCAGCGTTGCTTGATCTCCTTTTCGTTGCATCGTGACTAACCGGGGTGGATGCAGGGGGAGTCCGGAGCCCGGAGCAAGGGGGTGTTTGGTGACTATGCGGGAAGGAGCTATTGATTGCCCAGCCCTATGAATAGTATAGCAATTGTCAACAGAACTGCTCTCTTCATTCCTAGGTTTCACAGTTTCAATATAACATATTATTGAAGAAAGTTCGACTTAATTGATGATCTAAATTCTGGACCCTGACGGCATAACCATGCAAAATGGCCAGCTGCACCATGGATCAGGATTGGCATGTCACATTCGCCGCGGATCACCAATGAGCGGCCACTGATGCGCACATGGTCCATTCTCAGGCGGACAGGGACCAAGCCTAATGTTGAAAAGGCATCACCTGCGCCGATCTCGAGGCTTATCTGTCGGAATACGCAGGGTTGCAATGGTAGTCGTTGGAAAAAATGCTGGTGACTTTGTCGCAGTCGTCTAGTTTGGCAGGGTTCGCTTACCAGACAATGGGCGGGTGCCCTGTTGGAATAGACGTTCTCGGCAGTAGACCGACAACAACGGCTCGAATCTGGCAGCCTGGAGGCCTTGCAAAATTCATAGATACATATAAACTCTGTTAAAATGCTAGCTATGCATCTCGCTACCCAACACCTCGACCATAACAATATACCAATCAAGAGTGTGAACCGAGACATCAACATGAAGTATGAAGCCCATAGCCATTACATTGAATCACGGCTAGTCAAGAATTTGCCGTATAGCTACCATGCCTCAATAAAGAATTCCGATGGACGTAAAGCATCTACAGACGCTTAAAAGACGACAGAAGTCGCGTCAGGTCCAACCCCGAGCCTCCTCCGGCTGGAAGTGCAGGCGTCAAATGCCACGTATTCATGCGACACAGCTGGTAAGAATTCTGCACCTCATCGGGCACAGGCGTATTGGCAGCCTTGTACGAGGCGAGCAGACGCTCAAAGTATGTTTGGGCTTGCTGGTACTGTTGAGACCCAAAGTACATTTTGGCGATAAGGCCGAGGATAGTCATGACATCGGGGGAGCTGATGCCTTGATTCTTTTCCGCCCAGCTCAGGTAGCGCTGCAACCATGGCAGAGCGTTCGTGAGGTTGGCGCTTATATCCTGAATGAAAGGGTTGTATCCGTACGAGGTCATTGATCCACGCACGGCAAACATCACGCCCATGACTCCGACAATGCTCATTGTCTCCGAGTGCTCAGAGCCAAGGTATTCTTCGGAGGTGGCCAGTGCCCGTCGAAGGGTCTCTGACGAACTCGAGCCGCCTTCTGGGTCAAGTGCCTGCATGGCTCCGTTGATCCACATGCTCCGGATTGTGAGCGGGTGATGCCGACCAAGTCGAGAGCTTAGTTGCTGCACGATTGACTCAATAGCCTCGGCTTGAGGATCGGTGCCGGTGTAACGTTGAAGCATGAGTCCTTCGGTGCCGTTCATCCGTTGAGAGAGGACCTGCTCCGCTGTGTCTAGCACGCTGGCAAAATAAAGAACATGGTTCTTTCCCAGAAGGCGCCCGGTGCTTTCGCTGTACTTTGTCATTGCCTGGATGGCTTCCGCCCGCTGGTCGAGTTGCCCGTAGGCCAATGCTACACGCCGACGCGTGTCCAGGGTATCCAGATGGTCATCGCCGATTGTCATTTGTTGACGCGCCAGAACATTAGCACAGACAGACTGGCCTTCTTGGCTTTTACCTAGACGAAAAAGGAGTTCACCCATGATACTCTCTGATTTCATCGCAAGCTCATGCCTTTTGCCGAGCACGCGCTGAGAGTTGCTACACACCCAGTCACCCCATTCTTTTGCCTTGAGGAAGCATCCCGCCTGGAGCTCGATATCCGCCAGATAGAAGCCCGCTAGCAAGGTGCTGTAATGGTCCTGGCCTAAAGATCGGTAATGTTCTTGGAAAGTGGAATATTGGGTTCGCCGCGCATCATCCCATTTCCAGTCATTCATATATTGTGCGACTTGGATCGATCTTGGATCATTGTCGGCAGGTTGAAACATCATGCCAACAACCTGATCTTCGGATGGACCTGGTGTATGGGGAGGTGCAGTGTATGGCGAGCTGCTATTGAAGTGCATCCGTGGTGGCAGAGGAGGGCCGGGGTTCGGTGACGGGGAGGGTTTTGGGACGAAACCTCGTTCGGCAAGGAGGACTTGGTCCACAATCTGCTTGATATTTCCTTTAATCAGCTTGTACATTGCTCCACGACTGCTGACTTTGCACATCTGCGAGTGATCTGCATCCAGCTTCAAGCGGGTTTCGCGTTGTCCGGGTAGGCCGAGGATGGCAGACTCTTCATCAACCACAAGCTGATTCTGTCAGCCATGGGCTTGGCTATGTTTGGAATCGCACTGTTGCTTACATGGCTGATAGAGGCTGGCCCATTGCCCCCTATGAATACTTCCTTGCCTTCGACGAAACTGACAATTTGGTAGTCCTCGAGTTGTTGTTTGAATCGACTCGACATCTGCCTGGTGAAAAGAGAGTTCTCTTCTAGACACTGGAGCAAGTCATTCTTAGCGTGACCCTTGGAGATGAACTTGGCGATGTTGGCTGCAATTTTCCCCAGCTCGGCACCTTTAGCCCCTCGGTGCGGGGTGCCGAAGAAGACGAGTCCAGATGTGTCAGTGCGAATGGAAGTGTACTTCCGATCTTCATGTGCATTAAGCAGGGCCTATCATAGTTAGCTTGGCTTTGTCCGAATTAGTTCAGTAAGTGGTGTACCTGTTTGACTACTAAGCCGCCCAAGCTGTGACAAATCCAGATAATCTTCGGTGCCCTCGCCGCCTGAAAAGAGTTAGCTGGCGACGCCGACGAGAAATAGTCTGGAACATTACCATCTGCTCGTTCCGCTCCATATCCAGCAAGTTCAGCAGGGTATCTGCATGGTCCTTAATGCTCGCCGTGGACATAGTCCTAGCATCAGTAACGGTTGAGTTATATCCATAGACAAAGACGCGAGAGTTGAGAATGTCTCGTGGGAGATAGTCCCTGGGCCAGAAGGTGCCATTTTCATGGGTCCAGGTTTGGAAAGGGTGGTCGTTCCGTGCGCGAGGATTCAGGCCGTGGACGAAGACAAAGCTAGCGTACAATCACCATGTTAGCGACTGAAATCGAGCCAAAGTGGATCAAAAAGGCTTACTCAATCAGTGGAGCACCAGATGGGGTGTATACCTCTTCGAGGAATGGAAATTCGAGATGCGCGGTAGCCTGGAAAGTCAGTTTGAGGTTTGCGACATGATCAAGGGAGTCGGTACGAACCATCTGGTGATGCGACGGCTATTTGCAGAAGCAAGAAGAGATGAACTGGGATTGCGACTGAGAAGTCTCTCAGGTCTCACGATAAGAAGACGCCTCGAGTTCTCTTCAGCCGCGAACACCATCATGTGATGGACGAGGCTGTTTTGAGAGGAAACAGGCATGTTGCCCAATCGCTTGAGAAAGCCCGGGGAAGTCTGAGGTCCGCCTTCATGATCAATCGATGGGATGCAGTGGCGGCGAAAGTAGTAAGAAGAGGCGAGAGCAGAAGACGAAGTGTGTTCTCATTGGATCAGATCCTGGTCGTTCTCAGTCTTATCCGGCACCTAGCGCTTGCTACTGAGATCTCATCAAGGACAGGAGAGATTTTAGAGGTCGTTCTGGGAGATCGAACAATAAGCGATGGGCGAAGGGACAGTGTAAGAGTGTTAGGTTGAGAAGATGGTGTTGCATTCGCCCGGATCATGTTTGATTGCTGTCTTGGGCCTGTCAGCAACCCCTATGTGAATATTGAGTTCGAGATGTCAGACAGCATGAATCAAATCGCCTCTGTCTTATTTTATATCTGACTTTCCATCCCAGCTGCAAAGTGCCCAGAGACCACAATATAGAAGTTTGAAATGGCATGGGCCGGCGTTCAAGCAGGGAAGGAATCAGGGAGGGCACCTTCGCAACCTTAAACAATTACCTACCTTACTTCTCTTGCCAACTGAGCCGACGTCCCGACTCTGACCAGTGTCGGGCAATGAGGCTGCATCGTTTGTTTCAAGCAACGAAATTCAATGTCTTGGCCATTGGCTCACCAATGGTCGCATGCTACTCAGATAAATAAGCGTGAGTCCATTCCCGGTGTAACGACTTGTTCAGCTTGCCCTTTTCCGTGCTGGTGATCTCTATCATGAGGTACCCGATCCGGCTCTCTCTTCTGTGGCTTGTGGGACTCAGTGCCTCGACATCCTCCTTTCCAGATTGCAAATTTCCGTCTCTGCTCGATGCCACGCAAAGCGACATTCAGAATGGTCTTCGTCTGGGATGCTTCACTAGTGTCGATCTGGTCCAGGTCAATTTCTCGCTCTAAGGTTTATGATAGGGTATGCTGATGTGGTCACTAGGCGTATATAACGCGCATCCATGAAGTCAACTCGAAGCTCAACCCTGTCTTGGAAATCAATCCTGAAGCTATCAGCATAGCTGAACAGCTGGATCAGGCTAGGCAGCAGGGCAAGACCTTTGGGTAAGTCAGACTTGAACTGGCAAAAGTACGCTGGTGAGAGAAGTGACATCTTGACTCTAGCCCTCTGCACGGGCTGCCGGTCCTTGTGAAAGACCTCATAGGCACCCATGACCGAATGGAAACATCAGGTAAGACAAGAACCGCTCCTGAAGTCGACGCTGATGATAGTCCTTTCTTCTCTAGCCGGCTCTTATGCCTTGATCGGAGCAAAGGTTTCAGCGGACGCCACCGTTGTCGCGAATCTCAGAAAGGCCGGTGCAATTATTCTGGGGAAAACCAGCCTGTCGGAATGGGCGAACACTAGATCTTTAAACTCAACGCATGGCTGGAATGCAATCGGCGGCCAGACGTACGCTGCTTATTACGAGCAGCAGGATCCAAGTGGAAGTTCGAGCGGTAGCGCCGTGGCAACCGATCTGGGCCTTGCGTTCGCAGCCCTTGGAACGGAAGTGAGTCAAGCTTTTACTAAAGCCCTACCCTCCATCATATGCTAAAATTACGTCAAGACCAGCGGTAGCATTATTCTTCCTGCCGAGAAGAGTAATGTCGTTGGTATCAAGCCGACCGTCGGCCTCACGTCGCGGTATATGGTAATCCCCGTCAGTGAGCACGCTGATACAATCGGACCGCTGGCTAGGACAGTACGTGATGCAGCAATCATATTGCAGGCGATTGCAGGCAAAGATGTGAACGATAACTATACAATGTCCTCTCCATTCCAAACAAGCCAGCCCGACTACGTTGCAGCTTGCAGTTTGGTCGGATTGCAGGGAATGCGAATTGGTATTCCTCGAAATGTTATTAGTACCCTGCCTCGATTCTTTGGCAGCGCAGCTGGTCCTATCATATCGTCATTCGAAAAGGCCATTGCATCGATACGGGAGGCTGGTGCAACTATAGTCGAAGACGCCAACTTCACCGCATATGGAACCTTTATGCAAAGCCAATCTCCGGCAAAAGTGGTAGCTGCGGACTTGCTAAGCGGACTTGCAAGTTATCTTTCCGGGCTCACCAGCAACCCAAACAACCTTCAAGGACTCGCAGACGTTCGTAAATTTACGCAGCTTAGCCATGAAGAGGGTTACCCATCTCGAGACACACGGCGTTGGGATTCGGCCATTTATGCTGGAATGAATAATTCGTCCCCGGACTTCTGGCCTTTATACCAACAAACCCTCTCTCTCGGCGAGGAAGGCGGTTTATTGGGCGCACTCTCACGGCATGGGCTCGACGCAGCCATTCTTCCATCATGTCTTGCAACGGATGTTCCGGGCGTCATTGGTACCCCAATCGTTACTGTCCCATTTGACGCATTCCCCCGGAACACACCCGTCCAGTATAATTCGCGGGGAGACGTAGTGGATGTGGCACCGGGAATTCCACTAGGTGTGAGCTTTCTGGGACCCAAATGGAGTGAACAGTCCCTCATTTCGATGGCGTATGCGTTCGAACAGCGAACATTGTCTCGTAAAAAGCTTCATCGTGTAGTTGAACCGCTCACAGAACTTGAAGATCTGGTTTTCGCCAATCCGGAAAACAACGAGTACTCAATGTCTAGTTGTGCTCCAAGGCAATGATTGAAAGCGTTCGATTTCTTCGTTATCATGTTTGGTCGGCGTAGATAGAACAATTCTGAGTCTTCTGAGGTTCCGAGGTGCACAGGTGGATGGAAGTTATCCCTCCGATTAATAAGCGATGGCTCCTTAGACGGGCCATGGACAACAACTTCTAGGGCCATTCGCAGGAACTTGCCCTTCCTCTATCGCACAATCATCCTCACAACAAAAAACTCGAACAACTGACTCGCTGGCTTCGAGTGGCTCGAGAAATATACCTCAATTGCAACGCCTGAAAGTCAGGCTCATCATGCCGTCTGTCATGGCAGTATCCACTCGAAGTTTCTCTCCTCCGCGGCGGTTTATTGTCTGCTTTTGGTATCTGAACTCATCAGGTTAAACGTCGGAGAAATCATCACATTAGGAGTCCTGGTCTCTGCAAAGCTTCTAGCCGCGGTCGCCGTGCAAGTGTCAAAGCACCAGAACGAGCACGCCTTACCTCCACCGCTTGACACGATCCTTGGCACGAAGAGTTATCGGCGCATAGGAGCTCTTCCACTTCTATCGTTCAAATTGTCCAATGAAAAGTTCCCAATGGATTTGAAACGCCTAAGAACCTTCGCACTGCAAATATTAAGAGGAAACCTTCACGAGCACTGATAGTGACGCGATCATCGATCTGGTGCCCAGTCTCGCGCAATATAACCTAGGAGTTGCACCTTCGTGGGTCTGATTCGAGCTTTAAAGGAGCTGTTTGACTTTGTATGAGAATCATGGACCAAAATTTCTCAGGGCGAGAATTATGTCTACCGTACGAGACAGCCGAAAGTGGTACCACATCAGATGGTTTGCTGATCAGGATATTCTAAAGCTGGATGCACTGATCGTTCCCTATGCTTTTCTGGCCTACTGGGTCAAGTATGTCGTCCAGGCAAATATCAGTATGCTTTTCTTATCGACTTTCTGAAAATCCTTCGGCTAATGGCTATAGATAATGCATATATTTCCGGTTTGCAAGAAGACCTGAAGCTTCACGGAAATGAGCTCGTCGAAATGCAGACATGTACACCGTCGGTGCAGTGGTAGACCAGCTACCGTTCGCATACCTTTTCACCAAGTTTCCTATGTCCTGGGTGATCCCTTTCCTGGATATAATGTGGGGCGTCTTTACCTTGTTACGATATCGGGCGACTTCCTTCAGCGAAATGATGGCTTACCGGTTTTTTGTGGGGTGGTTCGAGGCAGCTTTCTTCCCAGGAATGCACTGCATATTCAGTGAGTCTCAAGACCTGTGATGGATACAAAGACCGGCAGCTGATAATGTGTCAGGGGCCTGGTATCGCGGTGACGAGATCGCCAGCCGAGGAGGATGTTTTTATGTTGGCCTTACCCTAGGTACTCTAACTGCAAGTCTCATTCAAGCGGGCACATCGGCGAGGCTTGACGGGGTCCATGGACTAGCGGGCTAGCGATGGATGTACATCGTTTGCGCAATCATTACCATATCAATCGGAATCCTAGGGTATTTTGTTCTTTCTGGAACCCCCGACAGGCCGAACAGACTGGTCATCAATGATAAGGACATTGAACTATCCAAGGTCCGCCTGTCGCGCGCCGGTCACACCTTCAAGGGCGAATGGACGTTGCGGACCATGGTCAATGTTCTTCAAAATTGGAAGTTCTGGGCGCTGCTTTTATTAGACATCTTACGGCAGCATAAACACTTCAGCAGGTGGATATCTGTTATGGCTGAAAAGTTTGAACAGGTATGCGACCAGTCGGCTGAACGAACTTGGAGCCATCTCTCCCGCTCTCGGAATTTTCTATACCCTATTCATCTGCTTTGCGTCTGATCTTGTCCTGGGGCCTGCATGGGCGATTACCGTCGCTCATGTATGGAACATCATCGGTCTGACCATCCTAGTCACTTGGAATGTGCCCGAGTCAGCGCTCTGGTTTGCCTTCGTTACAACTTACTCTGCTGTGTCCATGTCCAGTGTTCTGTATGGCAGGGTGAACGAACAATTACGCTATTCTCCGGTGGAACGTTCTATGATGCTGGTCATCCTCAACACTATTGCACAGTCGACGACTGCTTGGACCCCGCTGTTGGTGTTCAAAACGGTGGAGGGACCGCGCTTTACGAAAGGGTATCCCTTTGTTCTCGCAAATGCGATATGCTTGACTGCCTTGGCACATATCATCAAGTACTATATTGCACGTCAAGAGTAAGAAGTCCTGAATTCTTCCTTGTACGAAAATGTACTGATTCTTTGCAGCACACGAGAAGCGGCTCAACATGCCGCGAACGCGAGTGACTCCGACGACACTCGCGATCCAGAATCGAGTGCGGTCATAACTTCTGTCGAACCGCGTAAGGCTGATTCGGTTTGACGGGAATAGCTCCATGCGCAATAGAACGCTAAGATAATCATCGTAGATGCCCACCCGGCTGACATCCGAGTCAGTACATTCGAAGCTCAAGATAGAATTGATAATTGTTTCGGCAAGGTCTATTGTCACGCAATCGGGTCATTGATGGTGAAATGCTTCTCCACTTTACGTCCAACGATCATGGAGCAACAGCCTCCAACGTTCGAGTAGATCAGTTCAAGTCCATGCAAGTGACAAATGGCAGCCTGTTGCCACAATTCTGCGTTGCGCTTTATGCGGGGTCGATGACGAATTGATAAGATATCGTCAAGGTACCCGTTGGAGTAGCGATGGCTCGATGCAGCGCTTGCGCGATGAGCGGGAGCTATGGCGATACACCGCGGGGCTAAGAGCGGAATTACGCATGTAGGCATTGTCCTTAGGTTAAAAGGATGCGACAGAACCATCCATATCGATTGCACGATCATTTGTACCAAAAGGTCAGGTCAGCATGGGTGATGTCAATGTTTCAGGCGGCCAGAATGGCCAGCAGAATGGCAAGAAAATCCTCCTAAACGCCTTTGATATGTCCACGGTCGGACATCTGTCACCTGGGCAATGGAAGGCGAGTTTCATACGAATCCCACTTCAAGAACACGATCCGAACTAACCGGAGGATAGAACCCTAGTGACAAGTCTGCCACGAAGCGAAAACTAGACTACTGGATTGAGCTGGCGAAGCTGCTCGAGCGGGGCGGCATCAATGCCTTATTTCTAGCAGACACATATGGTGGCTATGACACGTACGAAGGCAAGCTGGACGAGTGCATTCGACGAGCCGCCCAATGGCCGGTTACAGACCCAACAATCGTACGCACTCACGCCGTTATTGAATGGCCACGAGCTGACAGGAGTTTAGCCTATCTCAGCTATGGCAGCTGTAACAAAAAAGCTCTCCTTCGCGATCACCGCGTCAACGTCGTTCGAACCACCTTTCCTTCTGGCAAAGCGATTTTCGACCCTGGACCATCTGACAGACGGTCGATTTGGGTGGAACATTGTCACTTCCTGGAAGAAGGCCGCTTTCAAGGCTATCGGTCTCGATTCTCCGATTGAACACGATGAGCGATACCGTCAGGCAGACGAATATCTTCGCGTGTTGTATAAGTAAAACATTCATTTACTCAAACCACGTCTTGCACTTTGCTGATTGATGTCAGACTCTGGGAGGGCTCTTGGGCACCAGATGCACTTTCCCCAAACCCTGAGGCAGATTCATATGTGGACCCTGACAAGGTCAGGCAGATCAACCACAAGGGAAAGTATTTCTCTTTCAACTCGCGCCACATTGTTGACCCGTCGCCGCAACGAACCCCTTTCTTGTTTCAGGCGGGCACATCTGCAGCAGGATCAAGCTTCGCTGCCGCTCATGCCGAGGGTATCTTTGTGTCTAGCCACTCGCCATCCGTTCTCGCTCCTAAGGTCGCGGCGATTCGCAAGCAAGCCGCAGAGCTTGGCCGTGACCCGCAGTCGATAAAGTTCTTCTCGACCTTCACTCCAATCCTTGGACGTACGGAAGAGGAGGCGCAGGCCAAGTACGAGGAGCTGAAGAAGTACGCCTCTGTCGTTGGAGGCTTGGTCTTGTTCAGCGGGTGGACTGGTATTGATATCTCCCGGCTACCTCTCGATCAGGACATCACAGCTGCCGAATCGCTCGAGGCTCACAAAGTTACCAGTACGCTTCACAGTTTCACCACTAGGAGTGAAGAGGTCCCGCGGTGGACTCCCCGTGTAGTTGCTGAGAAGGCTGCCATTGGCGGTTTGGGTCCTGTTGCTGTTGGCACACCCGGAAAAGTGGCAGATGAACTCGAACGTTGGGTTCACGAGGCGGACCTGGACGGATTCAACATCGGATATGTGACCACGCCCGGAACATTTGAGGATGTCGTAGACCTCTTGGTCCCGGAGCTTCGTCGACGCGGCATCTACTCCGAGGCACTGCAAGAGGAACTAACGGCGCGGGAGAAGGTTTATGGAAAGGGTCAGGCTGGGTTAAGGTCCGACCATACAGGCAGCCAGTACAAGTATGATGTGTACGAGGAGGAGGCGCCATACGAGGGTGATTGACGTGCCACACGCGGTTGAAACGCCGGGTACCTGATCAGCACTTGACAAGAGGATCTGCTCAACACCCCTTCCCCTTTTACTGGTGATCGAACACTGCATACCGGTTTTCTCCCTGGGATATAGATTTAGACCAGTGTGACGTCCAATATTATGACTTCATGGCATCTTCAATGTGCCTTGGTCCCAAACACCGTACGCCTCTCGAAATAAAACAAGGCTCGAACAGCTTCCCATGATTCGTCCAAATTAATATAAGGACTCCGTCGCGGAATGATCTGCGGTCAAGAGGCTTGACCATGGAGTCCTTCTCCGTGCACTTACCCCACGCGTGGTATGTCCCAAGTCGCGAGTCACGGCTTGATGGCTGCCCACCAAAGTGTGCTGTGACATTTCTATCAATTACTACGACTCCCTTTGGGTTCTCAAGGGATAGCACCTGCCAATAAACTTTGCAGCCTTCAGGATGCTCGCAATCGGCCTGCTACTTACTCTGTACAGAGTAGTTTGTATACAGATACCCACTTGCCGCCAAGCCATCGCCACCCCGGCTCCAACGGCTCCACACACGCAGCTTTGAAGGTTCAACTTCAACCCCTTTTCTTAGGGCCTTAGCCATGAGATCATAGGAATACAGCAGCAAGGCAGTTGAATTCCGCTTGAGCAAAAGCACATGACTCTCAAGCTTTTCTTTTACCAGATATGACCAATGTTTGGTTGAGAAAAAAGCCTTTCGCTTGGGCCTGTCCGAGAAACCAACAGAACCACCGCGATAAGTTTTCTGCTACTCTATCTATCTCCTCTGTATTCCGCGGAATAGATGCATGGAGTCGATAAATACGAGTAAGGCACAGCAGAGGACTATCTACACCGACTCAAAATGATTCTACAGATCTGGACCCATAGTGCCGCGCTTTTCCCCTTGCATGGCCCAGCAATCTGGTCTGTCAAATAAGGATGGGCGTGATCAGCGCTAGTTCTCTCCAGTCGTCCGATCGGATGCTGAGCTCCCTGCGTCATTGAGGAGCCTCTACTTCCTGTTCTGGCTTTGGTGGGATATACAACGGAACCTCAGGAGGGAATCAAAGCAGAGTCTGCCTGACTGACTCTTCGGAATCCATCTTTCAGCTTTCAGCTCCAGTCGCCATGAACCTTCACGTCTCTTCTGTATCCATTGACCCCTATCGATATCGCCTTACTCCGTGCGCCACTCCGTATGGAGTCTACGCTGACGGAGTAGTAGGTACAGAGTGCTTACGATTCTGTACAATGCCATCGGAGAGATGGAAATTTCCGTGCCTCGACCCCCCGAAATCATATCGATCCTGAACTTTCCAGGTCCATATACTCGTCCAATATTCAGGTCTTGTTCGACTTCTCTATAAACATTTTGACTGTCGAGGAGCTAGTGGAAAATTCGACTGCGATCTGCAAACTTTGATTACAGGTGGCACAGGCTCAGAGGTAAACATGCATGAATCTTCTGGTCCAGATTTCTACCGAACAAACAGCCGGAGAGCCCGTATGATCCCATGAGTTCTATCATCCTTTCTTGGTGCGCTCTGTGACGACGGAACCGTACTTTGGACCATCGCCCCAGTTCGTCTAAGTGGAGGAGCTACCAGCGATGCGCGGGGCCTTTGATTTGTTCATTTGACAAATGCCGATCTGCTGCGCCCCAGAGCCTCCAATCGCATGCTTTCGCTTCGTCTGGGGGCTGCCTAAGTCCCTCTGTGGAGCAGTATTCGAGCTCTCCCCCGTTACCGTAGGGTTCAGTGGTAGGTACTACGCTTAATTAGTCTACAACAACAGAAGTCGATGCAGATCTCAATAGGTACGAAGCTCTCTGCATGCATTTGTCCTGCAAGTTCAACGTGGTTCATGCAGCGACAAACCTTCTGGAATCGACCAAGGAGTTGTTGTTTACTGGTTCAGGACCTCCTTTGCTTTGAACCTGCAGTGCCGGCAAATATCTCAAGGTGCTATTCAGCGACTATGAGTAAGTGACAAATACAAGTCGAGTGGTCAGAGCTTCGAACCCTCCGTTATCCACAGCCTAGACTGGTACCTGAATTCTAAAATTCGAATTCAGCATATGGGTTTGCCCGCCAACTACCGGGCCTGGGTCGAAGACTCTTACTAGTTGTACGGGATGCGCGCTGATCAACATGGGCATGATGGCGGAGATCCCTATTAGCAGCGGCATATAAGAAGCGATGCCTTCCTCGAACGTTGGATCTTCTCTTTCTTCCTCATCCTTCACAGCCAGTCATTCCTTCGTTGTCTGTTTCCAACTTTAGTCATTCCCTAACAACACACTCTCTTTTAATACCATCAAAATGAAGGCTTCTCTCATCACTCTTATCGCGGCTCTGTCCGCCTCTGCCATGGCCGCTCCCACCCAGGTCACCAAGAGCATCGAGTCCACCGCCACCAAGGCTCTCGACATGACCTTTGCTACTGCCACTGCCACCAAGGCCGCTGAAGCCGCCGGAGATGGCCACATCGTCCAGAACCTCGGTGGCCAGGTTAACGACGTTCTCGAGATCACCGGTCCCAACGCCCAGCGTCTCCTGCTCCAGCTCAGCCCTGAGGTTGCTGGTCTTCTCTCCAGCCTCGGCCTCGGCGGCCTTGGTGCTCCCGTTGGCTCCATCGTCGCCAGCGCCAGCTCCGTCGGTGAGCTCCTCACCAACCTCGGCCCTGACGTCGAGGGTCTCCTCGTCGTTATCGGTGAGGGTGGTGACTACCT
Organism: Aspergillus undulatus; assembly: GCF_047715775.1. Lineage (NCBI taxonomy): Eukaryota > Fungi > Ascomycota > Eurotiomycetes > Eurotiales > Aspergillaceae > Aspergillus > Aspergillus undulatus. The sequence continues at coordinate 269,111 of NW_027396628.1, read as the reverse complement.
CCTTGTCTCTCTTGCCCCTGGCCTCGCTGGTCTCCTCTCTGGCCTCGGCCTCCCCAGCCTCGGTACCCCCGTTGGCTCCATCGTCGCCACCCTCGGCCAGAACCTCAAGCGTGACATGGTTGTTGGCGACCTCATCCCCAAGGTCCGCGACATCCTCGAGGTCACCGGCTCCAACGCTGAGCGCCTCCTCATCCAGCTCAGCCCCGAGACTGCTTCTCTCGTCACTGGCCTCGGTCTCCCCCAGGTTGGCGAGCCCGTTGGTGAGATTGTCGACGAGGCTTCCTCCGTCGGCGAGCTCGTCAACCACACCGGTGCCCCCGCTGAGCAGCTCCTTACCGTCGTCGGCAAGGACAGCAAGGCCCTCCTGATCAAGCTCTCTCCCTCCGTTGCTAAGCTCCTCAGTGGCCTCGGCCTCACTGGCGTCGGTGCCTCAGTTGGCTCCATTGTCGCCACCCTCGGTGCTAACCTATAAGAAGCTGTAAGTTTGTTCACTGATATATTAGCTCCCTTGCCCTCGAGCCTCAACTGACTCGTTTCACAGCACCTTCAACTTCCACCTCGACGATACCTTTTTCTCTTTCATAGTTCAGGGTTATTAGCGGCAGAATAACGATGTACCTTATACCGTTTCTGGCGCAGAGAGCCATATATATATGTGGCTGTTACTTCTTGTCAATATAATTTGGATAATGGATATACCTCAGCTAGAGCGTTTCTAATGTCACGAGTCCGGAACCTAATCTCTTCTTGCTTTTTTATCACCATGTAAGTAGTTGGTCAAGCTTGACGAATGCGGGATGTTTTCGACACTGGCCGGGTTCCGGAATGCAGACTTAATCAAGACAATTAATTGTCGCCACTATGCAGGCAATAAGACAATATCCAATCAAGCCTATACAATCCCAGTCGATAAATGCGGCTAAATGCCTACTAGTGGTAGTTGTTGAGAGCAGATGCAGATAACAGGTTGGGGCTGGTGATGTCACCCTCTGATATGGAGGCGTCGAGGCACGGACCCCCGCATCCAACTTGGACCTTCTTCCCCAGGAACAGACGCTGAACCACTTCTGCCATCTCTCCGGTTCTCTCTGCACTCTATTGCTCTCTTTGAAGCAATTCAATTCTTTGATCTCCAGCAGAAACTCTTTCTCTTCCAGGCTGTCCTCCTACAACCTTGTTAAGAAGCTCGAGCTAGCTTATCGCGCAGCTCAACCCAGCAACGGCCATGGCTCCCACAGCTCCATCTGACGGCACAGGTGGGTCAACGACTCAGTCACTCACCGATTGTCGCTTCACTTCCATCCTAACGGTGGTCTACAGGTATCATCGACCTTGATCCGTGGCTTGAGCCGTTCAGAGACGCGATAAAGCGACGGTTCAACTATGTCGAGGGCTGGATTAAGACCGTGGACGAGGCCGAGGGCGGGCTGGATAAGTTCAGCAAGGTGGGCCGGCCTATGTTACAAATCGCCATATCTTATAACTAATCCAGGTCCACGGACAAAAGGGCTACGAAAGATTCGGCTTCAATGTCAGCGACAGCGGTGACATCACGTACAGGGAGTGGGCTCCAAACGCCGTGGAAGCGGCGCTGGCGGGTGACTTTAGTACGTCCGTCCGTCCGGCCTGATCGTGGATTGGGATAGCCCGCTAGTCGCGTTAGCATACTGAGATTGGCAGACAATTGGGATACCCGGGCCAATCCGATGACGAGGAACGACTTTGGTGTTTGGGAGGTTGTTCTTCCTGCGAGGGATGGGGCGCCGGTTATACCGCATGGTAGTAAGGTCAAGGTATGCACATAATAACATCGTCCGTCAATTGTTTTAGATGAGATGATGCCTGACTCTGCAGATTACCATGGTTACACCCAGCGGAGAACGGATATATCGGATTCCTGCGTGGATCAAACGTGTCGTGCAAGACTTGAAGGTGTCAGCCATCTACGACGCTGTGTTCTGGAACCCCCCAGCGGCAGAGCGGTACACGTTCCATCATTCGCGGCCTAAGAAACCTGAGAGCCTGCGTATCTACGAGGCGCATGTGGGCATCTCGTCTCCAGAAACGAAAGTCGCGACGTACAAGGAGTTCACGGCCAATATGCTTCCGCGAATCAAGTATCTTGGGTACAACGCAATTCAGCTCATGGCTATCATGGAGCACGCTTACTACGCCAGCTTCGGGTACCAAGTGAACAATTTCTTCGCGGCGAGTAGTCGCTACGGTAACCCTGAAGATTTGAAAGAGCTAGTTGACACCGCGCATAGTATGGGCTTAGTGGTCCTTCTTGACGTGGTGCACAGCCATGCGTCGAAGAACGTCGACGACGGAATCAACATGTTTGACGGTAGTGACCACCTCTATTTCCACTCCGGCCCGAAAGGCCAGCACGATTTATGGGATAGTCGGCTATTCAACTATGGAAACCATGAGGTGTTGCGTTTCCTCCTAAGCAACCTTCGCTTCTGGATGGAGGAATATGGCTTTGACGGTTTTCGCTTCGATGGAGTTACCAGTATGCTGTATACTCATCACGGTATTGGAACGTGAGTATCTCCTGGAATCAACCACAATTCAAGGGATCTCTAATCAAGTCTCAGTGGCTTCTCTGGTGGCTATCACGAATACTTTGGTCCAGCTGTCGATGACGATGGCGTGATGTACCTCGCCCTAGCGAACGAGATGCTGCACCGCCTCTACCCAGACTGCATAACTGTGGCGGAAGATGTCTCGGGAATGCCAGCACTATGTCTCCCCCACAGCATAGGTGGAGTCGGATTCGACTACCGTCTAGCCATGGCCATCCCGGATATGTACATCAAACTTCTGAAAGAGAAGTCCGACAATGATTGGGACATTGGCAATCTCGCCTTCACCTTGACAAACCGGCGTCATGGCGAGAAGACCATCGCATATGCAGAAAGCCACGACCAGGCGTAAGTCACATCTTCCTCTTTCTCATCCCAGCAAGTCAATGCTAAACTGTGACAGCCTTGTCGGCGACAAAACCCTCATGATGTGGCTCTGCGACAAAGAAATGTACACACACATGTCCACCTTAACAGAATTCACCCCCGCCATCGAACGCGGCATGGCCCTCCACAAGATGATCCGACTAGTCACCCACGCCCTCGGCGGCGAAGGCTACCTCAACTTCGAAGGCAACGAGTTCGGCCACCCAGAATGGCTCGACTTCCCGCGCGCCGGCAACAACAATTCCTTCTGGTACGCCCGGCGCCAGCTACACCTAACAGAAGACCACCTCCTGCGCTATAAATTCCTCAACGAGTTCGACCGCGCCATGCAGCTTACCGAGTCTAAGTACGGCTGGCTTCATGCCCCGCAGGCTTATATCTCGCTTAAGCACGAGGGCGATAAAGTCCTTGTCTTTGAACGGGCGGGTCTACTTTGGATCTTCAACTTCCATCCGACGAGCAGTTTTACGGATTATCGGGTTGGCGTTGATATTGGCGGGACGTATCGCGTTGTGCTTGATACTGATGAGGGGGCGTTTGGGGGGTTGGATAGGAACGATAAGAGCACGAGGTTCTTTACCAGTGATATGGAGTGGAATGGGAGGAGGAATTTCTTGCAGGTTTATATCCCGACGAGGACTGCGTTGGTATGTTTCTTTGCCTCCTTTTCTCCTTTGCTCCTTCTCTCGATTCCGAGCGGTGACAGCATGTTAATCCGTATTTATCATGTCTTTAGGTCCTCGCATTGGAAGAAACGCTGTAATTCATTCCTTCCCCCCCTCTTTCAAGTATCTCGAGCCACACGCAGGCGACATACAAGATCAGAGCAAATGATCTATTCTTTCATGAAGCCATATATCTCATGTTCAAGCTCCGTCTCCATCTTGTCATTCTACCCTTAACAAATCTGTCTATTTACCATTTATCGTATGTACATCCGCATAGTCACATTCCTTATTGCAGTACTCCAGCATTAGAATGAAAGAATGCTCCATAGGGGTCTGCATGGATTCAAGTCAATCTCATTCCTAATCATGCCCAATGACAAAGATAATTACCCTGAAGGAACGTGGCCGAAAATCCTTCGTCGAGAGAGAGACAGGTGCCCCCAAGGTTAGCCATAGATGTGCCTTGCCTATCTCACGGGTCTATCAACGACCGGTCGTTCCTGCAATCCATGATCTTTCCGGTCGCACCGAGTAAATATCGGTGTTGGTGTTGGTGTTGGTGTTATCTCGGGGTTTGTGTTGTAGCGGACGTACCTTGTTAATGGTTCTAGAATCGATTCTAATGTGAAATTCATGGCGTAGTTGAGCTGTAAATACATGTGCGTAAGGAGTCAGGTGTTTTTGTTCTGTTTTTGTAATTTTTTTCCTTAGTCTTAAAACCCAGCGGTCAGACTCAATTCGACGGTTTATTCCTTATTTATCTAATCTGACGGTTTTGAAATACCTGAGGACAACTTTCCTTGCCTCCCCTTCGCCGGAAGAACTAAGTAAAGGGAGCTGCTACGTAATCTGCAGGGCGGCCAATCGCAAAGATTGCAAAAACCTAAGTATGAGATTGGAACATGTCCTGATTCCGATCCAGGGTCCTGATTATAAGACGAAGACATAGCACGCCCAGAGTACTCGTACAGAAAAGATAATGAATAGAAACAAACAAATACTCGGTATAAACAACAACAAAGCAGAAGCTACCTTACAACTAACTGTCACCTACGCACTCGACTCCTCTGTAGTACCTGTGTTGAGATCAAGCTCAAAGCCATTGTCATCTCCATCAATATTCTCAATGGTAGCATTTGTCGCCTCAGTACTAGCATTCATCGCCGGAGTACTGATATTCATAGCCGACGTTCTCTGACTCTGTTCTGGCTGAGTGGCATCATTCTCTTGGGCTTGTTGGGCCCGCGTCTCGGCCTTCTTGGCCTTCTTCTGGCGATTTGGTTAGTGCTTCTCGGCGCGCTTTGTTCTCGTGACCCCCGAAGGGAGAGCAGCCCATTACTGCCATTGGCGGTAGAGATAGTGGCCGTAGAGATTGCGGAGGTAGAGAATGAGGAGGTAGAGAACGAAGAGGATGTGATGTTCGAAGGCTGTACGTGATTTTGGCGGCGTGGCTCAGCGGCAGCTTGTAGAACAGCCGCACAGACAATCTCATTGAGCCTCCGATTGAATTCTGCCTCCTATGACCCAGAGATTAGTGATATGCATAAGCAAGTAATTGAATATAGAAGATGGGGTAGGAGATGGGCAGACAATGCCAAACAATCAAACAGAGTCTGAAGATATCCATAAGATGGCTGAACATAAAATGAAGCTGGGTATGGTACATACTCCTCTAGCACGGCGAGCATGGGCACGAGCGGAGCGAGACTACATAGCCATAGACATTAGCTGAAGTCGAACATGGTTCAACGGATCCCAACTCACACCGTTACCATACTCTTTGCTGCCTTCTGTCGTGCTCTTTTTCTCTAGTATCTTGCCCACCATTTTCCCTTGACAACCCCCAAAGGGGAAGACGATGTAGCGATGCCGCCATTGGCGGCGGGGGTGGTGGTGGTTTTTGAATTCGAGGCCTTAGGAGCAGCCGGAGCAAAAGGCTTGTATTTGCGGGAGGAGCTTGCAAGCTCATCCGCCGCGACTAGGGCATCAACAAGCGTTTCGTAGAACTCGCGTTTCTGTTTCTATAACCAAGGGGTTAGTGATATGCGTAAAATAGGAATTCAACATGGAAGATGGGCAGAGCATGGCCAGACAATCGCCAGACAATAATCAGAACCCGAAGGGATTCAGAAGATAGCCGAATGTCAAATGAATCTGGGTATGGTACATACGCGAGAAGAATATGATGGTTAAGGTGAGGATATTCAGAGAGCATATTTGGAATTTGAAGTGCGAGCCGATAGAGAGGATGATGATGGGGGAATAACAGGAATGGGGATGGCGATTGCTGGAGGTGCCCTTCGCGCTTCCAATTAGGCAGGCACGTCCGCTACAACACAAATTCCGAGTAACACCGAGCAGAGTTTGTTCTCGATGTGCCCTTCAAATGACCGTGGACGATATTGAGGTGGTGCATCGTGTGGCCGTCCGTGAGCGGCTGCCAGCGCTGTTCTAACCTCGAATCTTTGCCAGGGAGTACAACGGAGCTGTGATTGTGCCAAGTTGATTGTCCACTGCATATACTCCAGAATACTCCGCAATGCGCTTCAAGTATACTTAGACCCGATCCTAGGTACCTAGGCAACGAGTGGTACTTTCCTGTTTGGCACCCTGACGCCTGAATGTATGATGCAATACAGGGCAGGCAGTTTTTGTATACACCGGCTGGCCTGCGGGTTGTAGCAGCTCCCTTTTACCTGAGACTTCCGGTGGATGCGAGGCAAGTGAGATAGAGGACGGGCAAGGAGGCCCTTTCTTATATGGCACCGAGAGCTTGGAACGTCGGACAAGAGGAAGGGGTAAAAAAAAAGAAAAGTAGCATGTCCTGGTTTCGATCCAGGGTCCTCCGGGTTATGAGCCCGGCGCTCTTCCCCTGAGCTAACATGCTGTAATATATTATTGACTCTAATAACCGTAAATAAGAGGCTATGCACGTTTCTCAACTAGCCTGCTTTGTGGAATACCCACATATGCCACGCCAAATCCTGGAACTGGATACCACGAAACTCTCCTATTTGAATCCCTACGACGCCACGTTTTTATCTTGGAGATCTTCTGGCTAAAGGTGTCAGGTATGGTGTTCTGTACTGACAGTATCAAGCGTCACACTTGTATTGCCTGTATGTATAAGTGCTAGTACTCTGAATATATATGCTCGGCCTTCATGAGGTTGCTGTATACTACTGCTCTATATAACTGCTCGAATCTTTCCCGTCTACGCTACTAGTTACAAGCCCCGGCCCTTTATTTTGCTCCAGCGTTGTTGTCCTTTACGGTACCCCAGGTCTTTGTAAGCTTGTACCTTGCTACACCCCAGTAGTCTTGTACTTTAGTGGGTAGGCGTTCGAGGTCAAGACGAATTATACTAGCGTTGTATGCAATAGCGAGTGCTGGAACGCAGCGGAGGTATAGAGGTTTTTTGCTAGCAGTGGATGCATTTCTTTCATTACATAATTTACGGTCATGGACGAATATCCGTGGGAGAAATGGGTCATCGTGACGACGAAACATGTGCGCACGTATGTGTCCCCTGAAGTAAAGGCTAAAGGCAGACTACAATTACAGACTACGGAAGAGAAACAGTAGTTATGAAGCCAAATCATGATTTCCAATCCAACAAAAGAAATGATACATGTTGTCCCAACCCGAGGGTATAAGGCCGGGATGTGGTCATTTAGTTTTACTTACATGAGCACAAATATAGTCACACAAGTCTATCCAAGACTTCAAGGGGGAAGGGTGGTGGGTGAGTGCTCTTTTTCCCTTATGAGTAGAGACGAGGATGGGCTTTCTTTTTCAACTTCCTTCTTCTCAATTCGAGTACTGTACACGCATCGACGGAAAATGGAACGACGAGAAAAGGAAGTCCATGGTCTAACAAAAGGAAAAAGGGCGCTTTCAAGCAATATTACATTTATTTGGAGAGATCCGCCAAGATCTTCTCACCCTTAGCACGAGCGGAGGCAAGGTCACCAACCATGTAGAAGGCAGCTGGAGGAAGGGTCAGCATCACGTAGAGAAACAAGAAGAAAGGAATTGTCACTTACCCTCAGGAAGGTCGTCACCCTCACCGTTCATGATAGCCTTGAAAGAGTTGATGGTGTCCTTGAGGTCAACGAGCTTACCCTCGATACCAGTGAAGACCTGGGCGACGGTGAAAGGCTGAGACAGGAAACGCTCAAGCTTACGAGCACGCTCGACAGTAAGCTTGTCAGCCTCAGACAGTTCGTCCATACCAAGAATGGCAATGATATCCTGGAGGGACTTGTACTCCTGGAGCATCTGCTGGACACGAGTGGCGGTGTTGTAGTGGTCCTCACCGACGATACGGGGGTCGAGCATACGAGACTTGGAGTCAAGTGGGTCGACAGCAGGGTAGATACCCAACTCAGAGATACCACGGGACAAGACAGTGGTGGCGTCCAAGTGAGCGAAGGTGGTGGCGGGGGCAGGGTCAGTCAAATCGTCAGCGGGCACGTAGACGGCCTGGACGGAGGTAATGGAACCCTTGGTGGTGGTGGTAATACGTTCCTGCATACCACCCATGTCGACGGCCAGAGTGGGCTGGTAACCGACGGCAGAGGGGATACGACCAAGAAGGGCAGATACCTCAGAACCGGCCTGGGTGAAACGGAAAATGTTGTCAATGAAGAGCAGCACGTCCTGACCCTCCTCGTCACGGAAGTATTCGGCGATGGTCAGACCAGTAAGGGCGACACGGGCACGAGCACCCGGGGGCTCGTTCATCTGACCGAACACAAGGGACACCTTGGATTCACCATCGAGCTGAATGACACCAGTCTCCTGCATTTCGTGGTAGAGATCGTTACCCTCACGGGTACGCTCACCGACACCAGTGAAGACGGAGTAACCACCGTGAGCCTTGGCGATGTTGTTCTAAAGGCAAGTATGTTAGGTAAACGCCAATTTTTAGTATGCAAAGCGGTCTCAGACTTACAATCAGCTCCTGAATGAACACGGTCTTACCGACACCAGCACCACCGAAGAGACCAATCTTACCACCACGGGCGTAGGGGGCAAGAAGGTCGACGACCTTGATACCAGTGACGAGAATCTCAGCAGTGGTGGACTGCTCAGTGAACTCGGGAGCCTCAGCGTGGATAGGGGCGTACTTAGCGGCCTTGACGGGGCCACGCTCGTCAATGGGGTCACCAGTGACGTTCACGATACGGCCAAGGGTACCAGGGCCGACAGGGATGGTGATGGGAGCACCAGTGTCACGGGCGGCAGCACCACGGGTAAGACCCTCGGTACCTAAAGAGAGGAATATCAATATGTTGTTCCAAGTCACGGGACCGAGGCATGCCGAAGTGAACAATCCGAGATGTCCACGCCCACAGCAAGGGATATCAGCAACTTACCATCCATAGCAATAGTACGGACGACATTCTCACCCAAGTGTTGCTGTAAAGGGTTAGCTATGAGAACTTGATGTCATCAATCGGGGTATTGCGGTATCGGATACATACAGAAACCTCGAGAACGAGCTTCTGGCCGTTGTTCTCGGTCTCAATGGCGTTGAGAATGGCAGGGAGCTTCTCACCCTCGAACTTCACTGTAATCCCAAGTCAGATATCGTGTTTTGGAGTTGGTTTGAGGTTGTTGTTGATGAATGTTGCGATGAAATCCGGTGTAGAAAAGATTTTCGCGCAGCCGCCAACGGGGAGGATTGGGCGAAATCGAGGTACATACCGTCGACGACGGCACCAATAACCTGATGAATCTTGCCACCAGCAGCAGTCTCGGAGCTGGCGAACCTAGCGAGGGAAGGAAAGCCATTGAGCTTGGAGGGCTGGAGGGAGCGACGTGCGACGGAAGGACGGGCAAAAGCAGCCCTCCCGAAGGTCCGGGCCAGACCGCTGTTGTTAGGAAAAAACACGAGTCAGCGCGATTGAAAATATTATAAAAAGGATAAAGAAAGAGTAACAAACCTCTTGAACATTGTGATGGTGTTGAAGAGCGAAAAGGGTATAGGATGGAGACAGGGAGAGGAGGATGGGAGAGGAAGAGAGAGGAGGAAAGGGAAGAGTTGAGGTTGGAACTTGGGACACGAATGTGGCCGGCTTAGCCTGGTTAGCCTGGTCGGGGCTTGTGCCGACGGATCCCGTGATCTTCCGCACCGGGGCAACAGCTGGTTGAAGGGCTGGTGCTAGCTTGAGCTAGCTAGATTGCTGTATAGAATAAAGCTACCTTTTCGATTCTATCAAAGCATAAAAAATTATTTGTCCTATATCGAAAGTTCGAGTCGTCCTCTGGTGCTGTCGAGGCTCCCGAGCTTGCCCGGTTGTTACGGGAACTCGAAATGAGGAGGTTCGCGGTCTTGGCACGGATGCAAGGAAGTCGAGCTGTCCCGGTGAGCTGCTGTGGACACCAACAACAGACGCGTTGGTCGCTGCTCATCTAGTAGTTGTAGAGCCCCGATACTACTCCTTTGCACAGTACATATACTACGCTAATTAGCTTTGCTAGTTAGAATTTAGTTGTAGCAAGTTCTTCTCGTCGAGCTTCTCAACAGCTCTAACCCTTTGCGGTTGAAGAATGACAGCCCCAAAAATTTTCAGCTTGTTCTGGAAGCCCCTGTTATTGCCAATAGATGGCGGAAAACCATACAAAATAAATCAGACCATGGACGATAGCAATAAATTACAGTATATACCTCAATGGCTGTAGAAAATATGGGAACGCTTGGTTTGAAGTGGTTGTGTAGAGATCCAGCTATGTTGTCATGCAGAGCTCAACGACCACTTACGTAGCAGTTCCAGCAAGACAGCCTCAAGCTGGGGGTCATCGACCATGTCCATACTTCGTCATACTTCGCATACCCAATAAAGTAGGCTAGATTCATATTCGCTTGTACGGCTCAAGGCGTTTACTAGAGCCAATGAATTTCCAAATATCAGTTACTAAAAGCAAAAGCAAACACAACTGTTCTATGGCTACAAAGGAGATACATTGATATGGCACAGTACGAGATACATGGGTCTTTTCGGCTGGGGTGACAAAACAAGTGAGACACAGGCGAATGATCGTGCCCACTAACAATCGGCTCACGACCAGCATTGCCAGGGAGTGTTGGGTGATAGGCGCTCAGCTCCATGACGTCCTATCAAGTAGTATGTCCAATTGCGATACCCGACTCTCCCAAGTTCTATACATCAACTTATGACTTCTCAGCAGGGGGGCTCTGAACGAATCCCTTGCCCTCGTAGCCCTCAGCGCTGATACCGTAGATGGGGTTGATCTTCTCGCGCTGTTTGAGAGAAAGAAAGCCGTCAGTAACAATTAAGGCAACAATGAAGTTGGTCGCAGAAAGCGAAAATCCGTCTTGCAGAACATATAGAGGGAAGAACATACCAGGGCGTACTCGTTGGAGGCCTCCTGCCACTCCTTGCTCATGGTCTTAGGCTGCTTTCCAGCGAAAGCGTGGATGACGTAGAACAAAGCGACAGAGACAGCAAAGAGTTGAGTGACCTTGAGGAAGATCCTGACGCCCTCACCCTTGGGGGGCTGAGAGCGAGGTCCGTGAGGTCCGAAGGCAATCCAGTAGGCTATCGAAACGAAATGACCGCGGTCAGCAAAATTCTGATATAACCTCGAAAGCAGGCGTTCATTGCGGCGAAAACATACCAGCCTTCTTCTCCTGGATGGTCATCTGGTGCCAGTCAACCTTCATGCGGTCCCTCAGCTGCATCCACAGGTCGGCCTGCTCCTGAGGGGGGAGAGTCTCCCAGCGCTTCTCGATGCCGGCGAGTGTGGGATTGGCAATGGCGTGTTCGGAGGAGGCGGCGCGGGTCTGCTGGGGAGCGACAGCCTTCTTCTCAGCCTGAGGACGGGCATTGAGGCAGGCCATGGGGGTGCGGTAGGAGCGAATGGCAGGCATCGGCAGGGCCGAGCTACGAGCAGCAGCTCGAGAAACGGAGCGAGCGAACATTGTGTGCGAACGACCGGGGGGCGACAAAATATAAATCAATGAATAAAAATCGCTCTCGTAAAAGCGAAACAATCAATGCCTCAGTGCCGAGGGTGATTGATGCAGGGGAAGAGGGGGGATGTGATCGAAACTCGCGATGAGAGAGACAGAGACGACGTTCAACTGTGGTTTGAGGTGCGGAAGTTCGAGGACCCGGACTAAGCCTGGTTTTCACGCCCTCTCATTGGCCCACCTCCCTCTCCCTCCTGTCAGTGATCGCACCACCCCTTCATATTCCTAATATCCCCGTTCTAACTGACTGACTGTTCTGCTCTGACTATCTCATATATTATTACGTGTCTTGCCATCTGACGCTAAGTTCGGGGTCTGCTCTATCGCTCAATTAGAGCTCGGCGACTACTCGGCCAATGCCTTCCTTCTACGTCCATCCCAGCCAACACCTGCCAGGCTTCAAGCGACTACCCAAACCAACACCGTCTAGCAATCAGTTATATTGTGATACCGTCTCTTACTTTACACCGAACTGCGGAAGTTGGTCTCCGCAGAAGGCAGAAGTACTCTGTACAGACGAACGCCGACGAGAAGAAGGAACATGAGAAAGTGCAGCCTTTCCGAAAGTTCTTTCGCAGGGAGCTGTCACGGTCGCGAAACACAATAAGGTCACTATTCAGGCAGTCAAGTCGTAACGATCTGATATTGAACTAAATGCGCGCAAGGAAGGTTATCGGCACTCCATCGAACTCAATCAAGCAGTCGTATAGCGCAAAACCCCACGCCAACATATTTTGGCCCGGACCCAGCCGTCGCCGTTCGTCTATTTGGCCTTACCACCGCTGGCCTCAGCGAGGAGAACCTTCCACGCGATCTCGGCCTTGTCATCGGCATGGATGGAGTTGGCAACGTTGAGGGCATTCTTCAGAACCTCGCGGGTGCTAGCGTAGATCATGGAAGCCTATTGTTCTGTGTGAGCATTCTGTTGCGTGATCGTCGGTGTTAGGCAGAGACATACCTTCATGGGGGTACCTTGAGGAACCCACGAGATGAAAATGATCTTGCTCCTGAAAGAGGGAACGTTGTCAGCCAAGCGCGTCCGTGTCCTCTCAGGGGAAGACATGAAGATACCTCTGGCCCTCACCGCCACCTAGGTCGTACTCGACGTCGTAGACAGCGTAACGAGGAAGAGGCTTGCCGTTGGCATCCTTAGCTTCTTCGAGCTTGCTGAGGAAAGTCTCGTAGTCGGGGTCCTCGGAGATGGTGTCGACGACGACTTCCTTGTTGTTATCGGCGATCTTGAAGATGATGAACTTGGGCTTGGATCCTGAGCGGCCGCCGGTCATGCGGAAGTCGTTGAACGCAGTGATGCACTCATCCTGGACGGAGACACTGAGGGTTGCTCGTTAGAACCGGGTGAATGTGCCGCGTATATCTCGAATGTACACGGTAGGACGCGGGAGATTGAATCCGTCAACATACCCGGATGCGAGCTAACGAATAACACGAATGGTCAGTCTCGGGCCAACTGTGAGGGCGCAACCAGATGAGATACATACAGACATTGTTTCCTTTAGAATAAGGTGTTTGTGACGTTTATATCGGACTGGATTAGACGACGTCAGCTGTAATTCTTCGCCCCTTCTTCCGCTCACTCTTGGAGGTGTGAGGGGTCGAGATAAAGCGCCTGGATATATTCACTGACCGGACAAGAAGGAAACGTAGGTACTGGAAACCGAGACTTTTGAGGTAGTTCCAAGGTAATCGGGAGCGGAAAGAAAGGATGGGGGAACCAAGATGGAGATAGAGGGGCATTCAGTTCCAAGTTGTTGTGCTGCGTTAGCCGTTGCTAGTGGGGAGCCCCCTCGGCCGCACGTGATTCGCTGTCGTAAGACCAAAGCCACACTGTCAGCCCCTGAATAATTCTGTTCTAATGCCAAACTGGAGCTTTTCTTCAAGATCGTGCAGCCTGCAGCTGCAGCCATGGCACTACGTATTTGAGGCTGCCTCAGTTAGGCAGATCCCCATACTGGCATTTTACGTTGTTGACTGGCCGATGACCAAAGGTGGAACTGACAGGATATTCGTATCTGTAATATGGGAGCTCACAAAGTTAAATATACGTACATACATCAATATGTAGTAAAGAAGTCAAAGTACAGCACTGTGGACGAGATGAAGACGAAAAAAATGTCCACTGCATATGACGATTAGAAGCTCTTCCTCTCCGAATTAGAATGAACCGAACGCGTTGCTGTGAAACCGCAGACGGTATGTCGTAAGAGTATATGAATGCAAGACGAATGACATGTCTAACAGGAGAAGAGCAAAGTTGCGTAAGAAGGGGTATATAAAATGAAGCGCTAGAGGAAAGAAAGCCGTCTCAGACGCATCCAGAGAAATCTCGAGTCTGTAGAGCTGTGAACAGTATGGCGAGGTCAAATCAAATAATCCTCGGATGCACAAAGCATATGTCGACCAGGACAAGTTGGCCTTGGACGAAAGCCAATTATTTGATGTAGGGTCAGGATGATGATGAGCAATGGGATGAGGCGTAAACCAGGCCCCCTTCCCGGGCAGTAAACAAGTGGTAACCACTCCTCGAGATTAAAGGACGAAAAAGAATCATAGGCGCTATCGTGAAGGCGTAAACCGGCATAAGAAGCACATAGTCTAATCAAGACATAGGTGCATATTTTTCTGCTGGTTCGTCATCTCCTTGTCCACCATCGATAATTTTCCTCCAGTGTTGTGGAAGACAAACGCAGACCAACGGGAATGCTTTGATCTCGCCCGAGGGAGCTGGAGACGTTCTCTGTGAGCGACTTGAGACACCGCTGTCGCGCTGTTCCCGGTGTCTGGCATCATAATCTTCTGCGCTTTCCGGTACGCGAACGCCTGTCGCCCATCCGTCATCCCAGATACCGATCACCTTAATCATCTCGCCGCGGTCCAGACCAAACTCATCCCCTGCCCGCGGCTGATAAGCCCAGAGTACCGCAACTTTGTCACCGGGATGGATATCGTCCTGCGAATAATAATCTTGGAAGGACGAGAGCTGTTCCGATTGTCCACTGGTCAATCCTTCCGGGGATGAATAATGCCCAACTGTACCAGAGCGGGGGGAAGTGTCGCTACCCGCACCTGCCAGGGCTGAGTTGCTCGAGAGGGAACCATGGCGTTTGCCGGTTGTGGGAGGGATCTTCTTGTTCATGGCCCCAGGGCTCGCAGCACCTTCGGAGTCGGATGAATCACTATATTTGGCACTGCCGAGATAAGCTGCGGAGTTGCGCGAGCGCCCAGGAGAGGAACTCGGCGCCTCTCGTAGAGCGGACATTCTGGCAACGCGTCCAGGCGCGGCAAAGGCTTGGCTTCCCTGTTGCTGCATAGGAGATCCTTTTCTTTGCGGGTTGGGCTTGTTCAGCGAGTTGTCATCGCCAGCCTGGCGTTTCCGTCGGCAATACCATATCAAAGCAAATGCTATCAAAGCAGCTAGTAAAGCAAACCCAGCGACGGAACCTATAACGATACCCGCAATCTGCCCGCCCGATAAGCCACCACCTAAGTCATCTCCTGAGTCTGGATCAGAGGTATAGATAGGGACAAAGGACATGGATGGTGTCGGAATGTCGACACCTTCGCATCGAGTCGTAGCATTGGCATTTACACAGCAGGAATCTGTCGAATTGGTAGTGCTCGTCGCGCAAAATCCACATAGGCCCATGAGGTTCGATCGGTACCCGCATTCCTCGGGTTCGTTGTCCGATGCCGATATGCATGTTTCGACAAGGGAACCTTCGGGGCCGGTACACACGGCGAAATCTGAACGGACTTGATTGAGATAGTCACTACGTCGGTCGGGGCAAAGCTCGTCGTTCATTGCGATCTCTTCCTCGCTCGACGCCATCAACGCCTATCGCGGTGTTAAAGTTGTAAGAAGGGGAGTTGGAACGGTCACGCACGCAATCTTCGGCACAGAGCGGCCGTGTTTGTTCGGCAGTTAGATCGCAATCACTCGCGGATCTTTGAACTAAGCCATTGCAGATGGCACTTATGGTGTAACGCGCATAATAGTCGCTAGTGTTTGACAAATCGCCCTGGCAACCCAGAAAGACGGCATATCTATAGCAGGTTAGTTATTTTATGCTTTCGTTGACGAATTGAGCGATCAAACGCACTTGCTCTCGATGTATGATCCCAGTACGTAGCTGTTGAGTTCACGGTCGAAATCGGCCAGGCCTGTCACATTTTGCAAGAATGGGCTATGCGACGGTCAGTGTACAAAGCCTAACCATTGACTTCAGACAAACTCACAAGTCGGTGTAGAGATCAGAGTTTGTGGAAATAGAAGACGCATTGAACGCAGGACATTGCGTGGAGTCTGACAGTGAGATGCAGGTGCCGGACATGGTGGTCCTCGCTCGTTCACGAGCAGGTATCGCTGACGATTCGTGAGGGTTGTTATATCACGGCTTAGTGGTCTAACAGGCGAATTGACGGCCGAACTCTGTCATGTTGTATCGCTCCTATTTTCCGTATACCGAATCCGATGGCTTTTTGTAGGAGAAGTACCGTCTCCGAGCTGGTAAAAGAGTGGCGGAGACCTGGGTCTCGAAGGACGAGGAAAGGAAGAGATAAGAAAGGAAAAACCCCACGAAAGTGAAGAACTGAAAGCAAACGAGTGACGGGGTTCCACACGGGAGTTGCAAAAGAGGAACCGCGAGAGTAACTCAACAAAGGGGACGATGCGAGGCCCAGGAGAGCGACGAGAACATAAGGGGACCGCGCAGATCGAGCAGCAGGGCTAAACCAAGAAGTTAGTCGACACCCGACTCACTCCGTAAATAGATGAACCCGTGATTTGCTGCTCGGGCTGACTGACTTTGTGTTCCTGGCGCTGGGAGTGAGAAACCCGCGGTCGCTTACCTAGAATCCCGGCACAGGAGGCTGAAGTAAGGTTCACCCCTCAGGTTACGAACCCGAAGAGAAACTGGAATCGAGATGAGGTCCCGGTCCAGACTGCAGCAAGGTTGACTCTTGTGTTGAAAGGGGGACGCACGGCTGGGAGGTTTGTCAAATAATGATAAATCGCAATTTAACCAGCCTCCACCCGGTCCACTCAAGCTAAACCCTTCAGGCAGTTCAACAACAAATTCAATTCTGAGATCAGTTACACCACCGCAAGGTTCTACTCTGTCTTATACCGTTGAGCTCCTGCTGAGGTGGCTAGGGGCAGTAACAACCCAGCCTTACGTCCTTGTGAGGCCAATTCATTGTCGACGGGTGCCACTGAGCTTGCCCAGCTCGAGTTGCGAATTGCCAGTTGGTCTCCTATCTACCTCAAAACTCTGACTCGGCAAAATCTCAACCACAGATTCAAGCGGGGAAACCAGAGCCCGTGAAGAGAATCCACAGTCCACGCTGGCGATGAACTATGGTGGTCTGTGAGATGTGTGAATTGTGATCTGTTTCCGAGACCCTACAAGCCAGCGGTGGACATAGTGCCGGTGATTTGACGTGGCAGACCAAAAGTGAGACTGCTGTCAAAAGACTTCCGATACATCGCAAATATGAGGAACCTTGTGAGATGCGTCCAGGTGGAGTTGGGACTCCGGAGTAACGGGCCACGCTCTGTAAACTCAAAGAAAGGAGGTGCACATTTTCGTGTCTTGGTGCCTTTGCGAGGACTGCTGCGACTGTGAGATCCTTCGCAAGGGGTCTCTCAGCGTTGCTATCATTTTTCCGGTCTCCAAATTCCAAGCGATTTGTCCGTGTTTCAGATTTCGGGACGGTTCATCGCCATGTGCGCCGTGCGGCCGCTAAGAATGGCACCAACCGAGCGAATCACCTGACTCTTTAACTTCAAGCGGCATCGATAATGTCCCTCAAGGTTGGTTCAGGATTACAGTTCGATATCTTAGTTTCTCTCCGCTATTTGCATGTACATCGTGTGCCATTCGCCTCCCGTTGGATTGGTTGTAGCTGGCTAGGTGCTTCCTTCACAATCTGCCATTGTTTGGCTGTATATATATTTCCGCACAAGACCTTCCCACGTCCTCTTTCACGAGCCTGGTGAACAGTAGCACGAGACACTCAATCTGTCAATATAAACCCTGCCACCCCATGATATGAGGCACTAGCCCGGTCGACGTTCGTGCACAAATCAATGAACAAAGGACAGTGTCGTGGTCCTATGTCAGAAGCATTCTATAGACCATGGATAAAGATTCAGATGTCCCCAATGAGACAACGATAGCGCAAAGCAGCCAGGCTTCTCAGTTCTCACACAGAAAGGAAAAATCACTGCCACCCAAGCGCACTACTGATGGACGCTCAATAGCGTAGCATGAGTCTGTTCTCACGGTTTCCACTATCCAGCTAGGCTCCGGTGATTCACCATACTATGTACAGAGTAGATTACAGTTCTCTGTGGGGCTATATCCTAGGCCAATGCAGTCGTCCAGGGTCAATTTAGACTACAGTGCTAGACCAGAAGCGGAATGGGGTAACCGTTGCCCGCACCGCATGCGGTCAGGCGCGCCGAAGAAATTACGTCACACGGGGAAGCTAGCTCCGGTGTGTTACATGGGACATATACCATTAAACCTTAGCCTAAAACATCCAATCAGCATGTTAGCTCAGGGGAAGAGCGCCGGGCTCATAACCCGGAGGACCCTGGATCGAAACCAGGACATGCTATCCTCAGCTTTTTTTTTCATCTTTTTTTGTGGATGACTCTTTCGTTCCTACTCTAATTTCTAATTTCCACGTCCCTCTGATATTCTCCATATCATTTTTGTTATGTTTGTGGTATGTTCACTAGCAGTAATTGTGGCTTCAGTGTGTGGCCATGGATGCAGTAACCGAACGGTGAGTCACCGGCCCACTAGCCACAAAGGCCATAGCAGCCGCAACAGCCACGGCTCCACGTGACTAATTTGGTTGATTGGGGCTGAGCCTTGAACATGTGACTCGCAGTAGGTAGCGTCATTCGTATCACCAACTCCTAAACTCTTCATCCTCAGACCAACTGCAAAAGACTACTAAATCGAAGATATATACTGCTTGAACTGCTGCAATAATTTAAATTGACCATGTGTGGTTCAGACCTGTTCCTCGCCATTCTGGCTATCTTCTTCCCACCTGTCTCAGGTAAGTCGCGGTTCCTCTGGCAATGACATCCCCGCTAACCCCCCGCTCTAGTGTGGATTAAGCTAGGTATCTGTACGGCCGATTCCATCATTAACATCGCCCTCTGCTGTCTCGGCTACATTCCCGGGCTCCTTCATGCTTGGTACATCATCCTCAAAAACCCGGAGCCGGACTATGACGATCCGTCATACGAGCCAGTTCCCAACCGGAGAGGCGATGTCGAGAACGGTCACGTAACATACTACTACGTCTCTCACCAGGCTCCCAATCAATCTCAGAGAGGATACGGCACCCTTCCACCCCAGCAATCCTCCGGCCAGTCGCAGTCTCGACAGCCAGCTTTCAAGCCTCAACATGAACAATCTTCAGCAGCCGGTAGCAGCAGCCAGGGGCAAGACGAGTCGCGACCTCCTCCCACCTATGCCGAAGCTGTCAAGGGCGACAACAAAGTGCAGAGCGAAGACTAGAACCAACAAGTCGAATGACGATTGATACTTCCACCGACACCTGCACATACCTAGATACCCCTACAATTCGATCATGGCCCGTGAACGAACTAATCCCTGCTGATGAGCGCTCTGACGTGTTACGAACTGCCTATTGTTGTCTACACTTGCTGTTCTCAAGCTTAATCGTATCGTGATTATTCTGAAGCTTTGTATGAATAGCGCATAAAATCTTAAAATATTGTTATATCATGGCGCGTCGCAGATATTTCCGCTCGGAAGGGCTCCTCATCTATGTGAAATAGTCTATAGGAAAATTCTACCCCCAAGTCAACATTCTCACGATTACAACAGCCCGAGGAAGATGAAGCAGGTGCAGTTGTCGTCATGGACCCAGGCCGCGATGCGGGTTTGCTGGTTCGGCACCCGAAGACTCGGGAGCCGCCGCTTTCTCCGCCAACCTTGGAACTTACCCGGTCACCACCAACAACAAACCAAACGGTCCTTGCGACCTCAAAGTCACTATGCAGTCGATGCCATGGCTGCTTAGGCAAATTTTACGCGCGAGCTTCGACACATCAAGGTCCTCTGTTTCTATACGATCCCGCCTCCCTTCAGTTCCTGCGCCGAAAGCTCTTCACTACCCCAACGAAGCCCGGCGGAATTTCTCGGTCTGCCAACGATATCAATTCCGCTCCCATCCCACCCTATTTTCCGACGAAACAAGGAAACAAACGGATGGACAACCTGAAAATAAGCCGAAAGGTGAAGAAAATCCCATACCTGCACCGGAGAGCGCCCGGGATGCAGAGACAGATGCGGGGGCTCGAAGGACTCCGCACGCGGCGGACACGGTACATACAGAGGGACACGGAGAGAAGGAAAAGGCCAACCCCAGTCAAAAGGAATCAGGAGGCCTTCCTTCATATATAGAAAATAGGCGGTCGCAGTTTGCGAAACAGTTCAGCACCGTCATGGACAATCTGCAGTCAAATGTTTTCGTGGCCGGCCAGCGATTGAACGACTTGACTGGATATTCATCGATTGAGGCTTTGAAGAATAATATACTTGAGCAAGGTTCGTCTTTAATCACCACATCAGTTGAGCATCAGAATTCTAACGCTTGCTAGAGGAACGACTACGTGATGCTCGTCTTAAAGTCCGAACAGCCAAAGAAGCCTACGCAGCCGCCATAAACCGCCGTTCAACTTCGCAGCGCGAAGTCAACGAACTTCTACAGCGCAAACATACCTGGTCACCGACAGATCTGGAACGGTTTACTCTCTTGTATCGTAATGACCATGCAAACGAGGTCTCTGAGAACGAAACGCAAGAAGCCCTGTCAGCTGCTGAACGCGAGTCGGAAGAGGCGGCTGCCCAGCTTACGAAGAACATCCTATCCCGTTATCATGAAGAGCAGGTCTGGTCGGACAAAATCCGTCGTATGAGTACATGGGGAACATGGGGCCTTATGGGAGTGAATGTCCTCCTCTTCCTAGTTTTCCAGATCGCCGTGGAGCCCTGGCGCCGAAAGAGGCTCGTCAAAGGGTTCGAGGAGAAAGTCCTCGAGGCCATTGAGAAGGAGAAGGTCCTCGCCGTTGCCCATACCCAACCTCTAACCCCTGCCGAAGGAACCGCAACCGTCACAGAAGTCTCCGCTTCTGTCCCCGACACCCCATCTCCTGCGATTGATATCACCTCAGAAGGAGTTCCCGACGCGACTGCTACTGCCACCACACCAGTCGCAGTCATCGGAGACCAACCCGCTGAAAAGACCCCACATAGCGCTCCAGAGCCCTCTACCCAGCTTCTACCTCAAACTCCGTCATCACTTACGACAATCGAGTCAGTGCGCGAGTATGTAAATGAACTCGTCAGCGAGAACCCCGTTACCGTCACTCGTCGCGATGTATCTATAGTTGCTGCTACTAGTGCCGCAGCTGGTGCCGCTGTGACGGGACTGATACTCGCATTGACTCTATCGCGCTAAACTTTGATACATATGTCTGCAGGCATATACTGATGTCTCGATCTTGTATTATTATCATTCTAATATTTACAAAGACACCAAGCAATAGATCGTATACATATTGTTTTCTATACACTGTATACATTTGACCAGATCGGACATCCCTGACTTGTGATGTTCTCACGTAGGCATTTGCATAGCAAGTCACCAGCTACCACCGTTCATGGTGAGCCAGGATACAAGCCCGCCCGCATAAGCACCATACCGTCCGATTCCGTCTATGACCTACCCCTATGTTCAGGTTGGTGCTATTCTGCTGTCAGAGTATTTCGCTCTTCTACCCATAAGTAGAAAAGCCATCTTTTGCCAAAGGTATTTTTCATCTCAATTATGTCTTGAGATAGTGGCTAGGGCAGTTTAATGCATAGTACGCCCGTATACTTGATACTTGGGCTATTATGCGCGGTGTTCACGGCACTGGGCAATGATTTATCATCGTCCCAGGACAGTGGAGGGTAAATCTCGGCCTGCATCGGGGGTGTCCTTGGCCTGTTACACAGTCGAATGACAGTATTTTCTCGCAGAAACGGCATAGAACCGCTCCTCAGGGTTTGTGGTTCCGCATGTCTTCCGCAGCGGGGTCTGAGCTTGTCAGCATCTTGCTGACCCTTGCGGAGAAGAGTCCAATCCCGAGACTACTATGTAGTCTACCTTGCTGGATCAGGTTCCGAGGATTCCCACAAACCGTGCATATGCCATCTCATACACCAACATCCCACACTTCTCCAAACAATCAATAAACACCTCCATCGCAGTGCGCTCCTGCCACTGTCCATCTCACCCAAACCTATCAAGGGGCAGGCCCTGCAGAAGTATCTCCCACCCGTCACAGCGCAATTCCCGCTTATACCGCTCCTCTGCTGCCTCGCTTTCCCAAGTGAAGATGTAGATCATGCGCCGGGCAACCTGCCCTGTCTTCTGGAACTTAGCATTGCCCACCATCCAGCCATGAGACTGATGCAAGAGTCCTCTCATAGCCTCCAAGCGATCGTCAGATTCCAAGCTGTTGGGTATCCAAAACAAAGGACCGTTAATCCGTTTTAGATACGAATGCATCTCCTGCGATCGCGTCGCGGGGAAGTACACCGTCCAGATCTCGAAGTGACCAGGGGCAGCCCATGCAGATGCATGTATGTCTTGCAGATCGTCTATCTTGCGGATCAGGTTTGTCGTCACTGTCCGACCGCGCATCGTTTGCAGTTGCTCGGGGAAGGCCGGGAAGGCCCTGAAAGGTCTGGAAAGCTCCGAGTCCAGAAACTGCTTCCGTGCGGTTGCGGAGGTCCATTCTGCAGGGGTATTAATTAGCATGAACTACCTAGTCGAATCAAAGTGAATCCAATCATTGGGGTAAGAAAAACAAAATAAAAGACCAGACTCACCGAATATTACAAAATCAGTACCGGTTGTGGGATGGGAATGTCCCATGTCGATGCCAATGCATCCCGATTTCCAGGTCTGGCCGCGAACGGCTTTCAAGATAGCGGTTAATTCGTCCTTCTCGTTCGCCTGTCTGAATCTTGAACGTCACTGGGGATATCGATGGATATCAACCCTAGGAGAGGGCTTCGGATGGGACGCTGTGTTTGTGGCTGTTTTGTTTCCATCTCCAAGGTGAATTTGGCATTCGATGGTGCTGGTGATGGTGGCTGTCGCTGGTTTCCTGCTCCTGCTCCTGCGCCTGCTTTGCCTAATCTCTTTAAGCTGGGCTTCTTCGTTTTCTCTGGCTTGTCTGTTTGGCTTGCAGAGCGTGCAGCTAGGCGGGTGACAGGGGGCATGGCGGAAGCGCAGTTTCTAATAGGGGTGAGACTGAGAGTGTTAGGATGGTTGGATGGATGGGTGGTCACTATGTCTTGTGCTAGGTATTGCATGCCAGGAACCATAAGTAGACTACCTAACCTGCCTTGGTTAGTGTTATGAAATATGCATGCACAGGGGAAGAAGGGCAGAACGAGGTTGTATCAGCTACACATACGTAGCCTACTAAGGAGCGGATGCCAAGGTTTTTCTCGTCCGGGCACCGTGCCCGGGATGAGCTCTCTTCGATAGATCGTTGATTCTTCTTCTCTTCGCTAGTGATTGATTGATACATACAATGAGGGGTTGAGTTCTCAGGAGTTGGAGTAGTGTGTGGCCAAGCCACTATAGATCACGTGGTCTCATACTTCCGAGTCAGTTAGTATGTATTGAACCATGAGGTGATGTTAGCAGTTACTGAGGTCTGTTGCTGAACAAAGTACAAAGTGCTCTGTAGCCTGCATGCATCTAGAGCACCTAACATCAGTGAGCTCTCTCTCATTGTACGTTACCCTTTCCTCAAGACCCCTAGAAGGCAAAAAAATTAACCCCAAGAAAAAACGAAAAACATACAACAGCTGGGATTCGCATGTGGTCACCCACCATACTACTAACCAGCCGGCGTGTGGCTTAAGTACGGCTGAGCGGACGGGAAGCCCTGTTCTCCACACCCTATGGTCGTATGTACGTATTCTGACAAAAGTGTGGTTAATACAGAATGCAGTAAATGTTAACTAGGTAAACTTAGGGGTAAGTAGGGTGAGTAGGTTGAGTGGACACTGGCGCCTAACATAGCCACCAAAAATGTTGCTGCTTGGAATGTTAATATAAGGTTGTGACGGAATTATCTAGATAGCCTGGGAGAGCTTGGAATTGCTTTCGGTAACGTATTTCACAAGCGGTCCGCGGATCATGGGCGATCCGCGCACCTCGCCAAAATATATAGTACTTGACGCACTTGAAGTTATTCGCAGCAACCAACAATATAATCAAACTAAATAAATCAAACTTTCTGACAATTAGGACACTTAGTTCTAATATGACCCTGAATATTACATTCTGGACATGTTGGTGGAGTGTGTTTTGGGCGGGCAGCTGAAGGTACTGGAGTAGAACTACTCAAGGCCTCCGCTTGATCATTTAACTGCTCATTTCTAACGCAATAAGATCCCTTGCCTCTAATACTTGAATTTCTCTATTCGGAGTTATTTGCCGCTAAACTTGACTTTCTGCGCGAAAATTATTCATTTCACTTTAGCGTTAAGGCAGCGTTGTAGATAGCTAATTCACAACCTTTTATAAGCTTATCTAGCGCCGTTGTCCGAGGCCGAGACCGAGGTGTCAATCTTCAGGTTAATAGATATTCATATGTGCCCTGAGAGAATGGCTCAGCCTGATACTTATCCCCGACAGGAACAACGGACCATGGCGAACACCTTCTGGGGCTTTATTCAAGACATGAATAAGGGACTTCTGACCCGGAAGAACCTCAACGAAGGATTGGAGAATCTCTTGACGCAGATTACTGGCGTATCGAGAACACATTATACTACGGATGAGAGCGATACGGTGGACTCCGAGCGCCTGGAGAGACAGCACCATGATGAAGATACTGATTCGGATTAAGTTGCAGCTGCCTGTTTGCACGACCTCATGAAAAGGTGGAAATCGATCAGAATGGCAACAACGTTTGATTATGAAACCGCTTCGGAAAAGGCTCCTGACAGTATCAACCCCACTCTGCTGTCTAGCCTGATGGACTTGGCGTACATGATTGTTCAGCGGGAGGAAGAATTGTACCCGGACATCTACTCTCCGAGCACTCAAGACCCGCAGCATGATCTTCTGGCTGGTGCATGCTTTTCAGCGCGCAGCCTTAGGAACCTCGAGCCGCTACGAGAGCTGACTCTCAGCACCCCGACGCAGCCGGCAGCAACCTTATCCAGAGCATCTTATGCCAACCAGGCGCTGGGAGATGTGATTAAAGAGAAATTCCATCCTGAACTCAAGGGGATCGCTGGCGACTGCGGATACGAGAGGGAAATGGAAAGATGGGTCTTCTTCCTGTGTGCCGATACCTTGTAGAGACTAGCACCATATCTTTGCCTGGAACAAGCTCAAACGGCTCGCATATTGCTGGAATGGTGGAATGGTTCGCATTGATTTTGAAGATGCAACTGAGAATTCAAGGGTCCTTGTACATCAGCTGTGGTCGTCGAAACCGGAGCTCCAAGACTTTTTTGACCGCTCAGAATATCAGCGGTCCATGCAAGAGCTTTTCTGCTATGAGTTATTGGTGGATGGTCACACGTGGTCTGAAGAGTCTACTTCACGAGTGGAGTACCGTGGCGTGTTCTCTGCGGCAGCTGCTGCTCAAAGACTCGCTATGTCGGTGTACGAATCCCTCGCCAACCAACATAGCACTGATTCTAAACCTGGGTATGACCGGACCATTGGAGCGTCAGTCTCGCCGTGTGCGTGGCTGGAGGACGCCAAGGCAGACGATGATATGCCGTACTATCTGTGGGATGTCGAGCGACGGTAGTGCGTTGTCTCCGCAGCTCTTCAAGGACGAGTGGAGTATACCGCAATAAGCCATACATGGGGTCGTTGGAAGATTCATGCAGGTCCCTCTGTGCGGGTTCAAGGGGTTGAGGATTGGTTGATCCCTCAGAATACAAGGTTTAACGTGGCAGAACTGCCAGAAATGCTTCAATCTGCCTGCTTTGATACTCCATTGTCTGGTTTGATCTTCTCTGCATTCCCCAAAACCCAGAAGATCACCGACCCAAAGAGATCGCCCGAGATGAAATAGCGCTCCAGGCCAAGATTTTTCGCGGAGCGAGAAATGCAGTTGCCTGGTTTAATGACGTGGATGGATGGAGTGGCTTGCACCTTGTCCTGCGTCGGCTTGCTATAAGTTACCCCCATGTGGCCCATGAGCTTCCACCCTGCATGCTGCATCTGGATGACCGCCATACGCAAGTAGAGTTTGAGATATCGAAAGAATATAGAAGTATGAATGGTTGGTTCACTTCACTGTGGACATTACAGGAGCTTTGTCTCCGGCCTGACCTCATTCTGGTCGATCGTCAGTGGAATGCCTTTGCATTGGAACCAGGGAGGAATATACCAGTCCGCCTGGACGATCTTGCCGCCCTTGTACGTTGGGAAGTCAATGCACTCCAATCCAGGCGGCAAGGCGATGAGACAATCGATGAACTTGATAGCCTGACTTGGGACTTCCAGTCGGTCATGGCGCTCGCAGACTTATTGCTCTGCAGTGGAATTAGCGAATTGCCCAATGCTTCACGAACGACTATCTTGAAACTTGGCAATTAGCGATATTGTATGGAGAACTGCACAGAAGCCATCATGTCCGCAACAGGCGTGACAGACTGGTACAGCACTGCCCATAATGACTATGACCGTAAGCAGCGAGGGCAGCCACCTGCAGATTCTGGGTACCCACTTGCCTTTCTTCGCGAGGCCGCTCTCAAAATCGGCCCCGAATTTTACTCCGCAACGCCCGGGGCAGACGAATTGGCCGTATCGCTTTTCCGGCACTACTGCCTGCCCCCCAGGCCTACACCACGAGGTCCAGGAACCATGCTACCTTTCGGCACCGGGTCCCAAGACGCGAAGTGCCCGGGTTTCTCCAATAGCATTCCTGTCGCAGCCCACCCCTCCGTCAAGACATGGATTATCCAGACGGACCTCAGCGTTGACATACATAGAGTCGGCCTTGTCTCTTATACGGGTCAAATGCGCGCGGCTGGTTTCAAGATACTTGCCGCCATATGCGGGCTTGTCAGCAGCTTTATCTGCAAGAGGACGAAGCACCTCAGTATGTGACAGGGTGCGGAAAATCGTTTACTTTTGCATCGGCAGGATTTGTCGGTGTTTTTGTTCTTGAGTTTAGGCTAAACGAAGAGAGAAGAGATTGAGTGAAGACGAGGTCAGGCAAATGTATACGGAGGATGAGTTAGAAAGGATGGAGGAGAAGAGTCTGTTGTTCAGGTATATATTGTAAAATGGTATAAGTAATGATGGATGGCGTCTGAACAACCATGCAAAACCACTGACTATGATCTTGCTCAACATGCGTGATCTCTCGTTGAGCCGTATATTGATATTTACTCCTCATACCCTTCCCAGCACCCATGGCGCTTGCACAGCGACCATCAGCTCTCTTTGCCCTAATACTTCGGTCCTCTGAGCGACAGCAGTAATATCCGCACTTTGTCACCCTACGCAACCCCCGAGACGGAGTGGAGACAATACAATTCATATAACGAGCGTACCGTATTCCCTCTACCAACAGCTAGACATATCCGTATTTCTACTTCCGAGCCCTAAGCCAACCAACCAGACAGACCCAGCTTCACACTTGAGCCAGTTAACCCATACCATGCAAACCCACCACCATCCATCGCCTTTACACTCTAACCGCAAGTTGTAGCGCACCCTACGTAAACAAGCATAACCATCAGCGTCCCTCTCCCCTCTTTCTCAACAAGGCTCACTACTACAACTCCAGGGTTCTTCACTTACCAGCAATACAGCCAAGCTGCTGCCAAGGGCTTTGATAACCAAAGCACATCTGAAGGCAGCTGCTCCCGTCTTCCTGGCAGGTCTCGATGTTGCAGCAAATGCCGTACTCGCAGCATTCCTGGCGCTCTGCAAGCTCGGCCTCGCGGGCAGTGAGAAATGATGATGGTGGGATCTCGCCATTCAGCACGGGTCCTATTGAGGTGTATGAAGCCAATCTCTCTAGCAGTGACCCTTACCTGTTTTACCACTTCCACGAGGCCTTGACCCCCGGGCATTGGTGGTTGAGCTGGCAACTCCACTACCAAACCTGCGACGTGGAAGCCCTCACCGACCATTCTCCATTTAGCGATGAGGGTGTCTTCAGCTACACCTCCGGCTGGTCCAGGATGTTTACCATCTCAAACTCGACCTCCGCCCCCGACAAGGAAGTTGATCTTGTCGCTGCTACGGCTAACGACAGCTGCCCGGATGACTTGAACGCGGTGATCATCAACGTGACCGATACCACTATGCAATCCCCTTCGAACCTCAATTTGGCTGATCGCGATACATGCGCGGTTACAACGAACTCCACCTCCGGCACCCCCGTCCACACCCCTAATCCGTGCAGTGTCTCCATCTCCCCCGAGATGGCGGCCGGTATCTCGGCCAATTTAACTTATCGAAGATGCCGGGCCATTGATGCTCCTGATGACTGCCCTGAAAATGCGGCCCAGCCGTTGATGGTTCTCGGTGTATCTGGACTCCTCGCCACCATTGGAGCCGCTGCTTTTACCATTGTGCATTCTTGGTAGTTTATTTCATGTTTTTGTGCTTGACGCCGCTCGCTGTGCCTAATAGGCCTTCCAACCCCGGTTGATATTGTTACATATCTATCGTTCATAACCTATTCTCCTATGTGCAAACTCTCAGACTAGTTAGAAGAACGGATTAGCCACGTTTTCATATTTATCCGGACGATACGCTGAACCCTTGCAAGCAGCCCTGGTCATTTGAAATGTCTTTTCTAGCAATTCCGTTTCAGATTGGGTATGTCCGACGAGACACTATCCTAGTACTAGAGCGCCATGACGGATAGACGGCGATCCCGAGTACTACCTAGCTAGCAACCAGACTACTCACTTAGCATCCAGTATATTTCCGAAGCCAGTGAGTCGAGCACGTTTTCGAGCCAGTGTCCGTCTTCCTTCGATGCGGTTAACAGCACAAGTCACTCCTACACTCTGCCTTTCATTTCCGACTGCTCTGTGTCCCTACCCGTGCTTATCAGGACGTTACATCGAACAGCCTCTCTTTGACTCGCCTCTCGAATGGGATTGCGTCAAGAAGATCGGGCGATTCCCCTGCAGCAAGGCCCTTCCTCTAGTATCGACTGTGTAATGGCCCATACGGGTTCAGCCGAGGGCATACAATCCATGAGAATCGGGCTCGTACAATCCACCGAAGCGAAGGTTGACAAGATGATTGTTGTTCAGGATGACCATGGACTGGAGGCCAGGGCACTGTCTAGATTTCTAGCAGCCAGCACAGTATAAAGTCTCTGTCCATTTCCTCTGTTGACGTGAATATCGCTTCCCATCCCACTTTCCTTTTTGTCATTCCTTACGTTTCAACCTATACACTCTTTACTTCTCTATTCTTACGCTCTTTACTTTCCTATCATACGCTCTTTACATTTCTTCGTCAAGGCCCGAGGCAATGGTGTCCTTGACGAATTTCGCCGCAGCCTTTGGCGCTGTTGTATTCCTGCTCTCTGGAGATGGAGCCACTGCCACTTCAATATTCAGAAAGCCAGCAAGCCCCAGCTACAGCAGTGCC
The DNA here is from genome assembly GCF_047715775.1 of Aspergillus undulatus. Taxonomy (NCBI): domain Eukaryota; kingdom Fungi; phylum Ascomycota; class Eurotiomycetes; order Eurotiales; family Aspergillaceae; genus Aspergillus; species Aspergillus undulatus. Next base: position 239,733 of record NW_027396628.1, on the reverse strand, counting down.
AACGTCTGCCCGGGGCGATGCAGCGTTTCCGGGCCCAGCACGGGCAACTGGTCCGTCTATCCCAACTTCAAGATTCTAAAATGCCCCGAGACCATGTTTTATGACTTCTCCCTTTACGATCAAGTCGACAACAAGGACGAGAATCACCGCATCCAAGCCTTCTCCTCGTTCGGACCCGACTTTGCCAGCTTCCCTGCCGAGTCCGTTCAGCTTGCCTCTGCCGAGTCCCACAACGTCGAGTTTGAGATTGGCTGGTGGAAGGAGGGCTATGGCCTTGCGGCAGCTGGGATCAAATCTCTCGTGAAGCAGGTCCGCAAGTATGCTGAAAATGGCCATGGGACCACGGAACGACCATTCATGATCTATGGCCAGTCCGGCCAGGCGACTATTGGTCTGTACATTGGGCAAGGTCTACTCAACGAAGCTATCGGCGAGTCCGCACTCAAGACATTCCAAGACAACCTCGAACACCTCAACGTCTCGATGACAACCTTGGCTATGCAACTCTGTGGGCCAGGCTATGGCAGCACCCATATCGTCGGTATCATGTTGGCATCAAAATCACCACGACAGCTATCAGCCCCGTTGACTGGAAGATCCGCGATGCCGGCATCTTCCTAACGTCCTACCCGACCATCATTTAATCCCGGTAAAGTTCTAGCTTTGCCTTTAGATAATAGTAGCGCTTGGAAAGAGCTCTCTTGACAAGATAGCCGAAGGTAGCTTGAAAAGCTATATAAGCGCGGTTAGCGATGTTTTGAGAGGAGAGGCAATAACCGAGGGTACTCTGGATACCGTCTTATGCATCCAGGTTCTGTATGCTGTGAGGAATCCGAAGAGTGTAATGAGGGAGGTGTGGAAGCTCCTCAAGCCCGGGGGAAAATTCATTTTCTGGGAGCATGGATGGAGTAGGGATTGGGTTACGACTGTTGCGCAAGATATTTTTCATCATTGCTCTTCTTCTAGTGCAGGTGCAGACGACCGAAACATAGGCTAACGCGAGGAAACCTGCCATATAGCAATCACGAATTCAACCTAGAGCACATTTGTCGGATGCCATTTGACCCGAAATGTACTGGCGGATATTCTCGATGCTGGAGAGTGGGAGAACCCGGATGAGATTGACGAGCCTGAGGATCCGGTTAGTTGCCTGCCTAGGATCCAGGGTGTGCTTGTCAAGAAGGCTTGATTTGACCGTGGTCATCCCTGGACGTTAATATAGACTTGGGCGGAAATAGAAAGTTGTGATTAGGTATGATCAATGTTTCGTGGATGATGGATGTGATGAGCGCTTTTCACTAAGCACGCCGGCGAAAAGCTTCCGACTTGCAGTCATACAACGGCAGCCTTGAGAAAGGAGTAAATACAATCATACTGATATTTGCTCAGGCAGATGGTACCCATTCAGAATCCTCATTCAAAGTGCTTCTTGGTTATAGATTGAGATATATTATTTCTTCATTATCATGCTTGTGACGCTCAACGTGCACTTCGTAGATAGTCATTGTCAACTGGACATAAGAAAGTTGATCCCGAAATAGAGATAGAAAGGGGAAAACGCCAACGCTGTTGTAGGTGACAGTTTTGACGTCTACAACCATACCCGATACTGCTCTAGCGACTCGTTCTCCAGACCAAGAGAGCCATGGCGCACACCAAGGAGACGCACTTGACCGACTTTACCTCCAAAGTCATCTTCAACCTTACTCTCCCAGCCCTCGAAGAGTTTCTTCAATCGCTCGATGACCTCAGCTTCATCTTTGACCAAGACGGCCAAAGCATCGTAGCCTCCTGCGCCGGGGACAACGCCACCCACCACGCCCTCAACCTCAGAGATGGCGTCGAGTAATTCGGTTTGCACCTTGGGCTCGATGGGGACATCAGATTTGGTAGTCATGCTGCGGATATGGTTGCGAGAGCGTTGGATCAAACTGCGAACGTCGTCGAAGCCCTTCTCGGGATTCTGTGACAATTGCTTGAATTCGAGGCAAAGCCTCTCGTTGTTCGACTGAAGAGCGTTCCAAAGGAGGTCGGCTTCCTCCTTGTTCTGTTTCCGCCACTCTAGCACTTTCTTGACCATGGACGGAGTTTGGGAGCCACATTCGACATCACAGAGGACCATTTGCATGCCGCGGGGAAGAGTCATGCCAAAATCCAGACATTCCGTGTCCCAGAGATGTTCTGGGTCCGCGTCCTCCACGACCTTGAACAGCCTCTCGTCGAACCCAGGGCTGCCGGCGTCACCAATGGATTCCAGGATGGACGGCGAGAATCTGCGGTAGAGACAGGAGCCGTAGACAGCAGCGGCAACGTCGAATCCGGAACCGACCTTTCCCTGGGCGGCGCAGTGAGCGGCCTGCGCTAGGTTATGTAGTTTATCACGAGCTGCGCCGAGATCATCAGGCTGCATTGTACGGTGTATGACAAGCGCCGACACTAGAGAAGTGACCAAGGCCGCGGAAGAGCCGAGACCGGTTTTGTGAGCCTCGTGGAGGGGGACGCCAAAGTTGACAAAGTCCCCAGGGCTGCGTTCCGCCGATTTTGAGAAGGCTGTCTCCGAGTAGTAGTCGTTATCAGCGAGGATGGTGATGGACAAAGAGCCAAAGTCCTTCGAATCAGCTACATAGCTGATGTAAGACAAAGCATAGTTGAGGGAGGTCTCAACAAAGGGATTGTCACGTCTAGTGTGATTAGCCAGCCACCTCCGATACGCATGGTCCAAATGTCCTACCCATTGTTCTTCTGTACGACTTTGATTCCGCCGCCATTCTCAGAGCGTTGGATACCGTATTCCCACGCCGCACCGATGAACTGAGGAGAGCGAACGACGATCAAATCCTCGTTATCCTCTATCCCAGCATTCCCGTTTTCTTTTTCAGCTTCGGAAGATCTTCGCTGGCCTTTTCGGAGCTGTTCCACGACAACGTGAATCCGGGCGTCAAGAGCAAAGACAGTGCCAGTGTAATTCCGGTCCAGCACAAGATATCCACCTGTGAGCAAGACTTTTCCGGGAGCGGACACGGCCGTACTCGCTGAGGATTTGTAGGACATGTTCAATCGAGCGTGGGGGTGGGTAGTTGTGGGAAGGTGCTCGAGGTGCGGGGTTTCTGATCGCGGGTCGCTCGAAAGGACTGGAGGCAAAAAGCGCTGAATCTAGTGTTGACAAGCAGGAAGAAGCAAATACAAGACCGGTGAAGGTACCAACAGCCAAGGTTGCAACCAGGTGAGAAATTACTGGTGAACCCCGCGGCGCGTAGCTTTGTGCTGGTTATCACTCACGTCGAGAAAGGACGACTCGGGCAGGGTGGGTTGGTGGTTTCAAAAGGAATCAAGGAGATATGCATGAGGCATCGCATATCAAGTAGCCTCCTCTAGTCTAGGGTTCGGTGATCAGGTTGCTTGTTTTGATGGTCGACTGGCCCATCTCGAACTGTGCCCGCCATGCTTGGCTGGAGCTGACGAATGTGGCTAGTGCGTGGCACAGTGCCTGGAAAAGGAAGACCTGAAGAATGGTTCAAGAACAGGGAGAAATTGATACTCCGGGGAGACTACGGACTGCAGCTGCAGTTTTGGGACCAGAGAAGAGTTCAAAAGTACAAACAAGTTTCTATGTCCGTTCACCCGAGGAATATATTGTTCGCAGTGGGCTAGGAGTATAAGAGGGGTTGGAGAGAAATTCGTCGAGATGCCATTGGTGTTGAGGCTTCATCATACGATCACAGGTCTTGTCTGCGGATCCTCCGCGTTTCACGGAAAATCCACGCACTCGGGAATATGTCCTGCTGCTAACTCATTAGTGCTCACGAAATGCCAGATGCAAGGCGCTGCCAGTTATCCCATCCCAATCAGGCTGTACGCATGTGAATTGCGGCAGGTTGAGTAGATAGTTTCCTGCCGGCGGTTTCTCGACTGACGAAATCCCAGCTTGCGAATCCGGCCATCGAGGTGGCGTAGTTTGATCGAGGAAAGCTCTTTGCTTTGACGTAGAACTCCGCAGCGATGTTCGATATGCCACTCACAGCCGCCTGACAAAAAACTCCAGGGCCAGATCGAAGCCTCAGCAGTCAGGCAAACGGCAGGCAGCTCCCGGCGAGTCGGATATCGGAGATTCGGCGGGTCGGTGATAGGACGGGGGCAGCTAGGCAAAGTCCGGCGCAAGAAAAAGCACAAGAAAAAAAGCCGGAAAGCTGTGAGTCAGACAGGAACCCATCGCGGCAGCTCCTGCTTCTCCCTAAGGCTCCAGTCGACGCGACGAGCCGATTGGACTTGTGCAAATCTGGGGCTGAGCGGCCACCTGACCCAGATCCCTTGAGCATCCGGCGAGTCTTCGAGAAGCTGACGTTGTTGCTGGATTAGGAATCAGTGCAGAGATTTCGCCTGCAGGTGTATGCTGGATAGAAGACGTGATGCGTCGCGGAACTTGTAGTCTGTAGATAACCTGCAGCAGGAAAAGGGACACATAACACTACAAAAATTGACATCACATCCCCTGAATTGGCTGCGATTGAAAGTACAGAAAGGCAAACCGGTGCAAAAGTGAGTTTCTGGAACTGCCTCTGGATCCACGCTAGGCCGCTTTGAGTCGACGCCAACGCGACCAGGTTCACTTCCTTTCGTCCTCATAAAATATCACTCGTTTCCTGTCGCTGCGTTTTTCATCCATCATTCTTTCTCTGTCGCTGGAAGACACCTTCGTCTCCCTTTCTTTCATCTCTACCATTCCCTCCCTTTTCCCCTTGCGCGTTTGTTTGACGGCCCTGTCGTCAAATGAACCTGCACCATCATCTTTGTCCCGATTATAAGGTATACTCGAATTTGACAACCAGTCGAATCAAAACCCAGCTAACAGTACCAGTGCTGCCTCTTCCCCTTGATGAAGAGGTCCCCCGCAAGATAAATGGTCTTCAAGCCGTTTACCCATATTGCGCGTCAGAGTTTCACCAAAGCCTTTACTCATGGCTATGCTCAATCGGTAGTCGCCGCATCGCAGTCGTACGCGTCGTCGACAACACTCAACCACCTCACCGCCGCTAACCCGGCGAAGTTTTCCCGTACAACTCAGCTACAACATGTCTTTCAACCTTCGAGTTCGTCGGGCGCTGGCGCAAAGGCCAGCCAGGGCAGCTCGGGCGGTGGAGACGCAGGGTTAGCTGCGTACTATGCGGCATGGCAGCAGGCTCAGCAGACCGGAGATGACAGTGACTGGAAACAGTTGCAGTTGAAACGGAGAGTGGGCTGGAAACCGCTCACGGAGGAGGAGGTCACCAAGCAGCAGAAAGAAGACGCCGACTTGCCGACCGCCCGCTCCGATCTCAACCGTTCTCCTCACCTCACCCAGGCCTCCGCCAATGAAGATGTCGGCGCGAAGGTCGAAGAAGCGGTGGCTAGGGAAATTCAGATTCAAGAGGAGCAGGCTCAGGCGGAAGAAGCGACCGAAACACAGGACGCTTCTGCCACTGAAGCGTTCCCCGAGTTGCCGGAGGATGTCGCTGCTGTTGGAGATCTCGCTACGGAGGAATCTCGTCTTGCTTCGGAGCGGATTGTGCGCCTCGCTTCCGACGAGAAGTTCGCAGACATCCCTGGCGCCTTTGCGGCCCTTCTTAGAGACGGCCTTACACCGACGGTTGCTGCTTACAATGCTTTGCTCGACTCAGCCATCGAACTCCACAATGATCGATCCCAGGCGATTCCGAAAGCGCTCGATGTATACTCCGATATGCTTCGTCGCAAGGTCATTCCCGATGAAAAAACTTACCAGATGCTCGTTCAACTTTTCGTGATGCGCGCCCATGATGCCATGAAAGCGCTGGAAGTGCTGGAACAGGAAAGGGTGCGCTATGGAGGCATGGAGGAACCCGGAAAGTTCATGCTCCAATCCAGTGAGCTTGAAGAGGCAATACTGGCCGAGGATGACTCTCTTGGAATTGCCATGAAGCTGTTCGACACAGCTACTGCCCGGCATGCGGACCTTGTCTTCCCTGGTGATATCTACCGCTATCTGATCACTGCCTGCGCCACTGAAGGCAAGGTTGAAGCGATGATCCGTGTGTATGGCCACATGGAGTCTCACAAAGTGACTCCTCACGCTTCCATCTTCCCCTCGATGATCGAGGCGTTCGCTGCCACCGGCGACTTGACGAGTGCTGTCGAGTGCTACAACGAATATAGATCACTCGCAGTATCCGACGACAATGGTACCTTCTGCATCATCCAACGTTTGGATGGCCAGGTGTACGCCGCACTGATCAAGGCCTACATCTCTTGTGGCAAGGAGGAGAATGCAATGCGTTTCCTCGAGCGAATCCGCACCTCCTTTGATGGAGTGACCGAGAACCGTGAAACACGCCAAAATGCACTAGAATCCGTTATCGTCCATGACGCTCTTGTGCAACACGCTCTTAAATTGGATGATCATGCAAAGGCCCTCGAGGAAGCCAAGAACCGGTTGCGCGATGGAGCTCTTGATCAGGCCATGTCTCAGATCTGCATAGCGGCGGCCGATTCCGGCAAATTGAAGATCGCTTCCGAAGCATATGATCTACTCCCCAAGGACGTGGAGACGCGACAGAAAGCTGCTGTTTCAATGATGGCACTGCACGTACGCGATGGCAATGTGTCAGCTGCCCGTTCCCTGTGGCTGATGTTAAGCACTGTGGGTCAGGCAACGTCGGATATGGTACAGCCGACTGTGATGTATGGAGTTGCTCTTCTGAAGAGTGGTCGCACCGATGAATCTCTTCTCGAGGCACGGAATATGTTTGCCCGTATTCGCAGCTCCTCTTCCAACAACCTGTCTTCCAACTCTGTCCGCGAACAGATCAACGAGAGTATTCACCTTCTTAGCCGCGTTCTTGTCCAGAGCGCTTCTGTCCTTTCGCCTCAAGCTTCCATGTCGCTTCTTTGGTTGATGATTGAGAATGGCGGCCTAATTCCACCTGTCGCTGAACACGCTGTCGCCTTCCTCGGACCTCTTGAGATTTCTCAGCTCACGCCTCGCGACCTTGCTCTCGCTCTTCAGATTCAAGCTGACATTCTGGTCAACAACAACGCGATGTCCTTTGATGCTGCTCACCCCATTCGCTTCTCCCATATGTTGGACATCGCTCTAGCAAACGGACTTGCTATGGACTCCACGACCGTCAACCTTGTTGACCAAGCCGTTAGCAAGCTATTCACCAGCCGACCTGACATGGTGAACCGATGGCACAGCTACCTGGGCCTGGCGTCTAGCCCGTCCACCTACCTCTCTGGTCCTCATACCCCTGTCTCTGACATGTCTAGTATGAGCTCAGCCCCCAGCGAGGACTCGTTCGACCCTTACGCGTACGCCACCGACTTCAAAGGATCTGCGATGATTGCCGACGGACTCGAGAGCACCCACGGCCGACCCGAGTCTCACCTCAACGAAGCCCTTAACAGACTCCGTAACATGCGCCGCGCTGGTCGACACCCTCGCTACATTACCTACGCCAAACTCATTGCTACTGCCGCCAAGAGCAACCGCGTTGATCTTGTGCATGAGGTCTTGAGCATGGCCAGGCGTGATGTCCCCCTTCTCCCACAATACAAGGCTGTCAAGTATGGCTGGACGTCTATCCTTGATGCCATGGTTGCCGCTTGCTTGACCCTGGGCGACCGTGGTCTTGCTGCCAAATTCCACCATGAGCTTTCCGAACTTGGCTCTGCCCCATCCGCCAACACCTTCGGCTTGTACATCACCACACTGAAGGAATCCACCAAGACCTTTGACGAAGCTACTGAAGCATTGAAGATCTTCCACCGCGCTGTTGCCGAAGGTGTTGAGCCAACCTCGTTTTTGTACAATGCTCTAATTGGCAAACTCGGCAAGGCCCGTCGTATTGATGACTGCCTTCAATACTTTGCCGAGATGCGTGCGAACAACGTTCGACCTACTAGTGTCACGTACGGCACCATCGTCAACGCTCTTTGCCGTGTCAGCGATGAGCGTTTTGCCGAGGAGATGTTCGAAGAAATGGAGTCCATGCCAAACTACAAACCTCGACCTGCGCCTTACAATTCCATGATTCAGTACTTCCTCAACACCAAGCGCGACCGTAGCAAGGTTTTGGCTTACTACGAGCGCATGCTTAGCCGCAACATCAAGCCTACGATGCATACTTACAAGCTGCTCATCGACGCCCATGCCTCTCTGGAGCCTGTTGACATGGCAGCCGCTGAAAAGGTCCTCGAGACCGTTAAAGCGTCTGGTCAGGAGCCGGAAGCCGTCCACTATGCGTCACTTATTCATGCCAAGGGTTGTGTAATGCGGGACATGGAAGCTGCCCACAACGTGTTCAAGACCGCAGTGTCGAACCCTAAGGTTCAAGTTCAGCCTTGTCTGTACCAAGCCCTTCTCGAGTCCATGGTGGCCAATCGCCAAGTAGCACAGACTGAGTCGATTGTTGAGGATATGGCCAAGCGCAGGGTGGAAATGACCGCCTACATTGCGAACACCCTCATCCACGGTTGGGCTGCAGAGGGCAATGTCAACAAGGCCAATGCTATCTACAACAGCGTCGGAATTGTAAAACGGGAACCTAGCACGTACGAGGCCATGACTCGCGCGTTCTTGGCCGCCGACGACCATGCGAGTGCTTCTCGCACGGTGCAGGAGATGCTCTCTCGGGGGTATCCTTCGGCCGTGGCCCACAAGATTGCTGATCTTGTAGGCAATGGTGCAGTCACAGCTATCCTCTAAGGTGACTGTTAAGTTCTTGACGATAAAAGTTGCCTCTTTTTCTGCATTCAAAAAGATTTAATCGCATTCATACAGGGCTGGACCCGGTTTCTTCTCGCTCTCCAGCCCTATAATGACTGCATAGGCATTGGGAGGCACTTGATTGCCAAGGGTTCTACATATTGTTTATTCGGATATTTTGCATATAGCGGGGATGGCGTTATGACATTTTGTACGTATACCACGCTTGGGACGGTTTTTTATTCTCTACATTTCCTTTGTTGTTCGATAGAGACTCTCAACTCTCATACAATTATGATAAATGACTCTAAACATTCGAAGATCATAAAGATTGTTCGTAGTAAAGTCGACTTACTACCGCGATGTATGTGTCATGCGGGTGCTCCTGCTCTCCGTTCCCCCACTTCGTTCTCCAACGCCATTCCACCTTCTATCCCCGTCGCCCTTGTCCTCTAGAACTACACCTGTCTCGAGCTTCAGCGACACGTATCATATGATTCTCCGGCGACGTCCCAATTTAGGTAGATCTCTCTGGTCATTCTCACCCCGCCGCAATCTCCACGCCAGCCAGCTCCGTCTTTCGGCCATGGACTCTACAAACCCGCAGCAGAAGCGGCCGAAGAAGCTCATTTGTACGCCTTCTATACCAAGGTTTACCAAAACGCCTATAGTAATACTGACTCTTCACCTAGTTGCCCCCGGCGATATAAACCCAACCCCCGACGACACCCAACCATCTAAATCCGAGCCCGTCGTCCCCGTCTCCGCCCTCCCACCCCGCGTCGCAGAAGCCCTCCGATCGGGAACAATGACGCCGAACACAGAGTTAGATAACAACGTCCGCTCGCACCCAGCACGAGCCCATCAGTTCGTGCGCAATCCGCCGCTCACAATTTCCCAACTGCACCCGACGAACCCGCTCTACCAGTTTCATGCGTGGTTCCGCGATCCGAGACTGGAGCTTTCGTCTGCGCCGGAGACGTGTACGCTAGCTACGGCGGAGTTGCCATCGGGGCGGGTTAGTGCGCGCGTTGTGTATCTGAAGGAGCTGGATGAACGAGGGTGGACGGTGTATAGCAATTGGGGGAGTCGGGAGGGGAAGGGTGGACAGGTTTTTGGGTTGAGCGGATTCAGTGATGGGGATAGTAGTGTTCCTGAGGCCATGCCTGTATCCGACGAGCCGCTCGTTTCTGACCTGGGTCTTGAGCAGCAGGGGAATAAGTGGGCCGCGTTAACATTCTTGTGGTCAACGCTGGAGCGCCAGGTTCGGATCGAAGGAAAGGTCGAGCCGCTTAGTCGCGAAGAGAGTGAGATGTACTGGCGGACTAGGGAGCGCGGAAGCCAGATCGGCGCATGGGCGAGCTGGCAAAGCAAGGTGCTTTGGTCCGCTGAGCCAGACGGCCTTTTGGATAAGCGACGCAAGAGCTTCGGGCCAGGCGAGGACTCGGGTTCGATTGTCTACCCTGAAATCCCGCATGATGTGAATGAGACGGATATTGACGACGGGCGTGCGCTACTCGAGAAGAGAGTACAGGAGATGGAGGCGCGGTTCGCTGATACAAAGGAGATTCCTCTCCCACCATTCTGGGGTGGCGTGCGTTTGATTCCGGAGTCGGTCGAGTTCTGGCAGGGTCGTCGCAGTCGGCTGCATGATCGCTTCCGTTATGTGCGAATTCATGGGACGCATGAGACGTCGTATAAATGGCGAATCGAACGGCTTTCGCCTTAGAAACTTGTATAGATCATATTTATACAAGCTGTAAATTAAAATACAGAGAATTGTTCTATATTTCGGCTCAAACGTGCACAGTACTATGTAGAGTATACTTGCGCATATCACCAAGGTCGAGACGGGCAATCTGATACTTGGCATTCCTTACGAACCTTCTCTCAACCACGACAGTCACCACCTCAACCCCAAGGCCATATCTAAGTCAACCTCAAAATCCAATCCCTAAAAGACATTAGCCTCAAACATGTCCCAATCACAACCCCCAGTGCAGGCAAAACCCCGCTGGATCCTCCTCGCCGTTGCCTCAGGCGCATTCGCCGCGTTTAACGGCCTCTTCGCAAAACTGTACTCCCTCAGCCCAGGCCCAAGTAACCACATAGAGAGTAGAGGGATAGCTAACATAGCGAACAGCACAACAGACGAACAAACAACCTCATTCGCCAACGGACTCCTATCAATCTTCGGCGCTGCAGCCGACGACCACCCGGTCCTTTTGCTTATCATCAGGGGGGTGAGTCTTCCCATCTCCCCATCATCCAATTCCACCCTAACCGGTTAACCCAACCCAACTTGACTCTCCCTCTCGTTCCCATATTCTCTCACTTCTAAACCAAATACTAACAATAACAACCAGATATGTTTGGGCCTAAACGTCCTCTGCAACATAATAATGTGGGCGCTCTTCACGCGCGCCCTGACAGCAGCCCCATCAACAACAAAGGTGTCTATCACCAACACGTCAGCGAACTTCCTTATTACGGCGCTTCTGGGCATGGTTGTTTTTAGTGAGAAGGTTGGTGGGCTTTGGTGGGTTGGTGCGGCGATGTTGGCGGCGGGGGGTATTTTGGTGGGGATGAGGGAGGAGTCGTAGTTCCTCTATCCCTCAGTATGAAGGTAGAGTGTAGATAGATGATGAGGGTTGCTTGGAGTGGTTTAGGGAGCTTGACCGGACGGGAAGGGAAGGGGGTATCGGCATGATTATGAGGTTTTCCTATATTTATCAAAGATTAGATCCTATTCCGTCTATGGTTCGTGTATTATACATCGCGCTGCGTCCCAAAATCTATATCAACGTCTCTCTTCCAACTCAACCATGGTCTCATCAGCATCGTCATTCTCCGTTCCAGTAAGAATACCAGAAGGAGTCCGATCCTCCTGCGAAATGGGTCTAACATCTCTCGGCCGCGCCGGCCCCTTAGCCTTCGAAAACCTCGACCCAATCTTCTGCATGAAGTTCCAGATCCGCTCTTCGAGCGTATCGCCATCTTTAACATTTTGATACGCGCCAAGCGGGAACTCTGCCTGGTTCGTTGCAGCCAAGGCCTGCTCCTCGGCTTCAACCTTGAACTGATACTTGAGACAGTCTTTGACTGTGACGAGGCCGGTGAGCCGGCCGCGGTGCTCGACTAAGATGACGCGGGGCCCCATCTTCTTAAAGATCTCCATGACGGTTTCGAGAGGCAGGCGCGGGTGCACGGTTAGCGGGGTGTGGTCGACGTATCTGCTGAAATCGACAAAGCTAGCGCCGGAACTGCTCTGGATGTTGTCGAATGTGTCTGGGGCAGCGAGATGGGCGTGGGAGAAAGTGGATGATGCGCGACGAGCAATTGCTGCCTCTGCTGCTTCCTTGGTGAAGACGCATTGGGCGCTGGGGGACATCATGCCTTCTGCTCTGGCTCGATCGATGGCGTAGCGGAGCTCTGTGCGGCCGATGTACCCGACTAGAATTTTGCTGGAGCGGTCTTCCACGATTGGGAAGCCTTGGAATTTGTTATCGCTTAGGAGGTGCTCTGCCTCGCGCACTGGAAAGTCGGATGCAGGTAGCGAGACCGGGTCACTGGTCATGGCGTGCGAAACGGGGACGTTAAAGACGTGGTCTTCTTTGTTATCGAGGAAGGGGAATCCATTGGCCCAGATCATGCGGTCTGCTATGCCACCATTTCCGAAACGGTCTCCAACAGCCTTGGTGACGCCGACCACGATCTGAACACGTTACTAGGTGCTTGAAAATAGTAGATGTAGTGCATACCATAGTGGGAAGAATATAGGTCAAGGCTCCGGTGAGCTCAAACATAATGACGGTCACGGAAATGGTCAAGTGCATAATGCCAGATAGTGCCGCGCCAGCTCCCAGGAACGCATAGGTTCCCGGCGTGATACATGGCAGGTCAGGTTCACAAGCTGCGAAGAACCTCGAGTCTGGGAACGATTCATGCAATGCTTGAACCATGATACCAACCATGCGGCCAAACGATGCTCCAATAGCCATGGATGGAACAAAGATTCCAGCAGGTACCTTGCAGCCATAGGATATAATGACCAGTAGTATCCGTAGGATTGTGGCAGTAGCTAGTGACGCGACCATCGACCAACGATATTTAGAACTGTTTCATTAGTAACATAGATGGGAAGAACAGAGTCAGAGCACTCACTCGCAAAGACCATGATAATCGTGTTCTCCTTCGCATTCTTGAAACAGGATCTCCATCATCTCGGTCATATTTATTTTCAAGAACATATTTGGGAAACAGATAACTGCCGTGAGCGCAGCTAACACCACAGACTCAACCACAGCATGCTGGGAAAGATATTTCTTTCTGAATGCTTGAACACGAAGATTCCACTTGATAACTAGTGCTCCGTACAATCCACCAAAGATGCCAATGAGGATGAAAAATATCAGCTCAAAAAAGTGCCAAGTGCGGTCATACTGTACTTGGAACATAACCATTTGCCCGGTCCGAAAAGGATTCATTGCCTAGGCGTTGTAAGTATATCTCGGCAAAGAAGGGCGCAAACATACGGACAATACTCCGGTTGCAACCAGAGCACAGAAATAGCTTCGCCATAACGTCTTCAGTGGGAAATAGGACGCTACCTCCTACGCTGGATCAGCACTGGCCAAAAATCTCAACCAAAAGACTCATACCTCGAGAGAGAATAGCACACCTCCAATTGGACTACCAAAAGCAACAGCAACGCCAGCTGCTGCTGTGGCCGTCAAGACTTCTCGAGTCTTCGATGCACTCCGCTTGTATTTGGTGAAGAAACGCGAGATAACATTTCCCGCACAAACCGCAAAGTGAACACTTGGCCCTTCTTTACCCACCGACAGGCCCGAAGCAATGGCCAATGGAAGCGCAATTGACTTGATCAAGAGTGTCCAGCCGCCCAAGAAGCCTTTCATGACGAATCCGGCGATGATGCATTTTATTTCGGAGATACCTGAACCGGCGGCATATGGCGCGAATGACTTAACCAACTTCGCGGCTATAAAGGCAAATAGAACCTATCGAGACTTAGCGGTTGTCGAGTCAAGGAGGGGCCGGAGGGCAAGGTACCGCGTAAAAGGTGTATAGGACATAGTTAACAACCCAGAACGAAGTCCAGGTTCTCCATTCGGGGCATCCTAGCAGAGCATCGTGATTAGCTCTAACTTTGGTTCCAACAAATTGTCTTGACGTACCTCCTTCAGCACCCCAACAGCAGAACTGTTGGTTGAGATAAAACGCGGTCGTACAGTAACCCAACTTAATGTCCGACAACCACTCGGTAACGATATTCAGAACAGCCGAAATCAACCCAATAGTTGCCCCGACTATCGTGATGACAAGCCATGCTTGTCCGGCATCATAAGATTCCCGCACTTTATGTCTCCATTTGAATGTGCCTTCTTTGTCCCAGAACCCTGAGCCCTCCTGTCTCTTCATCCGCCGCCGTGCTTGCTCGTGCACCGCATCCTGGACCCAGTCGATTGTCGTAAAGTCCTCGTATCGTTTGATCTCGCTGATCTCCTCGGTGATCACAGGTGCCTGGCCATTGCCGGCGGGCGAGCGTGGAGCTTGCGACGAGGCCGATAACCCCGAGAAGGTTCTCCACAGACGGCGCTCGACAGACGGGGAGGGAAGGGGAGACGATGAGGCAGGCATTGAGCTCATAGCCTCAGTTGAACCAGCAGTGAGCGAGCATAGTCGAACTGGTTTTTTGTTGAAACTTGAAAGCTGTACATTCGGAGCGGTTGACCGAGAGCAGAGCGATTGGATACGCGGCCACCACGTGAGATAAGGGATTCGAAACGCTTATCGCGCCAATGAACTGGACATGAAGAACGGCAGAACCGCGGGTGCTTGACTTGCTTTGTATGATCAATCTTTTGAAAGAAAGGAAGCTATCGGATTCGTTCATAAGCGCAACTTCGCTGCCACCATCTATCAAGAATCATCAACGAACCTTCCACCCATTCTCGAGTACCTCCTTTGTGTGCTACGCGATATCCATATCGATGCGCCACGCGCGACCGGAGCTTCCCCCTCGTACCGCCACTGAATCAAAATTCACGCGTTATCTCTAGCAGTCGAAATTGCCCAAATATCCTACAGTCAGAATTTCCCATCATTCCGCCGTTAGACCGTTCATCACGTCGCGATGCCCACCAAAGATACCAAGACCGCGTCCGGGTCCGATGCGGCGCCTGAAATCACAGGACAGACGTCTCTACCTAGTACGCTCGACACTGTCATACTGCTTCTGATGCCTGCCTTGCTAATGCCTTTAATCAGTCTCCCGTATCAAAAAAATAATCAATTTAGACGATGACATCGTTCAATGCTCCAGCAATGCGACATTTGTAGTCGCGATGGCTACTGTACGTGGAACCTTGATTCTTGCCGTCTTCAAGCCAATTGATTGACTCTTTCAGGAATTATTCATCCAATACCTCGTGGAACAAGGGCACAATGTCGTCAAATCCGAGCGAAAGCCGCGGAAGACTGTTCAATACAAAGATCTAGGTACGCTGGTCTACCTCAGTTTGACTGGGATGATGCTGATACTCAATATTATAGCAACGGCGGTTTCGCGAATAGACAACCTCGAGTTCCTCGCCGACGTCATACCAAAAACGACAACGTACAAACAGTTCAAGCAGAAGCAAGCGAAGGACTTATCCAAGGATGTTGAGGTTCAGCAGGGACAGCGCACATTGAACGGAGCTCTGCCACCGATAGCCGACGCAAGTCCGGAAACACCAAATGGCAAAGAGGAAGCTTCGGTGCCTCGGAGTTCAAGACCTCCAACAGTTACGATGTTGGTCGATGATGCTGGTGACTCGCAGGTCAAGGATAACGATGTGGAAATGGCGGATCAGTGATTGGGTTATACAAAAGGGACCAGGAGCACAACTAGGAGTTCTCAGGTGTTTTGGGCTTTGAGTTGCATTGTTTGTATACACTGTTGGCATTATGACTATGTCTTGTACTATGGTTCGATGATGATCGTATGACGATCCAAGACGGGTGCACTTGTACCTTGAACAGGGCAGAAAGTAGAGCGCCTACCAACAACGTCCACAGTTGAAGACTGCACAGTTATTTACCAATTAGACACTATTATAAACTAATTAGAGTCTGATTAGTATTTATCTACATTGTAGAATCAGTATATGTAGAGACTTGACGTCGACAGTCTTGTGGCCAGCGGTGGGCCATCGGCCAATCAGGGGGCGAGTATTTCCGAATCGCTTTTCGTGAAAGCTCGACTGTTTCGCCGGGCGGCCGTCGGGACTTCGACCTCAGAATTCCTCCTCCATCCGCATCCGCTTCTCTCTGCGTCCCATCCCCCCTCCTCCCCGCCCCATCGGTCGTTCTCATTGCAATTGATCCGCAATTGCTCTCTCGCCATGGCTCTCTCCGCCGTTTCCAGCTCTTTGCTGCGCGCATGCGCCCGCCAGCAGCTGTCCACAACTTCCCGCGCCGTTGTCGCCTCCTCGCAACGAAACAGCTCGACCTTCGACAGCCCGTTCTCCGCTAAGGACACTACGAAGATCCCTGATTTCAGCAAATATTCCTCCAAGAAGGGCCCTCGCTCCAACCAGGTCTTCTCCTATTTCGTCGCTGGTACTATGGGTCTGGCCTCTGCTGTTGGTGCCAAGGCTACTGTTCAGGGTAGGTGTTCCTGAGCATTTGATATCTGGAGGAGACATGGATGCGGATGAATTTGTCTTGGAGGAAATAAATATTACGGGAGAAGGAATTGGTTGTTTTGAGTCGGAGGTCAATGAGCTAACATTCGACTTTGCGATAGACTTCCTTGTCAACATGTCCGCCTCCGCCGACGTTCTCGCTCAGGCTAAGGTCGAAATCGGACTCGGTACCATTCCCGAGGGCAAGAACGTACGTTCACAATCATTCTTGATGGTTTAAGTCCACCAGCGCGCATTGCGACTAACCAGGAACTGTAATAGGTCATCATCAAGTGGCGTGGCAAGCCCGTTTTCATCCGTCACCGTACTGCGGATGAGATCAAGGAGGCCCAGGAATACGACTGGAAGACCCTCCGTGACCCCCAGGCCGACGAGGACCGTGTGCAGAAGTCCGAGTGGCTCGTCATGCTTGGTGAGTGAGATGCAGGCTCACGGGTACTCGCAGTAACTAACAGTTCGATTTCTTTAGGTGTCTGCACCCACCTTGGTTGTGTGCCCATCGGTGAGTCCGGTGACTACGGCGGCTGGTTCTGCCCCTGTCACGGTTCGCACTACGATATCTCCGGCCGTATCAGGAAGGGTCCCGCCCCTCTGAACCTCGAGGTTCCCCAGTACAACTTCCCCGATGATGAGACCCTCATCATTGGTTAAGCGACCATATATCGGCGTCGACGTTGACGGTTGAGCGATGGGCAACCGAAGGAGAATGTGGAAAGGTTTGTGTGTTTAGATGAATCACCCTGTTATGTTAAGATTAGAGGGACTGTGTTTTTATATTGATCCACTTACAAAAATGAGCCATCTGTTCTATTACTTCAAACCCTGCCCTGCTCCGCTTATCGAGCTTGTATACTCACTGCTCATGGGGTTTCTTTGTTGCTGTATAGACTCTGTTTTCCACTCCCCCCCCCATTTGCTCCTGAGAGACTTGGAACTGGTCCTGACACGAGGGGCGATGGAGCGATGGACAAATGTCGTTGAAGATTTTGGGTCATGTGTTGTAATCTACCTCTTTTCCTTTGTTCAATTGAGCTTGCATTGTTTACCTCAAGGTGCTGTTCTCTTGCCTGGTAGTTTCATTTTACGTTGTGCCTCAATATGACGTTGGTGAGTAAATTCGTCCATGTCCTATCACTTTTTGGTTGATATACTTAGATCCAGAACGTGCTCAATAGAGGCAAGGGTTTAGTGATGAATCCTCTACCCTTGCATCTATGTTTTGTTCATGTCCACAAGCAGCATGTCATCTCAGCCTCGTCTGCGCTTTCCGCCCAAGCCGCTAGAGGGCCGGCCCTTCTAATCTTAGCCATAACTACGCCTATCATGCTGAAATATGCCTCACCACGTCGGACATACTTTTGAACATCAGAATGACCCTAGAAACCTTCCACCTCTTTCCCAAACTCCCCTTTGACCTCCGTCGCGAGATCTACCTGTTTGCTACATCGCCCCGCGTCGTACATATCAAAGAAGACACCCTAGACGAGAAAGAGTTCGAAGAACACTTCAGGCAAACAGTAGACCATCGAATCAACCCCGACCTGCTCTATTTCGCCCCGAACTGGTGACGGAAGATCCCTGGTCGAGTCAAGCAGCGAAACCTAGAGTCCCTCGGCATAACCAGTAGTCAGGGCGGGCCAGATCAGCCCTGGAGCCGTCGGCATCAACGCCTGAAATCCCAATGACCTGGCTCCAAGACGAACCCACGATAGCGGCGCAGATTATACGTCAAAACTCACTATATAGTTCTGCGCCCATCCCCCCTCTACTGCATACGTGGCGTGAGTCGCGGGACGTCTAAAGAGCTGGGGTTATACTCTAGCCTTCGAGACACGCGCAAACGGACCACGAACGTGGTTCCATTTGGACAAGGACGTTCTCTTCGTCAATCAGAAGATGTGGGGCAACACCAGGGACGATATC
Source organism: Aspergillus undulatus (assembly GCF_047715775.1). NCBI lineage: Eukaryota > Fungi > Ascomycota > Eurotiomycetes > Eurotiales > Aspergillaceae > Aspergillus > Aspergillus undulatus. The sequence continues at coordinate 221,379 of NW_027396628.1, read as the reverse complement.
GACGATCTGCTCACGGCCTGTCCGTACACGATTTTTGGGCAATTCCATTCGAGAGATCTGAAGACGGTGCGCAAGTTAGCCCTAGGCGCGTCAGGGATGCACTTGTTCCCTTGGACGCGCTACTATTCGTACGACTTACTTGCGCTCATCACAGTTAGACTGTTTCCCGATCTCAAGGAGCTCCAGATATGGTGCTGGCGTGACTTCGGCAAGACTGAGACCGCTAGATATCCGTGGTACAGGGGAACTAATGTCAAAGAACCAATTGGCGAGCTTTATTCTTTGCCCCTTGAGAGATCGATGCCCTGTTCCCGCTCCTCTCAAATTATAATGGAATCCGAGCCTGTTCGCCTGCCGGCGGGTTGCTCGGCGAGATGCTGAAACTTCAGTGACAACGGCGAGCTGCTAGCAGCAGCAGCAGCAGCAGCAGCAGTAGCAGCACTGATAGAAATCTCCCTTTCATTGAGCACCAGCAACAGCAACTCGAGCAGCGCCTAGCCGAGCAACGAGACAAACTAGCAAAGGAGACAGAACCCGGCCTCTCAACATTCACCCAGCAGATCCCGCGCGCCAAAGCCGTGCATATTGTCTTACCGTCCATGGCCGTCCTACTACAGCAGGAGCGGCTACTTGCTTGAGAAAAAATTCCTCAAGCTCAGGCAGAACTGGCAAACTCTCAAGTACGGCCAACCAGAACCGCCGGCACTCGACAGAGAACTGCTACAGCTTTATTTCGGTGAAACTGAATGAAGTTTATCTAAACGACGTCCATTTTGGACCGTGATCTAATATCAATTATGGGTATCCTGATCTTTTGGATGAGACTTATCGGAGGGCAAAGCATTGGTGGGCTACGGAGGGGGTCATTGCTGCGCCAAGTTCTGCAGCTCTGTTTTGACTTCTCTCTCTTGAATATAGATTGAGTAGAAGACTCAATAAACAGGCCAAACAAACGCTTCCGTCATTTTGTCCATGGTCGCTTAGTGGAGTCCGATATAGATCGTTGTCTCTTATCTCCGAAATTCGGCCTCGGCCTCGGCCTCGGCCTTGAGGTCGGTGTTTTCTTTATACTCTTCAGGTATAAAGCTGTGCCCTTCTTCAGCAGTATCTCTAATAATATACCATTCATGCTTTCAGTCTCTCAAAAGATACCTACTAGAGCCGTCCATACATTATGCACACCTACTCGCACCCACCCCATGCGTCACAGCCTCGAAGGGCTTACCGTCCAATACCAAGATACCATCGGCCGGGAATCAGACGGTTCACCAAGGTTGCCCTGGTTGGAACAATGGGATATCTCTTATTCAGACATGCTATTCGGTACAGCTTCTCTTTTGTTCTGCCTTTCGATCTGGATCATTTGATCAAACTAATGGGCCTACTAACTCCGTGTAGGCCGAATGTTCGTCCTCCAGGATCGGATCTTTCTGGATGAGCTTTACGAAAGGCGGGGATTAGAAAGATGTACGGGAATTCTTGGAAGCATTAATATCTTCTTCCTGGAGTTGGGGGAGTTGGATGGTTGCTGGGACCTTTGCGTTTGATTGAGATATAGACGGATCTCATAATGATGGATACGCCTGTCAATTTCAATAAATATGAAAGCAAATTCATGCAATCAGATCAATTCGGTGGTATTTTTCGCTAAATAACAGGATACGTTCTATACGCATAGTGCGTGTACATGGCGGCTTCGCTAAATTAGGCATCGTGCCCGTTGTGTTTACAACTCAAATTCGATGCCCGCCTCAGCTCTACACCTTCAAAAAGGTGATCTGTCTGCTCAAGCAGAACAGAGCGATTTCGAGGGGTTCTTGTTCCAACCGAGCAGGTTGACCTCATCCGTTGCAATGTCTTCACGGTGATCGTCTGGCCCGCATCCGGCGAGGCGAGGACAATTGTACTCGGCGAGGGTGTTGGAGGAGGGGACCGAGTACTGGAGCGAAACAGCGGGTGAACATTGCTCTCGTCTGGGAGCTTTGGTTTCGCTTGGGAGTATTTGGCCTCTGGTTGCGTGGATGACGGTGTTATCGACGAAGGGCGTAACATCACACTGTCCAAGGACTGTTCGATTTGTAAACTGCTTCGATGAAGCTGCTGGAGTCGGCTTTGGTTACCTTCACTGGCGTGGTCCTCGGGCCTGGTTCGAGTTGTTGCGGTCTCAGGATAGGAAATGGGTGCTGGATTCAGACCATTCGAAGGAAGTTTGGAGTCCGAGGGAGTCAGCGTCTTGCCCGAATAACGGGCTGAGCATCGAGAAGTTGTGCTCGATACCGATGGTTGATGCTTGGGTAAGGTGTCGGTTGATTGGCGTTGCAGTTTGGTAGCTGACGAAGGTGAATTGTATATCGCTTTTTGCAATGCAACTGATCGACTCGGACAGATGCCGTCAAGCTCGTACGAGGCCAAGCTTGGCCATTGGCTGAGGTTGGCTCGACCGACTGTCCTCCAGCTCGTTAGAAGAACACCGCAAAGCATTCCTTGAGCGAGAACCGAGAAAGCCCACAAGACGCAGCGAGCAACCAAAAGTGATCGTCGATGTGGGTATAAACTTGACTCCTTTGCCTCGGGCACAGACGTACTCCACGCAATACCTCCGGCAGTAACCCCGGTGGCCAGAGCCAGATACCCTATGCCAGCACCATATGTCGTTGTTCTCCACCGTTTCCGCGACGCCCAAGTGTCAATCTTCGGCTCATTCGCCGAGATCAAAATGAGAGCAAGGACCACAGGGCAAGTAATGATACTGAAACTGACGATGAGTGCTTCAACCAAAGAATTATCAGGCGATGAGACCACCGAAGAGCCATAGCACATGCCATCGATGACGGTAACAATGACTGCAAGAAGCAAGGACACCCCTCCCACAAGGTAAGCCGGGGCAGCCCTGAGCATGGCGGAGCTGAAGAGCGTCATGCAGACGGGAAAGGGCTTGCAGATAGCCTATTTGAGCCGATATCCCAATAAGAACGTAACAAACCGAGAACGCAATTGATATGTAGCGAGTGAACAAGCTTCTCGGCAACGCTTTGAAGGAGTGGTAGAGAGCGGAGCTAGTAAGAAAGATAGAAGAATTGGGTCGTGGAGGAAGGTAGTAGGGCTTCGGTTCATAAGGGCAGTTTGGTGAGGAAAGAGCCAGATGGGGTCGAGACAGTCTGGAAGGAACAACGATATGTAGTTTTGAGGAAAGAGCAACTGAGGTATGAGGATTGGATGATAAGGCGAGACGCGTTAGCGAGGTGTCAGGGAGTTGCTGGGGTCAGAGATTGGGACTATCAGGAACTATAGTCTTGTGGGTTGGGATGCATGGAGTATCAATACACATTCGTCTGTTAGTCTGGCTGGAATCCTAAGCGGCACAAGGGGTGACTCAGAATATTCGAGGCCACAAACGGTGTATACAAGCAAAAAGTACCATGATCTGCTCGTAGAGCCCACTTGAGGGTATACCGATCTGGTGGAGGGATCGGATACCTTCCATTCTCTCGGTGGCTTTCGGCTTGTCATTGCCAGACATTGCGCGCAGTCATTGGATCATCCTCCTTGGTCACAAGAGATTGGCTGTTGTTTGTCAGTGAAAACCTGAACCACCTGGAGCCACTCATCAGTTCAATTCGATGTACTCTTCACCGGAGAAGTGACAAAGTCTGTGCCTGACATGCCTAGACCGCGAGTAACTGTTTAGGGCTTGTCCGTTCAGGGCTATCGAGCAAGCGATTGGCCTGTTGCCGCGAGAAGAAACCTTTCCTTACATGGAACAGATCTTACCAGGAGACAATTTGTCAAGGTTGTTTTCAATACCCTGGACCGCATCCAATAATCGCCGTCAATGGTGACTGAGAAGCGGGATGTATTGGAACCAGCAAATCTCCGATCCACAGTGACGTGTCAATAGAACACTTGGAACGAATTAAGGCCGGTATGGGTAGGAAGAGCCTGACGGTTTGAATCAGGGACATTTCATGGAATATTCGCCAGGGACAATTTGTGAGTGTGTAGTGAAGACTGTAGCAACACCTCCTGCAATGGCTTGACATGAGGGACGAGGCTGAACGAACATCCTTCTATGTACATATTGCTCGATGTCGCCATGTGACAAATCCAAGGGACATGTTTGACTTACCACAGATCACAACAACCGGTTCATACAAAAGCGTCTGATACTGAACCGCGACTGATACCGCCAAAGTACCAACGGGGAACGGAGTACCCGGTGACCTGGGTAGGGCAGGAAAGAGGCAGTTGTTCGCTCGGCCTCGCCACGCCACTTTCCACACGGTCTCGAGTTGTTCGGCGTGACCTCAGGTGACCTAGGTATCATCCCGGTGTTGCTGCTTTCCAGAAGTGGCTCAGAGCATTGCAATGTAGGCAGAAGCAACTAGGTATCGAGGACCGACACTTCTGCTTGACTCAGCTCCGATCATAAAGATGAGATACTCAGGTGCCTGAGAGGGGGCGTTCTAAGCGCCCCGTAATTCTGGGGAGACCCTTGACCGGGGAATTGTTGACTGATGAGGCGAGGCCCATAGCTGAGAAGCGACAGACAAAGAGAAGACGGTGGAAGCCTGGAAGGGGATGTGTGGCGGGGCCCTGGAGATGTGGCTGGTGGGCAGTGGTCCGTGGCTTGTAAGGGGCTGCTGATCGAGTGACCGCCTCCGCCGTCTGCTGGCAGTTCTCTCATCTTCTCTGCTGCCATCATAATTTATCATCTTCACTTGTTGCTTTCGTCTCTTTTGCTGTCTGGAATTTTGTCCCGATTGCGCCCTTTTTTTCATCTACATCTTATCAAAAGCAATCCTACCCTTTCCGCCTATCCCTCGCCCTCCGCCAGACCCTGTCGTCCAGCTCCCCTCCCCCACTTCTAGCTATCTACCTTCCGGTGGCGCAAGATGAAGCTCACGTTCAAGGTACGTAGCCATCCTTGACGCTCACACGACCCCTAGGATCCACCCCTGACGCTCTTTTACAGGACTTGAAGCAGCAGAAGTTCGTCATTGACGCAGAACCGTCAGAGACGGTAAGTAGGCCTGCCTCACTTTCAAGCCTTCGTCATGCGGGGCTAAGTTTTGTTTAGGTTGGGCAAGTTAAGGAAAAGATTTCCACAGAGAAAGGATGGGATGTTCCTCTACTGAAGCTCATTTACTCGGGTAAGTCCAAATATCTCCATAAGTCTGTCGAGCTCATATCTGATGCTAAGTCAACCTGCAGGAAAGATCCTTCAAGATGACAAGACGATTGAGTCCTACAACATCGAGGAGAAGGGGTTCATTGTTTGCATGGTTTCCAAGGTACGCGGACTTTTCCTGCCCCCTGTCTGCTGATCTCGGAGGGAGGTGTGATTGAGCTAACATGCGTCTGCTGTAGCCCAAGACTCAACCTGCTTCTTCACAGGGACCTTCCACACCTTCAAATCCAGTAACATCGACTCCCGCAGCTCCCCCTGCTCCCGCTCCATCCTCAAACACAGCTTCTGCACCCGCTCCGGTTCCGGCGACCCCTTCCCCTGCCTCTTCCGGAGCTGCTCAGCCATCTTTCAATGATCCGTCAACATTGCTTGCTGGCGCGCAGAGCGAAGGAGCCATCGCTGAGATGGTGAACATGGGTTTTGAGAGAAGCGACATCAACCGTGCGATGAGGGCTGCTTTCTTCAACCCAGACCGAGCTATCGAATATCTTCTGAGTGTGAGTCCCTTCGATCACTCAATAAATGACGTAGTCCGCTGATTGGCCTTTTTGAATTAGGGTATTCCTGAAGACATCCAACAGGAGCAAAATCAACGAGCTGCTGCTGCCTCCCCTGCCGCCCCTGGTGCTCCCGCCGCTCCTGCCACCGGTGCTACAACCGCCACATCTGGAGATGACGAGCCGGTTAATCTTTTCGAGGCCGCTGCCCAGGCTGGTAACACTGAAGGTCGCGGTGGCACCCGAGGTGCTGCCGGTGGTGAAGCGCAGGCCAACCTCGATTTCCTACGCAACAACCCGCATTTCCAGCAACTTCGTCAGCTGGTCCAGCAGCAGCCTCAGATGCTGGAACCCATCCTGCAGCAAGTCGGCCAAGGCAACCCTCAAATTGCACAGCTCATCGGACAGAACGAGGAGCAATTCCTCCAGCTGTTGAGTGAAGAGGACGACGGTCCGCTTCCCCCCGGCACAACTCAGATCCACGTCACGGAAGAAGAGCGAGACGCTATTGAACGGGTATGCCATTTTTTTCAACTCTGTGGGTTGACATCTAGCTAACTTGGATCTAGCTCTGCCGGCTCGGATTTTCGCGCGAGCTAGTCATTCAAGCCTACTTCGCGTGCGACAAGAACGAAGAGCTTGCGGCGAACTACCTGTTTGAGAACTCGGACGACGGTGACGATGCATGAAGCAATCCTCCGGCCTCAGTCATGATCATGTGCCGCTATTTCCTTATCTACAAATCTATTCCCCTCCCATAATGAGTAACGTGGATCCGTGAATTTGACTTTCACCTATATTCTCCATATGTAGCAGCTGTAATACTGCGAGACCCAGTACGTCCTGGTTTTCTCAGTCCAGTCCCAATATCTCGCCTCCTGTCCCGGTCTACAGACCACATTCTCTGCGTATTGAAGTGGAATTCTTTGAACCCCTTCTCACTCGGCATGAGATCTCTGGTTAGTAACCGGGATCCCTGGCCCCGGTACTCTGACGGTTTAAAAAAGGCAAGCCGGGTTATAACTACAACTTCCACTAACTAAACTTCCACTCTTCGGACCGTGGCCCCGAAATCTATCCTACGGTAGATGGAATTTCCAACAGGAAGCCGCCAGGATTTAGGGAATAGAGTCTGAACGGGGAATGTCGATCCGGCGCCGCGGCCTACTGCATTCTAGGTTCATTGGAAGTTTTAGAGAAAATCCGGTGTACTCATGGATTCAGACAAAGAAAAAAAAAGGTTCATAATGTTATTGGACATGAGAGGAGGGGGTATAAGAGCCATTAGTTTCCGATCAGAATGATGAAGAAATTAGAATGACTTTATGATATATAGGGTATATGAAATGGTAGAGTTCAGCTCCAGAATTAAAGAGGTCTAAATGGGGGGAAATAGAAGAAAGGATGTCAGAAGCAAAAAAAGGGTACAGATAGGGAATCAAATGGGGTTGTAAGAAGAAATCAATAATAGAAGAAAGCATGTCAACCCGAGCTCCGGCCAGGCCATGGTGATGTTTGATATACACCGTAACACCGGTAAAGCGTAATTGTCAGAAGAGAGGCAGATAAGCATAAAGCTCAATTTCACTGTCCACCCGGACAACCTTAATTAAGACTCGGTGTCAACTGACCGAATTAGTATGGATCAGCTGATTGAGCGGCATCCGGGTCGTTGCGCGAGCCAAACGCCCAACCCGCGCCTCCCAATGACCCGCTTGAGCGTAGACCAAACACCGTCTTCACCAAAGTCTAGATCATCGAGATTGATATGGTTCCTGTAAGACCATAGTTCAAGCAATTCCAGGCTTGACTGCGGGTCCTGCGGAGCCAGGAACTGGTCAAGGTAGGTAACCGACGTGGGAGCGACAATGAAGACAGCATCAGACGCTGCACCTTTCTGTTTTGGTCGACAGGAGGGGATGAGGCTTTCTAGCTCATTGACCATTTCTGGTCCTGGCTTGCCCATTAGGTCTCGGGTGTCGATATCCAGGTCGAGCGGTAGCGTAGAGTTGTCACCTAGTAACCAAAGTGGTGGGGAATATGTTTTCCACCAGAAGACAGTAGCGGACAGAGACCGAGGCTGCTTTGACTGGTCATGCCACGTCCCTATGGTCTCTGAGACAATGGATGGTATGACAAGCTGCGTGGGCACAACTCCTCCCTGGTGGTATACACCCATCAAAAAGCCCATGGCTACGTTGAATACCACCCAAGCAACCAGAAATAGGCGCGGTCTGCGGATCTGAAGACAGCTCAGGAGCAAAGGCACGCAGGGCATCAAGAACCGGGGCTCCTGGTGAGGGAAAATGGACAGCACGGCGGTAGCCGAAAGCGCAGAAGCTGCGCGTGTGTTCTTCAACCAAGATGGTATAGAGCGGAGTTTGTAGACCTGCGAAACCATGACGACAAGTGCCGGACCCAGAAGTTGGGGCAGATTGACTAAGAGGTGGTTGTAATGAGGGTGGAGTCCATGAAGAGCCAAGTTGGAGTTGTCCGTGTTATAGAGGAGATTATTCAGTGGCGTGATTATCGGCGAGCACAAGACATCTTTGAATGATGCAGCGGGATTATAGAATGTTGTATCAACGTATATAGCAAAGCAAAGGAAGAGGAGGGCGAAGCCGACGAAGGTGAATAGCGATAGTGGTCTATACAAGAATTGATAAGCAACGGGAGCTGGAACAGGGGCTATGCGCGACACTCACTTGCGCCAAAATTGAGGTAACAATTGGAGACCTGGAATAAACAGGAAAGCAGGGAACGTTATCCTGTTGAAGACGCCTGCGACGGATATAAACGAGAGCACAGCGAAGGAGAACAGAGAGGAGCGTCGCTGTTAACACTATTAGCTAGTCGCATCACCACATATTCTTGACCCCCGATGACTCGAACCTTATTGCTAGTAATGCGATGAACTAAAACTAAGCCCCAGGCGACCAACAGCGTCTCAAGCGAGTTGGAGAAGGTGTGCGTCTGATGCGTCCAGGTGACATACGAGGATGCCACCAGAACCATAGCTACCTTGCGCTGGCGCGGAGGTACCAGCTCGTACACAGCCCAGTCTTCTAACACGAAGCTCAGCAGAAACATGACCCCCCGCACAACATAGTATACCAGTTGTGCAGGGGGTCCTTCCGTCCCAGTCTCGGTATAGAACCATTTTAGAAGGCTTATCGGAACGTCATAAATCGGCCATAGCGGGAAGATGCTGCGAATCGGGCGCTCAGAGGTAAACTCCCAGGGAAGCCGAGATGGATATGAAAGGATTCGACCTATAAAGAACTAAAGTAAGCAGAACATCCTGAAGCAAAGCAGTGAATGTCGAGTTCATGGTGTGGCGTGGGCGGGGGTAATCAGTCGCGCCGTCGCAAGCGTTGCAGCCGTCAAATGACCAAGCCCGAACTAAGCATGGGGCAAATTCACTGTTTAAACCAAGATGTTCAATAAACAATGCGCATACCTGCAAAGACCTCAAGGCCTTGGAAATGCTCATCCGGGTGGATGTAGCTGGGGCTCAGCGCAAAGTAAACACGTATCAGCAAGAGCACCAAGTATGTTCGCGTCCGCATGGTTTATATGGAACGGTTTCGGAGCAACAGAGCAATGGAGATGTATTCGGAGTATAAGTCTTGTATTGCACATGCTGCTGCATAGAGGATGCCGTGGAACAGATCAAGGGCGATCAGGTCGCAACATCGAGACACGGGTGGAAAATAGTCAAGAGATCTCAAACAGATCACAAGAGTCTGACAGCAAACAGAAAATTCACCAGAAAAAGCAAAGAAAGAAGGTAGAAAAAGGAACAAACGGCGAGGATGGTTGAAAGCAGAATGCGATCCAGGGAGCGCAACGAGTGGACGATTTAGACGCGTCGAGGGATGATATCACCCAGCCAGACTCGGGTACGGAGGAGAGGCTGGCTATTCCAGGAGACCATAGCAATGAAAGCAGTCCGAGTGGATCAAGATCATACGTTTCTGATAGAGGTTCAAAGGGTCCAAGAGCCCCATACAAAGTGAAATAATCATCTATTGGGTTTAGTTACTCTGGCCACTGAAAGGGCGCTGTTTGTTCCTTGAGCCATCATGATACATTCCCCTGCAAAGCGCCTGGAAGAAGTGGCAACCGCCCCAAGCACCAACACAAAAGACAGCAATTCCACCAAGTCAGGCAATCTTTGTAGACTGAGACTGGTGCCTGAGAGCGCACCAGGGAAATAAAGGCCGGGAGGGCGCAGCAAGAAAGGTAAAGGCGGACGCCTTCCCCGAGCAAAAGAAAACCAAAGCAGACCAAGAGCAGCGGCTGCATTCATTGACGCACCACTCCCACTCCTACTCCTCCCACTATCTACTTATAGCTCCAACTTTCCTCCTCATCCTTCTCTCCTGAAACAGCCTCTTCGCCTCAATCATTCACAGCACTTAAGAACTTCATCTCACTATCTCCTCACTGTCTTATAAATCACTCGCGATCGGTAAGTCAACCACTGTTACCGCCGCCGCCAGCTACCGCCCACGCTCCCCGCTCTTCGCTCTTAGCTTTGGACTTTCTCTCAAACACAAGTCCCCGCAGAGCTCACTTCACAATTCAACCTTAAATTATCACATATCAAAACTGACTTTCTATTCAAGCATTCTCGGATCTTCAAAATGGCCCCCAAGAACGAACAGATCCTGACCTTGACCAGCAGCGATGGCAAGGATATCCAATGCCGTATGTGTTGAACGACCCTGCTTCTTCGAAGCGCCTTTGGTACCTCGGACGATTGACTGACATTTCTCCAGCTCGTGATGTTGCTGAGCGCTCTCTCCTCATCAAGAACCTTCTTCAAGACCTGGCTTCGCCGGATGCAGCTCCATCGGAAGCCATTCCCGTCCCCAACGTGAGTAACCAAGAAAGACACGTAACTTCGAATTTATCCATGATCTAACTTTATCTTTTCTCAAAACCAGGTCTCCGAGAATGTCATGAACAAAATAATCGAGTGGTCCACGCACCACCGGGGAGACCCCGAGGCTAAGGAGGGCGAGGAGGACGACTCCCGCCGCAAGACGACCGACATCGATGAGTGGGACCAGAAGTTCATGCAGGTTGACCAGGAAATGCTGTTCGAGATCATCTTGGTATGTTGAGACTTTAATATACTCGGTTTTGCCCGTTTTGTATGTACTGACTTTGCGATCACCAGGCTGCCAACTACCTTGACATCAAGCCCCTCCTTGACATCGGGTGCAAGACCGTTGCCAACATGATCAAGGGAAAGTCTCCCGAGGAAATCCGCAAGACGTTCAACATCCAGAACGACTTCACCCCCGAGGAGGAGGACCAGATTCGCCGTGAGAACGAGTGGGCTGAGGAGTATGTTCCCTAAACCATCCGCATCCCATGCATACATATACTAACCCTTCATTCTTAGTCGTTAAATCTTCACCCGGAGACTCGATACGGTTTCTTTCCTTTTCGTTAGGGTCTGCTAGTCGGCCACCATGATAACAACTGAATGAGTTTTACCAAAAAGGGTCATCTAGTTTAGGGCGTTATGTGATACTAGCGGTTTCGTTGTTTCTCTCATTTTACTCTACCCCTCCTGGTTATATTTCCCCGAAGTGATGTGTCTGTTCACGCAAAATACAAAAACATTCAACTAGTCTATTGTCATTACCAAACGATATGATATCGAATGCAGAGGCGCATTCTTGAGATATGAAAATACCATCTTTTTAACCCTCAAACCACACATTCTGGGTCTCTCCCCGATAACTTTTGGTAGATTTTCTCTCGGCTGTGTCTGTCTCTCTCGTGGCCAGAGCACTCTCGTGTGAGTCAATGACCCGTGGGTATTCAGGCACTATGCAGAGTATGTAGATACATATTGAGTCTACCTGCTAGGTCTCCATTTGCTTGTGGAGCATTTCAGTCTGACTCAGTCCTTAGGTGGGCGTCGCATCTAGGCTACCCCAGCCCAAAAAAGGGTTGAGAGCACCCGCGAACAACTGGGTCACTAAGGGAACGTAGAACAGGTAGACTATAGAGTATTAGACTACTTCCGGAAGTATGGGCTTGCCGGAATGACTACGGAGAACCCTGCCTACGAAGGTCCTGGTCCGTCAAGCCGAAGACAACTGGCTACCTGGCAGACTCATATGAACCTTGTTTCAGTCGACAATTAACTCCAGGCTTCAAGGTATACGGAAGACTGTTCAAGTTCAAGCCAAAGAATGCTCATTACCCATCAATTTTCGATTTGTGTTTCTTTTCTTGTCTTGGTTCCCTAAGAGCTCGCGTACAACAACTTGCAAAAAGAAAGGTCCTTCAGAAACCCGCCGCCACTAATCCGCTTCGCTGGTATACTAAAACACCATATCCGGTCGCTCGAAGAGACGAGACAGTTGTCGATTTATCAAAGAGAAACCATGGGTCCAAACATGACGACTAGAAAGCCCGAAGCGAGAAAAGAGGTGAAAGGTGAAAAGATTAAGGGTAGCGGAATTCGATCGTATCAGGTGAAGACGGAGTCGCGGATGGACATTCTTTGTTGCAAAATCAAATCATCGCGAGTCCGAAAGAACTTTTGCCATGCCGTGCGGTATCATTGAACGGGGGAAAGTATCCCAAGGAAACAATGCGTGAACGACTCGGTCGAAGAAAGCAGTCGCACGAGCTTAGATACCGAGACGGGTCTTGCGCCAGTGACGTCGCTTAGCGTTGTATCTGGAGAAGTTGAATGTTAGTGGTTGTTTCTTCATCGTGCGCTTTACTGCGACCGTCGTGCGTGCGTCCGATCCATCTCGGTCCCATCCAGTTTTCAATCCGATGGCGAAAGCGTCAGCAATAGCGGCGAGGCATAAAAAGGAATCGTTTGGTGTATCCTTGTTCCTTCGTTTGTCGTCCTTGTTCCTCCTCTTCCGCGCACTTGTCTCCAAAAGGTGTATATATAGGTTGACTGGTGTATTTACCTGATCGTGTTACCGGTCCTGAGACGAATCCACTGGGGGATGGGACGGTTCTGCTTCTGAGCTTTGGCAAGCTTTTGCTTGGTGCGGAAACTCTTCTGGCTCTATAGCGAGGGGCATGGCGTTAGCAAGCGGTCACTTCAAGCATGTCTCAAACTTAAGAGCAAAAAAGGTGGGATGAAGAATATTTTTATTCAATTTGGCGACTGAAATATGCTGGCAAAAAAGGTCACTAACCGGCATCTTGATGGGTTGTCGCGAGCGAACTGAGTTGTATGTATGGACTAGCGATAGTGAGTTTGTCGACCGTCCTCTCAAGGTCTTTTCGTGGAGGAGGGTTTTTTGGTGCGGACAGGGTTAGCGCTTCGCTTCCCGAGGTCATGTGATGATGCCTCAGGCACTTAATATCAACCACGGCGCATCCCCCGGAAATTTAAACAGGAGGAAACAATAACTGAATATTTTCAAGCTCCAGACATCTCATCATGTTTTGTCGAATCTAATGACATAATTACTGGAAAGTATACAGCCCGGTCATCGTTAATCCGGACGATGCTGAGATATGGCCGGCATTGCGTATTCGGGAGGACCTCAGTGGAACATGCCTTCCAACGAGGATCATAAACTGTCCGAGGCTGACTTAGGTATGCATGATGCTACTCGTCAGCGCTAATTCTGACCCACGATATGAGTCATTTTGGGCAGGGGCGATCTGGAGGTATGCTATGTAGGGAAGGGTGCATCGGAGTCATCTTCGATCTATGTATCGTGAACTCTTTGTACTACGAAACACCCTGGCATGGCAAATATTCAATAGCTACCACCGTACGTTTACAGAGCAAAAGCTGCTCGTGCGCTGTTTGGTATGGCTACTGCTGAAGCTCGATCTAGCCAGCATTTCGAAACTAGGGCCGCTTTCGCTGGCTCAGGCTCATCGGTTGAGAAGAAGGACGCCGTTGTTATACACTTGATATATGCGCCTCAGTGCCAAGATATCGCAGAATGGCAGACGCATATCCTTGCGAGCTGCGAGGTTTGCGAGTCAATTGCAGAGTATAAGACATGAGCCACGCAGTGTTAAGGTAGGTTGGCGCATTCTTTTTCCCAGTACGGATAGGATGGCGGCAAATTCCGAGTGCTATTTGGTGGTTTCAAATTGAGGGCTCCAGATTTTAGAAATGATTACTCCGTAGATTTGGACTTTTTGATAGATAGCTTTGAGGTTGTTAAAGAACACGCGGCGTCTTCAACCTACGAAATACTCCGTAGATGCCTCAAAAATTGCACGATCCGCTGCCTATGAGTCAGCCAGAGCGTATACGGAACATACAAGCTTCGACGATCCGAGATTGATAATCCTCCGGGCCTTGTAAGGTCCGTTAGCTAGGGCTTTAGGCCCCCCGAGTGTGACAAGCCATGCAAAATGCCATGTCTCACAGGTTGAGCCCGGGAATCCACCGCTCTGTTGCCTGGGATATCGAACGGAGTCCGAGGCTACAATAGAACAGCTGCATTGTTCGAAGCGGTTCAGGATGTCCTGTTTCCTGGCAAAACTCGTATACTATGAAACCATATGCTCACTGCCTGGTGCGTATGCGTATGTTGAATCTTGTAGATATGGAGTATAATACTATTGTCTCAACGTAAACCCTCCCGCGGCGGAGTTCCGCCCATGCTCAGGACCAACAGCACGACTGACAGTTGACGCTCACCAATCGGACATGGGCAATCTTTAGGGTTCACCTATCTCAACCTAGTCTCGAATAGGAGAGTCGACTCTGTAGTTCCCGTGGGAGCCTGGCAGGCAAAACATTTAGATACGTGTCCTCCTGAAGGGCTACAAAGGTCCTTGAGGCTGCCGTATTCGTTTAGTATAGGTAAGTCTGGGACGGACTTAGGAGATAACCACTGTTAGTGGCATTTGGCCCCACTTGCAGCGAGCGGCGTCCTTGACGGGCAAATGAACAATCGATCTGGATGAACAGGGATAACGATAAGCGAGCAGGATTCATAAAATTTGCGCCATCCAGCAACATGGCCTGAGACACAGGGGAGCGTGCCACGATGACGGTGTTTTCCTTCGCGGGATCAAAAAGACCCAGTTCACAGGAGGAGCGAGCCAATCATGGCCGGAGTAAGCACGATCGTCAGAACCTCGAACGTCAACCTCACATCAAGGTCTGTTTGGAGGAAATCTCGGGGCCCGGGGCATCAGAGACCCGACGATGCGAGTTTTGAAGTTTTGAAGTGCCCTACAGGGAGGTACGGAATAGTCACTCAATTCCTCCATGCCCAGGGCTCCTTGTCGCACTTTGCAAGATCAGTTGGCGATTCATCTTCTACAAAGTCCTTTGTATGATGACTCGATAGTTATTGCTTTTGCTGACAACAATGCTTGGTAGCCTTGGTCGTGATCGCCAGATATAGATACGAGACTAGGTTCAGAACTAGCAGATGACGGGACCCGGTGGCAGATGATACGAGCATTAGAGCATTGACTCATTCACCAGGCTCCAGTTAACCTTCCAGAAGAAGTGTCGTATTGCCCATACTCTTGTCTCTATAGTCTATAGCGCATAAGTTGTTAGACTGCTTGGCCTTCAGAAGATGTGTTTGTTGAAGATCCGAGGTTCTGGAAGGCTGAAAGCCAAGATGGGCGATCTCCGCTTGCATGCTTACTGAGAGACAGGTCTCAACACAAGGATTTGATCTTGAGCATAGATATATTGACAGAGTATAGAATGTCTCACGCAATAGCAGTAGACTAATAGAGGCAGAAGAGTGCTTCGTAATCAGGATCCTCCAGCGGGGTCACAGGAGCGATCGATGGCGCATCTTGAATCTTCGAATCCTCCAGGCTCCATTTTGCACAAAACAAGAACAAGATCTCGGGAACTTGGGGCTCCGACGCCCGCAGCCTAACCTTTGTGGGTATTCATCTCGACGTGATTTATGTTCCAACCAACTACTTCTCTGGCACGGAGTGCCCGAGCAGAATGTCACTTTCACTTATCTGATTTTTTCCTTGACCCATATATAATTAATAGTAATAAACCCCCCTTCCCCTTACTGGATCGTCATCTGTTGCCTTCTTGACTGCAATTCGACTCCGACTCCGACTCTGCACACTTGAGCAACTACATAAATTATCAATGCACCTTTGTAGTGACGACTAATATTCTCCGATCTCTCTGCCTTCCTTTGCCAAAGAGAGTTCTGGCTTTTTGCATTGCTTAACACGCATAGTCCCTCGTTTGCCCTCATGGCGTAGCGCCCTCGATACCTCGTTCAAAGCTCGTTCCTAAACCTCGGCAGCCGTTCGAACAAAATGTCACAACAAAACCCTCTCTCCGCTGAGACCGCGAACGAACCTACTCAAGCTCTAGAAGCAGAGATGCAGGCCTCTGAGGCATCGCCAACAGTGCCAACGGATGAAAAACGCAAATCCAACGAAATCTCCGCCGGCACCAGTTCAACGGCGACTCCCGCAGATAAGGAAGCTCCGAAGTCAAATTCCAGCAACGATGCGCTCTCTGTCGACGAAATGGATGCGCTTATTGCGCATCTGCCAGAAGATGAGAGGGAGGTGCTGAAGAAGCAGCTCGAAGAATTGAAAGTGACCATTACCTTCTTCGGCCTCTGGCGCTATGCAACAAGGATCGATATACTTATTTTGATAATCAGTGCGCTTTGCGCTATCGCTGCAGGTGCTGCATTGCCTCTGTTTACGGTATGCATGCACCCGTCCGGAGGATGAGAGCTCGCCATTGATTGATCGCAGATCCTCTTCGGTTCCCTTGCTTCGGCTTTCCAAAGAATTATGTTATACACAATTTCCTACGACGAATTCTACGACGAGTTGACGAAGAACGTTCTTTACTTCGTATACCTCGGCATTGGCGAGTTCGTCACGGTCTACGTCAGTACTGTTGGCTTTATCTACACTGGAGAACACGCTACGCAGAAAATCCGTGAGCACTACCTTGAATCGATTTTGCGACAAAACATCGGCTACTTCGATAAGCTTGGTGCCGGAGAGGTGACAACCCGCATCACTGCCGACACAAACCTCATTCAAGATGGAGTTTCGGAGAAGGTTGGCCTCACTTTGACTGCCATTTCGACTTTCGTGACGGCTTTCATCATCGCCTACGTCAAGTATTGGAAATTGGCTTTGATTTGCAGTTCGACAATTGTTGCTCTTGTCCTCACAATGGGTGGTGGGTCTCAGTTTATCATCAAGTACAGCAAAAAGTCGCTCGACAGTTACGGCGCTGGTGGAACGGTTGCGGAAGAAGTCATCAGTTCCATCAGGAATGCCACGGCATTCGGCACCCAGGACAAGCTTGCAAAGCAGTATGAGGTTCACCTCGCCGAGGCCGAGAAGTGGGGAACAAAGAACCAGGTTATCATGGGCTTCATGATCGGTGCTATGTTCGGCCTGATGTTCTCGAACTACGGTCTTGGTTTCTGGATGGGCTCTCGTTTCCTGGTAGATGGCTCAGTCGACGTAGGTGATGTTCTTACAGTTCTCATGGCCATCTTGATCGGTTCATTCTCTCTGGGAAACGTCAGCCCCAATGCCCAAGCGTTTACCAATGCTGTGGCCGCTGCCGCAAAGATCTTCGGGACAATCGACCGCCAGTCGCCCTTAGATCCGTATTCGGATGAAGGAAAATCCCTTGACAACTTCGAGGGCAACATCGAGCTACGCAATATCAAGCACATCTACCCTTCTAGACCAGAAGTCACCGTCATGCAGGACGTTTCCCTACAGATGCCCGCTGGAAAGACGACGGCATTAGTCGGACCTTCTGGCTCTGGAAAGAGTACTGTAGTTGGCTTAGTTGAGCGCTTCTACATTCCAGTCCGGGGCACAGTCTTGTTGGATGGCCATGATATCAAGGACCTTAACCTTCGTTGGCTTCGTCAACAGATTTCTTTGGTCAGCCAGGAGCCCGTTCTTTTCGGGACGACCATTTACAAGAATATCCGACACGGTCTCATCGGTACCAAATACGAGAAAGAATCCGAGGAGAAGATCCGAGAGCTCGTTGAGAATGCTGCAAAAATGGCGAACGCTCATGATTTCATTACTGCGTTACCCGAAGGGTATGAGACCAATGTCGGCCAACGGGGCTTCCTCCTCTCGGGTGGACAGAAACAACGAATTGCAATCGCTCGTGCAGTTGTCAGCGATCCCAAGATCCTACTTCTCGATGAGGCTACCTCTGCCCTCGACACTAAATCGGAAGGCGTTGTTCAAGCGGCGCTTGAGAGAGCAGCTGAAGGCCGCACTACCATTGTGATTGCCCATCGCCTTTCCACGATCAAAACAGCGCACAACATCGTGGTTCTAGTTGACGGCAAAATTGCTGAACAGGGAACTCATGATGAATTGGTTGACCGCGCAGGTCCTTATCGCAAGCTTGTCGAGGCTCAGCGTATCAACGAGGAGAAAGAAGCTGAAGCCTTGGACGAGGACCTCCACACTGAGGATCTGGCCAAAGAAGACGTCACAAAGATCAAGACTGCGAGCAGCGGTTCTTCCGAGCTTGAAAAGAAACCCACAACTATGGAGCGTACTGGCACTCACAAATCTATTTCCAGTGCTATTCTGTCTAAAAGGGCCCCCGAGACAGCTCCGAAATATTCCCTCTGGACGCTTCTCAGATTCGTTGCTGGCTTCAACAAACCCGAATTTCTTTACATGCTCATTGGGCTTGTCTTCTCGGTTTTAGCTGGTGGTGGCCAACCGACACAAGCTGTGTTATACGCTAAAGCAATCAGCACTTTGGCCCTTCCTGAATCGCAGTACGCCAAACTTCGCAGCGATGCAAACTTCTGGTCATTGATGTTCTTCGTGGTCGGAATTGTTCAGTTCATCACACAATCTGCTAACGGTGCTGCATTTGCTGTGTGCTCTGAGAGACTTATCCGTCGCGCACGTAGCACGGCCTTCAGGACGATGCTTCGTCAAGATATCGCTTTCTTTGACAAGGAAGAGAATAGCACTGGTGCCTTGACCTCTTTCCTGTCTACCGAGACGAAGCATCTTTCTGGTGTCAGCGGTGTGACACTAGGTACGATCTTGATGACCTCCACTACTCTTGGTGCGGCTATCATTATCGCCTTAGCCATTGGCTGGAAACTGGCACTGGTCTGCATTTCAGTCGTGCCAGTCCTCCTAGCGTGCGGGTTCTACCGGTTCTACATGCTCGCCCAGTTCCAGTCACGATCCAAGATTGCTTATGAAGGCTCTGCAAACTTTGCTTGCGAGGCTACTTCGTCCATCCGCACAGTCGCGTCTCTGACTCGTGAAATGGACGTTTGGGAGATTTACCACGGCCAGCTTGACGCACAGGGAAGGAGCAGTCTAATCTCTGTTTTGAAGTCATCTCTGCTATATGCGTCCTCGCAGGCGCTTGTTTTCTTCTGCGTTGCGCTCGGCTTTTGGTACGGAGGAACTCTTCTCGGCCACCACGAGTACGACATATTCCGCTTCTTCGTCTGTTTCTCCGAAATTTTATTTGGTGCTCAATCCGCGGGTACTGTTTTCTCTTTCGCGCCAGACATGGGTAAAGCGAAGAACGCGGCAGCCGAGTTCCGACGACTCTTTGACCGGAAGCCAGCGATCGACAACTGGTCCGAAGAAGGCGAAAAGCTCGAAACAGTCGAGGGTGAAATCGAGTTCAAGAACGTGCACTTCAGGTACCCGAATCGCCCCGAGCAGCCTGTTCTTCGCGGTCTTAACCTGACTGTCAAACCCGGTCAATACATCGCGCTTGTCGGACCCAGCGGTTGCGGTAAAAGTACTACCATTGCGCTCCTGGAGCGCTTCTATGATGCAATTGCTGGTTCCATTCTCGTTGACGGGAAGGAAGTCACCCAACTGAACATCAACTCCTACCGCAGCTTCTTGTCCCTCGTCAGCCAAGAACCTACTCTCTACCAGGGCACCATCAAGGAGAACATCTTGCTAGGTATCGTCGATGATGACGTACCAGAAGAGAAATTAGTGAAGGCTTGCAAGGATGCCAACATCTACGACTTCATCATGTCCCTTCCGTAAGTCTTGCCCCTTTTTCTCCATTTTTTACCTATCCAGCTCACTAACACGAATAACAGAGAGGGCTTCAATACCGTTGTCGGCAGCAAAGGAGGCATGTTATCAGGCGGTCAAAAGCAGCGTGTTGCCATCGCACGAGCTCTCCTTCGCGACCCCAAGATCCTCCTCCTCGACGAAGCTACCTCAGCCCTCGATTCCGAGTCGGAGAAGGTCGTCCAAGCCGCGCTGGACGCTGCTGCCCGGGGCCGAACCACAATCGCCGTCGCGCACCGACTCAGCACTATTCAAAAGGCCGATGTCATCTATGTCTTCGACCAGGGCAAGATTGTTGAGAGCGGAACGCACAACGAACTGGTCCATAAGAAGGGTCGCTACTATGAGCTTGTCAACCTGCAGAGCCTGGGTAAGGGGCATTAATTGGCTGCCCTTGCGCTTTTTTCTTCTTCTAATCTTCTTCCTACATAATCCCCCATTTACTTACTTTACATTCTTGCATATATGGCATATTTCGCCCACCTTCCGCTGCATATATCTGGCTGGAACCTATTGTTTGGGTAGCTTGTGGCGATACTTATTAGATTTCATGGTGTCTCGCATACACATGAAGTAGACACTCACTCCTCTCAACATAAATGAGACGAAAAGAGCAGAAAATAGAAGCAATAAGACACCATACTTATTCTTCACCTACTCCCAATTCCAGCCATTACTCACAGCCATATGAAACTAGAAGATCATCACTCATCATTCTCATGGCGACATTAGACAACCTCATAAAACTTCAGTAGATCAATCAATCCTTAACACCAACCCCAAACTCCCTCTGCACATCAACCTGCCTCACCCCGCGCGCCTCGGCGATAAGCCCCATAAGACCCTGCCCGATGTCCTTGATCTCGTTGTACTCGTGCAGCAGCCGGATGTGCCGCTTTACTGTTTCGGAGGGGTCATTCCTGTGGCTTCGAGTCAGTCATTGCTCCGAGAGCTAGAATCAGGACAAAGAAAGGAGATTAGATGAGCTTACTTGAGCTTGGCACGAATATCGGCGATCTGGGCTTCCAGGAGACTGGCTTGGGTTTCGAGGTCTGTTATGGAGGTGCGGAGGGTTGTCTGGATCGTTCAGTGGTTAGTAGTGTTATTCAGTTGGTCCACATAGACGCTGGGCAGTGGACGGACTTACGAGCTTTTTGTCCCGCTGGGATTCCTGAGTCAGGGATGGAGTTTCTTGGTGCTTATCGATCGGTTGTGGCATGATGCTGGCTGGGTTTGGTGAGTGGATGGAGACTCAGTGGGTTATCCTGATTTGTTGGTTTATTGAAAGGGAGTGGTCTGTCTACATGCATGTCATCGACAGCTATGAGATGGTTGTTAGGAAGGAGGGTATTTCGAGACATTCATTGTTGTCCGTCGTCATGAAGTGACAGCAGAAGAGGTAAACTGCTCTCTCAGCGTAAATTGGCTTCTACGAGCATTAAGAAACCTGTATACTTGGTCGGGGTCGACACTTGCAGCCAATGAGGGCCGGGGGTTACTCAGGTTCCGGTTCGGCCGATCGCCTCAATCAAAGATTCGTCAGCCTGCTTCATCTTCCCCCCTTCTGCTCCTCTTTTCTCTTCTGCAAATACACGACGAGGAAGGCAAGATGCTGGATTTACGCAGAGTACTCGGAGCTCTGCTCCTTGTCTCCCCCGTCCTGGCCCACGGTGGACATGAGAATGTCCCCGAAGGCGCCGCAGTCTCCGAAGATCCTATCGTATGCCATGCCCCGGCGCCCAGGGAACCTTGATTCCACGCCTGACCGTTGACCGTTTCTACTATATAGGACTCGACGTTATGGACTCATATGATTCTTATGGGATTTTCTTTTGGGATTATTTTCCCCTTTGGCATGGTGCTCGGGGTATGTCTTTTGAATCAGATGCGATCTCCGTCCGGGAATCTCGATCTGACTATCTGGTATCTTTATAGATCATTCGATCACGCTGGCACGTCCCCGTTCAAGTTGTCGGAACCGCCGTTGCAATCCTTGCATACTTCCTCGGCCATGCGCACAAAGGTCGCCAGTTCGCGAAAAATGTCCACGCCTCCTTCGCGAACACCCTGATGTTCGCCTTGGCCGCGCAAGTCGTTCTAGGCATCTACCTTAAGCTACATCTGGAAAGAGGCATTCACGGACGGATTCGTCGCGTTATCGTCATTCTCCATGGCATCGTCGGCAAGGCAATGCCCGTTCTCAGCTGGGTCCAAATGCTCTTCGGAGGCATCACAGCGTTGGGCTTCTGCCGCGACGACCACCTTGGACAGTGTCTGGCCCACTTCATCATGGGCAGCGCTTTCATCGCATACGGTATCCTACTTACCATCCTCCTCCTCGTCGGCCAGTACTGGCTTCGCCGCACCGGTCGCAGTCAAGAATTCTTCGATTCCCTGGTCATTGCCGTGTGGGGTTGCATCAACACTTTCACGGAGCATCGGTGGGGTGGACCTTGGGTTCACAATGACTTGCAGCACACGACTATGGGTATCGTTTGGTGGTGCGCTGGTCTGCTTGGTATCTGGTTGAGTCGGAAGCGCAACGGTCGACCCAAGAGGAACCTCATCCCGGCTATTGTCATCGGACTCACAGGGTATGCCATGTCTGGCCACCCCCAGCACTCGATGATCAGTACGATGATTCACACCATCTTCGGCTACACCTTGATGGCGGCTGGACTTACGAGAATCATTGAGATCTCCTTCGTGCTGAGGGACAAGAGCACCGTGAGCGCGGACGGCTCGGATCCGAACAGCTTCCAGTACCTGACACCTTTCGTAAGTTTTCTAACACTCAAGCCGTCTGGGGCAAAAGATAACTTGTGACGCTAACGCGATCGATGTATAGCTCCTCTACGCCTCAGGCTTCCTCTTCATGGGCGCAACAGAAGAACAAATGGCCCTCCTCGAAGCCGCCGGAATCACCCACGTCGCCTACGTCCTCATCCTATACAGTATCGCCTTCATCCTCTTCCTCTGTAAGCCAACCTACCCTACCCCCCTTCATAAAGTCCCAGCCCCACTAATCTCCCCCTCACCACAGTCGTAAACATCCTCCTCCACATCTACGCCGTCAACGCATGGCCCGAATCCGCCGACCCCTCGCACTCGCACTCGCGCACAGACACCGAAGACGCCGAGCAGGGCCCCTCCGGCGCCGGTAACGGCCGGTACATACATATGAACGGGCATGTGCGCTCGCAGTCTGAGGCGCAGCGCATCCAGGACGCCGAGAGCTTTGAGCTCCAGGGCCTGATTTCTGACGAGGAGGATGAGGGAAAGATGGTCTATGATGACCGGAACCATGAGCATGAGCATGGCCGTGAGAGACGGAAATCGGGTGAAGAGGACAGTGCACCGCTTTTTGGGAAGGGGAGGTAGTAAGGTATATATATAAGCCAGGCTTGTGGGTTGGGTTTGGTTGGGTATTAAAATTGCGCCTTTTAGTTATGGGCCTCGATATCGGTATCGGTTGGGCACCTTGCTTTAGGGATACTCTAGCTGGAGTGACAGCCCTATTTTTTGCTGTTTCTGGTTCCTGGTGAATGGCGTTAAGCTTGAAGATTGCTTTTTCTTACTGCGAAACATTATATACTGTCTCAATAGGGAAATTTTCCGCAATAGGCATCGGTCGACATTCTCAACCAGTGTCGTGTGTGTATAGAGGGAATATCAAATCCAAGGCAAAATAAGCCGTCCGCATCAATTTGCAATATCTTTGACTTGGTAAATAGAAGAGAGAAAAAGCCCGGATCTCGAATTATCCTGAATCTTCGTCGATCAAAAAAAACCCCCTATCATACAGTCATAAGTTCATTCCCAGTCCAGGTAATCAGACCCTGTCCAGGGGGAAAGAAAAGAAGTAAAGAGAAGCAAAGAAAAAAGAAAGCGACAAGGACTGTTAGACGCCACCTATAAACCCGAAAAGCCAAAAATCTTGCTTCCCTATAAGCCTGCCCTATGCAAGGCTCCATTTTCCTACCGTCGTCCGTCCATCTAGTAAAAGAGATGCCCTCATCTGCTTTGCACCTACAATGGCCCTGCACCTGGTTGACCGTTTAGTGGTATGGGATTGGCAACCGGTGGTATAGCAGGCATCTGATTTCCCATCTCCATCGGGAAGAATGGGTGCAGTGCGTAAACAGGGCAGTTCCTCTCGGCATCATGTAGGAGGAGGTTTTGCAGGGGATGTTCACGACCGCCCAGGACATTGATCACATCTTGGGCTAATCTACCTCCTAAGAACGCAGCAACTGGACTCAATTCGCTGCCCAAATTCTGGAGGAAAGTACGCAAAAAGGTCTCATCAAGAGTGCTAATGTCAAGCCTCAGCTCTTGGTGCGCATCGCGGGCTAGTTTGGTAAATAGTACAAGATCTTGATGGGATTCGGCCGGTAGTCTGCCTTGACTGAGCTTCTGAAATTCCCAGAGGGCCCGGAGACAGCTCAAAAGCGGAGTTACCTGCTTCTTGCGACGAGGTAGGCGGGTGATCTCTTCGGGGAGGGGTGAGGTATTCGCCAGTAGCATTGGAGAGTACACCTCCCTCTTTGTGACCATTTCGATGAGTTTGCCACTCTCATTTTTCTTAATTGATATGTTGAGGATGCGTCGTGTCGGTGTTTCTTGCGTAGCCGAAGGGACGTTTGATTTGGCCCGCTCAATCACGAAGTCATGTTGAATGAGGTCGGAAAAAACAAAACCATAGAATCCGTGCAGACCAGCTGCGTAGAACGAACGTCCGGCGATGCGGCACGCCGCATTTATTGTGTTGTACATAGAAAAATCAAGTTCTGTGGCTATCGTCACGTCGAACTGGCCAAAGAAATCCGGGGGTTTTGTGGCAACACTGCTGGCGTCTGCAAAGACCTTGACCCTTGGGTTCATTTCTCGAATTGCTGGAACAGCAGCTTGCGCCCGCTGGAAAACAGTTAGCACACTTCAAGCCAGTGCAACCGCCAACATCAGGATGGGAAATACATTCTGGCCGACGCAATCCGCTGTTAAGAAGAACTGCGCACCGAGATCCTCTTCAGTAGCGGTTGCATCGTCGATGATTGTCAGGCTACGGACCCCCGCCAATACCAAGTTCTTGGCTATCTCGTTCGCGAGGGCTTTGAAGGTAATCAAGAGGATGTTCGCGGATCGTATCCTGGAAGCACGCTCCGCCGTTAGTTAAAACATGAAACCCTCAGAGGTATTCGGCTTTACTCACTTTTCCTGAGCCTTGACACCCCAGAGGCGAATCTGGCGATCATAAAGGGCGATCTCGTCTGTTGAGGCGCATTGTCAGTGAGCATAGAACGTGTAGCAAGTGCAGCTGATAGACATGAACCATACCGGCACTAATCGACTGGTCTTGCGGTTCCATGGTGAAATTCTCTTGTGCGCGAGGCCAAATATAGCCGATACGATCCAAGCGACGTTCGGGTAAAGGCAAAGTAAGGTATCTCAGCGAAAGCGGGGGAGTAATCAAGGCGAGCTAGCGTCAAGGCGGAGCGAGAAGGATAACACTGCAGCGTTGGACGAAGGCAGCCGATTGCAAGGAGAGGAGCGAAAAGAGGGGGAGAAGAAGTAATCGAGCAACACTCAATGTGTTACCAACATGCATGAAGCCAGCGAAGACGCCGAGCCAGCCGATTGCCAGCAACGAAGAGACAAGTGAATGCGAAGTGAGAGATGCGGGCGAAGGAAGCTGGAGCACACCAGTATCACATCACGTGCCCAGCAGATAAGCGCTGGCTTTAGGTTATCGCCTCCAGCTCCATCATTAGCAGTCTCCCCACCTTCACCTCCATCGTCCATCTGCTCACCGTCATTTGCCGTCCCGTTGCTCCCGGCCATTGATCGGGCCTCCTTGCATCCTGCGTATCGTATATTGCGTATCCCGCCTCGACCCTCGCTACCTTTGCCCCGGTATAGTTCCAGTCCTCCAGTCTCCGCCTTCCCATCCTATCACCAACCTTGGCCAGGCGAACTAACGGCGGCGAACTAACGGCACCCCCCGTTTGCATAGGATGGTATGTCCAAAAACAAGCCATGCTCCTTAATCCGTCCGAGGCCAAGGCTCTTCCCCTTTGTTAGCTCGTGGGGAAATTCTAGCCAGCCCTGCATATGTTGACCTTCTTGTCCTCTCATTTCTAGTCGGGGAATTACGACTATCCCCCCGCTTCCCGTCGTACAGCTCGAGGAAGCAGGCCCAGCGAACGCCCTCATCGCCCACATGCGAACCGCTTGCAGCACCTACGGGACCTATTAAACACAGAGCGCAATCGGAGCACTTCCGCACGAGCATTGGAGACTCTCAACCAAGAGCTAGAGGAGTTTCGCTCCGAGCGTGCGAGAGACCAATATTCCTTCGACCAAACCAGAGCTTTCGTGGATCAGCAGATTCGAGACTTGCAAAGGGAAAGAGGCCTTACGGAGGATCACACTCATGGTGCACGTCGGGGCCATCCAGGATCGCAAAGGCTGCCAAATCTGACTGCTCCAGCAATGAACCCCGTTCCACCCCCATCAGAACTCTCACGGCCCTTCCGAACTCTCACGAGGGCTTCGAGGTCCCGTACCTCGAGAGGAGACGATCGATCTGGTCGAGGTAGGAGGAACCGAGACTCCATCCTTGATCAGCCCGTTCCAGGCATAAGTTCTTCATCCACCTTGCCCTTGGAGCCGGAGCACGATCATGTGGACAGATTGAGGGTCAAACGCAGGAAACTCGACTCGGACGACAACCGAGAGGGCTTCCAAACTTTGAGGTATGGCCAGTACGGCCAGGTCGTTCCCGGCACCCTGAAAATGGAGTTAGCCAGTTGCGATGGAGGCACGTACGAAAACGTGTGTGAAACATCAGGGCCAGAAAACATCTTATGCAATGACTCGTCGGTGTACTGTACAAAATCAGATCGATGTAATTTGATCCTGAAACACCACGGGGAAGCCCCGTTCTGTTTGAAGAAGCTTGTCATCAAAGCGCCGAAATCTGGCTATGACGCTCCGTATGTTGAACCTAGAGCGCTGAGGCTTTTTGGCACTTCGCTAACACATTGGCTTCTTCAGAATACAGGCAGGAATGGTTTTCGTTTCTATGTCGGCTGATGATCTCCTTGCGCGTACTGCTCAGTATCAAATCCAATACGCCGGTTCTCGAAGCCATCGTGGCCGTCGACGCAGCGGAATGCAGCCTTCCCAGGAATATATGAACTCATACCGCACTCCTTTGCAGACTCTTGAGCGGGCGACTTTGACCGGCTTCGACTCTTCCTCTGATTCGGACACGGACGCCAGCGAACCTGCCGGTGCCTCTTCAAACCATAACACAGAGCCGACAGCGGGGTTTCATATTACCACAGAATACGATGAACGTTCCGATGGCACCGAGCTTGACGGACCTGGGAACAATTCCTCCGTACCGCAGCCTCTGGAGCCGGGCAGATTGGAGAGAAACGCTACACTCTACCCAATGGAGGACGATTTCCTATGCTCAGACTCGGAGGATAGTGACAGTGATGAGGATGATACCACCGAACCACAATTCTTCAACTCACGGCGGCGCGATTTGCAAAGGCAGGTACGAGGAGACCGTCGTCAGTACGCCATGGAGCAAGATGACTTATCCAGACGTCGTCATACCCCGCAGACAATACCGCCCATCCCACCAAGCGCGCCCTCGGCACCACGTTCTGGGCTGAGTGCACGTCCTTCAGGCGTTGGACTAATGAAACCCCTTGCTCAATTCTTCATCAAACGACCTAAGAGCAGCGTTAGCCTCAAGTTCGATCCTCCTCCGTAAGTTTGCCCTCCTTGTTTCTTTTCCCGGTCTCTCTAACCTCTTATGCTATGCAGATCTGGTCGTTACATCCTGATCAAGCTATGGAGTCCTTACAACGCAGGTAACATCGATATCCAAAGCGTAGTTGCTCATGGCTACGCTGGGCCAAGATTCTTCCCTGCCGCAGGGTTCAGATGAATCCACTGTGCCTAACTACATCAATGTCACGAAGACTACGACACATGGCTCGTAACGTACTCAGGTTTACTGATGTCAATGAAATCACTCCGTATTCCCGTATCTCCGAGTCTACCTCGATTTGGCCAGGCGCAGCAACTGCCAACAACATTGCCTCGACCGTCCCACGACACTCGTGACAGCAAACAGCAAAATGCATGGTCACGCGAGAGTGGTGATGGCGCAAACAACCATCAATCAAGGACACAGCATTATTACATTCCGTATCCTTTTACACAACCCCTCCATCACGGAGGCTGAACATATCAGTTGGCTCAGAATATGGCTGCGAAGAAGATTGAGCCTGCTTCTGGAGTACGTTACCTGGCAAGCATGTCATATCGCCTTTTACCTTCCTGTACACACTTTGCATGATGCCCATATACGCTATCTTGTTTGAAATGTAAGCGCAACCTTTCCATATCTTACAAAGCGCCTGAAACAAACTCCATTGCACGAATATGGACTTCGAGAATACATGACAGACTCATCCAATTCATGGTAGTTATGTATCTGCTGCGGAAATGCGATATCATGAGCAAGAAGCTAAGGTAATCAAACAAGCTCGAGTTTCGAAAACCCCGCCTGTCAAGTGACGGGACATTGAAGAGGCTGCAATCCAATGGAAAATTAATATTTACAAAGACGACGTTCATCGTAAGCAAACAGGATAAGCAAAAGTAGGATCAGACAAAAAGCCGGCCAGCGCCTAGATCAACTAGGCAAATAGTGAGACCTGCGCTGTTGTTAGCTAAAGCTGAGGATGAAGTCCCGATGTTTTAGGCCAACGGATCCTATATTTATGGATGCTATCGTTTCTCGTCTCTCGTGCAATGGAAAGTCCAACGCCGAATCCTTTCCTATAAACCAACCAAAATGAAGTACTCCTAAAGCAAAAATTTCACCACAACTCCGACCATGAAGAGGCATAATTTTGTGCTTTCCCAAGATGAAAGGAAACAGAAATCCAACTCGCCGGGCAGCAAGGTTAGATGACGACAACATCGCCTTCAGCATCTGCTGGGTCTGACGCCATCATATCGCCGTACTTGCCCACAGTCATTAACATCGAGTCGTCGTCAAGATCAATGGCGCTGTCATCGTTATTCGGGGCGTGGAAGGGCGTGGTGTTTTCGGACATGTTATTAGGTTTTTCATTTTCAACGTGATGCAGGTTCGTCTCAACAGCCATATGTGATGACTTTAGTGATGCACCATTTGGCGCATCTGGCGTCGTGGACGGCTTGTTACTGTCTACACCAGTGGTGGAATTTGTCAAGACAATTTTGCCGGGGCCGGATCGGTCAGAGTCCAAGCCTGCTTTTTGCAGAGTACTTGGCGTGAATTGCATGAATCCTCCCTTCTCCGCCTGCCATAACATCATTTCATGGAAGAAAACTTTGGTCATCCACCAAGCGCTAAAGCTCTGGGCGCCCCCTAGGGTTAGACGGCGCAGTATGCAGTCCCACAGCGCATCCACTCGCTGAATGATGCACTGCGTTCGATGTTGGGGGAAGATGTGGGCAAGGTTCAGAATAAAGGAAATCCACTTGTCGGGGAAATTATATTCATCGCCCACGGATACCTCCACGGGGAATTTGTGTGCTTCAGGCCTCTCTTCTATATCAGGCTGGGAGAAGAATGGGCTAGCAGCAGCAGTGTTCAGGTCATTGATAGGAGTAAGAAGAGCACGAATATCATGCTTCAGTATCCGTTCTGTGGCCTGTTCTGCACAAGTAGGGATATTTGCCCTAGTGATCATTTCTTTCGGATCGACCAATGTTGTGAAATCGAGCCACATCTGGTTCCTGTTGTCGGGATGGCAAAGCCAGGCAGCAGCAGCATTGGCAGACTGGTTCACATCAAGCATATGCCTTAGAAGATTGCAGAAGATATGGGCCGGTATTAACCTTGCGAGTGAGACATGTACAGGCTGGGTCTTGAAAGTGTCGGTTATATGGGTCGTAAGCCGTTGCGATATTGAACTGAACGCATCCAACACGAGTTTTGGGACGACTTGGGTGGTTAGCGGTGCCACAAATGCAATCATCTTTTGGTACATGAGCCAATCGCACTCTTTGATCCATGGTGCAAGATTAGGATGCGTCAGCAACTTCTGAACCGGAACAGTCAATGTTCCATGGAACGCGGAGAAATATCGAAGCAGGTTGCGTTCTTTGCAGTATCGGAAGCTATCAATGACCGATATACAATGGGAACGGTAGAGCGCGGCAAGAGCATCTGCTACCTTCGAGTCCGTGTTAGCTGGGAGGTAGTTGTTGATATCTGGCAATTGCAACGTGTCCGTGTCAACCGAGGAAGCATCCGTGGTGGGCAGTTGAAGCATTTGATGAATCAGCTTCCCGGAATGGCTAGCAACATTCTCGAGTGTGATGATGTCGGGCTGAGAAGAGACCTGGCAGCCACAGCTAGAACTTGGCGTATAGGCTGGGACCTTCGGGGTAAAAGATGTAGTAGGGGATGGGAATAGTGCTGTATCCGCTGTGGGTTGCTGTACCGCGCTTGCACTAGAGGCTATATGAGTCTCCGACACTTGCCACCTTCCACGGGGAGTAGTTTGCTTACCCTCTTTGAACTTCATCGCCATTCTTGCTCTCTGTGGCATCTGCCGTGGTGGGTTCATGGGGCGTGAACTGCGTGATTGACGGTGACGGTTTCTGTTGTTTCTCCTCGATTACTGTTAAATCAACGTAGTGATACTTTGATTCTCCCCTAACGCCTAATCGGCGCGTCTGTACATTGGGGAATATAATTCGGACAAGCTTTCCGAAAGAAGCAGGGTTTAGCACCGAGACACGCTCAGTTCCACACTTCTCTGCATAGCAACAGTAGACACGGTCTCGCCTAACAGAGCCGGAGCTTTTTCTGCAATTCTCTCTCAACCTGAGGCGCGTGAGAAACGGCATACATGATATTGATTTGGATATTCAAGACCTACCAAATCATCGCAAAGACCTGTTTGACCTTTTCAGCCTTACCACCAGCTCCCTCATGTTTGAGAACCTCTGCCGCCATTTGCTTCAACGTATAACCTTCAAACTGTCGCAGGAGTTTCCGCAGCTCATTATCGTTGGCGAGTGACGAGCTTGAGCCCTTTTTCTTCTTGAGGCCGGCTTCTGAGGTGTCATGGTCATCGATAATGTGCTCTGGCAAGTGGTTCTCGATTCCGTTGTCGTACATGCTCTGGTACTGGGGTATTGTAACGCCTTGCAACCCATGCGCGGGGATCCCAGACTGTAAAGCGTGATGCGATAGGTGATGACCGTGAAGAGCATGGTTAGGGAAGTCGTCAGCCTTGGGTATGACAGGCTGATGTGCGTCTGGCATAGTTGGGTCCATCGAGGTCACGTTCACTGGATGCGACAATTGCTGGCCGAAGCGCATGATGATATCCTCGGGGTTATTTCCGAAGACATTAGATCCGGCAGACGCTTGGGCCGGGAAGAACTGGGGAAAGCCATCCGTAAGTTGCTGATCTTGGGTTTGTTGCGTTGTTGTTGAATGTATGCTAGCGGTCGAGCCTCTCGACCGCGGGCGACGGCTGTTCCTGGATATTACTGTTTCAGAGCGCGATCTCATGAGATCTGCCGTTCCGGGACGACTGAGAGTGGCGGCGGCTTGGGTTGCTTGAGAAGCAGCACTAGATGACAGAGAAGCTGCGCGACCTGGTGTCACCATGGGTCAGCAAAGCAACAGTGGGCAGGGCCGGGACCAGACCCAATCCGGAAAACACGAAATGAATCCATAGACAGGGGGGCTTGATATCCTGCAGGGAAATGTAGCACCTTACCAAGATCAGGAGGCATCTTCCTTTCCCAGAAGCTATCGCAAACAGCACGTCGATAGTGGTGGTGTTGCTTGGGGTTCTCCGTCGTTGCTAGGTGCGAAACAGTGGGTAACCACGGACAATAATAATAGGTTAAATAGCGCCCGTCTGTTTTGATCCTGCGTCAGAGCCGGCTCCGGGGCCACGGCGAGGAGACAACCCCAAACAAGGCGTAAGGAGCAATAATAATTGAAAGATGTAGAATTCTTTATGTGCAGTCTTACTCTTTCAGGGGGTCTGGCTACCGGAGGCTCATGGCGTTGGGGGCGGCGTTGGCGATGTTCGAGGGACAAGCAGGAATAAACAGAGAAGCGCCCGTTCCTCAAGCAACGAAAACAATTGAGAGCGCCACGTGACCTTTACGTAAGATGCCTCATTCCTCAGGCCCAATCTGTTTGTTTAGGCAGCATTGCTGGCACTTGTAGTCTACAGTCCAGGTGAGGCGTAACAAGAATATCTCAATAGTTGGGACAAGAGTAGCCTTCATCTGATAGTTAAATTGGATATAACATATCAACTCTGATGGTGTGGAGTTTGGTCAATGCTCAGGCACCGCCGGATATCTATATTTCACCGGATTTGTATCTGTACAAACGACACACCTCGCGATAGCAAGCTGTTGTCTACTGAGATTCAGTCAGGAGCTAACCATGGGATCTGAATTGCCACTACTATTCTTTCATGCCAGTAGTCAAGCGAGAACGCAGTAGTACGCGCCCGAAAACCTCAAGTAAATGGAGACTAATGCGCTTCCAAGCCTGCATGTGAAAAAGGTATTCAAAATTACATCAGGAAACTAATTACTTCCTACCGTCTCTAAACATATGAAATGACAATGATAGGAAGGAAAAGTACAGGAGGGTTCTAAGGGGAGGTCAACGAGAAGCGGGAATCTAGCAAGGAGCAGAGGATATCGGTTAGCGTTTCTGATGACCAGATGGCATCTCTAATGGTCGACCGGACATCAGGAGATGATATGCACAGTATCCTCCTGCTAAAGCACCGAAACAGTTTGCTAAGATTTGAACTTAAACCAGGTCCCTTTTCACGAACTCAGCAAGAAGTGACTTTCCGAGAGCAGCAGGGCTGCGCTCAACGACGACACCAGCGCTCTCGAGAGCAGAGATCTTGGAGTCAGCACCACCCTTGCCACCGCTGACGATAGCACCGGCGTGACCCATACGGCGGCCGGGGGGAGCACTGATTCCGGCAATGAAACCAACGGCAGGCTTGTTGTACTTGTTGTTGGCCTTGAAGAACTCGGCAGCATCTTCCTCAGCGCTACCACCAATCTCACCGATCATGATGATACCGTCGGTCTCCTCATCCTCAAGGAAGATTTTCAGGCAGTCAATGAAGTTGGTACCGGAGAAGGGGTCACCACCAATACCGACAACAAGAGACTGACCGAGTCCAGCCTGAGTAGTCTGGTTCACAGCTTCGTATGTAAGAGTACCAGAGCGGGAGACGATACCGACACGGCCGCGCTTGTGAATGAAGCCAGGCATGATACCGATCTTGCATTGACCCTGATATCCGATCAACACGAAGCTTCTAGAGGTAATGGAAAGGATCGCCACTTACGGGAGCAATGATACCGGGGCAGTTAGGTCCAACCAAGCGAGTCTTGTTCTGAGTCTTGAGGATGTCGGTGATACGGACCATGTCTGTTGCGGATATGTTAGTTTCAGCGTATGTGGAAGACGCGGATAGCTGCTCCCTTACCATGTTGAGGGATACCCTCGGTGATACTGCGGGGAGTCGCGTTAGCAAGAAAACAAGTGTTTCAGTGACAGAGCAAAGCTTACCACACAACGAGAGGAACCTCAGCTTCAATAGCCTCCTCGATACCCTTAGCAGCCAAAGGAGGGCTAGATAGCAAGTATTAGCGGTGATTTCTCAAAGCACCATCTGCGAGCTTAATCAAGACGTACGGAACGAAGATGGCCGAAGCAGTGGCGCCGGTCTCCTTGACGGCGTCGCTGACATTGGCGAAGACCGGGAGGTCTAGATGTGTTGAGCCGGCCTTCTTGGGATTGGTACCACCGACAACCTTGGTACCTAGAATATGTGAGCTTTCGACTCAGAGCAACCCAGCGCATCAAGCCGTTTGGAAGTAAAGTGGATATATATACCGTAAGCGATCGCTTGCTCGGCGTGGAAACTATCGGCGCATATCAGCATCGTGAACAGATATCAATCCCCCGAAATCCGGAGAGGAGCCACGCACGTTCCCTGCTTTCCGGTAAAACCCTGGAAAAGCACCTTGGTGTCGCCATTGATGCGAAGGTTATTGACGGTCTCAGAGTAAGGACCAGCGGAATATGCCCGGCGCTGGGTGGCAGCGACATTTCGAAGGGCAGAAGCCGCGTTCCGGCGAAAGGCCTGCATGTTGACTGTCGGGCGAAAATGAGGGAAAAAATACGACAAGCAAAAGAGAGGAGAGATTGCACCGCGAGCCGGGCAATTTAAATGCGGTATTTAGAGGAAGAGGAGATGGGAAGAAAGGACAGCAGTAGAGAGCGAGCAACAATCGTCGTTGGACGGGTTTGGCCATTTGCTCGGGAGAAAGCTTTAAGCGGTCCGATTTATCGCGGGCGGTCGGCCTCCACTCAGTGCTGCCAGTCGCTCGGCCGTGATTTTTCTTCTCCCGCTATCAGTGGCCGATACCAGTTGCTACTTTCGAACCACTCGCTCACTCACTCACGCTACCTAGTTCACTCGATTAACTTCTTGATATCATAGACTTCTGCCACGCACTTGTCTTACACATCTACCATTTCTCCGCGTTCAGCGCGAGAAAGCCGCCCACCATGGCAACTATGACAATGACCGCCCCGCCACCCATCAAAACGAACAAGAGTACCACCAAGCTGCCGCCGGAGAATGAGCGTTTCATGCGGGCCTGCTCTGATATTGCAAACGCTCTGATCCAAGACCATGAGTCGCAAAAGGATCCCACGAAGCCTAAAAAAGACATCAACCTCAACAAGCTGCGCAGTCAAATATCGAAGAAGCATAGCTTGGGGAACCAGCCGCCACTGACGGCCATCATCTCTGCCGTCCCCGAGCACTATAAGAAATATATCCTACCAAAGCTGATTGCAAAGCCGATCAGTATGTTGTCTCTCGCTTGTCCCGTGGATTTGGCGTCTTGCTGATACGTATTTAGGAACGTCCTCTGGTATCGCCGTCGTCGCTGTAATGAGCAAGCCCCACCGTTGTCCTCATATCGCTTATACAGGAAATATCTGTGTCTATTGCCCCGGCGGACCTGATTCCGATTTCGAATATTCGACGCAGTCGTATACCGGTTATGAACCTACCTCGATGCGAGCTATCCGCGCGCGTTACGACCCGTTTGAACAGGCCAGAGGAAGAGTGGATCAGATCAAATCGCTTGGTCACAGTGTGGATAAGGTTGAATATATCATCATGGGTGGAACTTTTATGTCTTTGCCGGCAGAGTACCGTGATTCCTTTGTCGCACAACTTCACAATGCATTGAGTGGTTACCAGACCGACAACGTTGATGAAGCAGTTCAGGCTGGTGAGATGAGCAACATCAAGTGTGTGGGAATCACCATTGAGACTCGCCCTGATTATTGTTTGGACACGCATTTGAGCAGCATGCTTCGGTACGGATGCACTCGCCTCGAGATTGGAGTTCAAAGTCTGTACGAGGACGTTGCGAGAGACACCAACCGCGGCCACACGGTTGCGGCAGTCGCGGAAACATTCAAGCTTTCCAAAGACGCCGGGTTCAAAGTCGTTAGCCACATGATGCCCGATCTGCCAAACGTTGGCATGGAGCGTGATTTGTTTCAGTTCGAAGAGTATTTCGAGAACCCTAGCTTCCGAACCGATGGCCTGAAGATCTATCCTACCCTTGTCATTCGCGGGACTGGTCTCTACGAGCTTTGGAGGACGGGTCGCTATAAGAACTACACCCCCAATGCACTGATCGACCTTGTCGCCCGTATTCTTGCCCTTGTTCCACCCTGGACCCGTATCTATCGTGTTCAGCGAGACATTCCGATGCCGCTGGTCACTTCAGGTGTCGAAAACGGTAACCTGCGAGAGCTGGCCCTGGCACGCATGAAAGATTTCGGTACGACCTGCCGAGACGTTCGTACACGTGAGGTCGGTATCAACGAGGTCAAGAACAAAATTCGCCCATCTCAGGTCGAGCTCATTCGTCGCGACTATGCCGCAAACGGCGGCTGGGAGACGTTCCTCGCCTATGAAGACCCTAAGCAGGATATTTTGATTGGTCTTCTGCGTTTGCGCAAGTGCAGTCCTACGCACACTTTCCGTCCTGAATTCACCGGTCAGCAAACCAGCATCATTCGTGAACTGCACGTATACGGTTCTGCAGTTCCTCTCCACGGGCGCGACCCGCGCAAGTTCCAACACCGTGGTTTCGGAACTCTGTTGATGGAGGAGGCCGAACGGATTGCTCGAGAGGAACATGGCAGCCGGAAGATCAGCGTCATTTCCGGTGTTGGTGTCCGCAGCTACTACGCTCGCCTTGGATACACATTGGACGGCCCCTACATGTCAAAAATGCTGGAGCCACTCGAAGGGGAAGAAGAGTTAGGCGTGTGAGAATGCCCGAAGCTATCTCTCTATCTCGCATTACGGATATGATTCATGATACCTCAGGCGGCAAGGCAAATCCTCAAAAGTTCTGTTTGAGACTGGATTGGCGTTCTTGGTGTGAACTGGTGGCTACATTCTTGAAATATTATTTGAACATCTACAGCGATCCATGAAGCAGTTTGATGCAGCTTGTTGTATATACATTCGGAGAGTTCTTGGGACTCTACAACAGAAGCATCGTCGGCGTAAGAAGTTATAACTTAGACAGTATTACTGCATACTACAATACCATTGATGAATATCTTTATTACCTGCATGACATGACTGTCGGGAACGCTTCAGTTGTAGAGAGAAGTGCCTCTGGTGTCCTCACTCCTCCAGCACCCGCCTCCATGTAGAGGTGGATTCCGAATGCGGCTTAGGGCGATCACCCAGCGGGAGCTTCATCATCCAGCCGCCGAAGACTGCGGACCGACCGTTAAACATCATCTCCCCGGATTCTGTCTCTCTTCGCTGCCGGACGCATCTCAACTATCCTATCTCAAATTCAACCATCGCCATATCACCAGACAATTCCTGATCGTTCGTCCTGATCAGTAACCCTCCACCCACCGCACTCCTATCGGCGCATTCGCCCGCAACGCCGACACAATGAAGCCCGTCGTATCTGTTATGAACGCCTGGTCCTGGTATGGCTACAATATTCTACCTGCAAGCGATTACCTCGGTTACAGTGGGCTGATGAGCATCTCTCTTTCACAGCGTGGTCATCTCCCTATTCGCCATCGTCATCCTCTCCGTCCTCGGATCGCTGTTCAAGGTTCGTCGATTCTAGCCTCCGTCCATGTCTCAGCGTCTATCGTATCTTTCCATTACCTCGGGACTGATCTGGATGCCACCACGACATACAATCACGACTTGACTAACGACTTGTCTGGAACAGGCTGAACACCACGGATTCACTGGCTCAGAAGGCGAGCCTGAGGACGGCGGCGCGGTCGCCGCCTCGATCTTCACTGCTGTGATTGTCTACGCTGTACGTTGAATCCATCCTATCACGAGCTGTACCGGGAGTCATTGCAGACTCCCATGATCGCTGGTCTTAGTTGTGGTCGGGTCTTTGTGCTGACATAACTCGCAGGGTTTCTTCGTTTTCTGCGCCTTTCAGGCCTACTTACACATGCGAGCTTCTCGGGGCGGAGCCATATCGCTCAGCTAAATGGTGTACATCAAATACGTGGATATGTTTGAGACAATTGGGTTTTAAATACTTGGCTTGATGGGGCCTGAAATTGCGTGTCGCTGGGGTTACGTTCTGGATAATTACGTCTAAAATCGCACTAGACGAATGGCCCTTTGCCTTTCACTTTCTGTTAAACAATAATTCGCGGGACCTGTCACTGGCTGCTTGCGGATACCCTGAACACGCCAGAGAAGCGTTTCTCTCAGACAGCTGGAATGCTCTGAGACGGACGCGGCCTGCTCTGCGCACTCGATGTATATATTGTTCTGGCGCTTATAGAATCAATTCGGACTCTTTACAAAGTACAGTCAAGACCATCTAATTCTATCCCGCAATACCACCAACACCAATATGTATAGCACCCAAAGCACGCTCATAACCACCCCATCCATCTCCCCGAAATTAATCAATGCCCCTCATTCCACTTTACACACTCCTCAAAAGTGACCCCATTCCCCCCAAAGATGTCCAACGCGCTTCCAATCGTCAAATCAACCTTCCCACCACTACTAGCATGCACCTTCTCCAGGTCCGCTAGACTCCGCGCTCCGCCCGCATACGTCACGGGTATTGAGCACCACTGCGATAGTTTCGAGACCAGTTCCTCGTCTATGCCCTGCTGTAGGCCTTCGACGTCTGCAGCGTGGATGAGGAATTCGGAGCAGTAGGGTTCTAGGAGGGATATTGAGTCTGCGTGTTGTTAGTTGGGGCTTAATATAAGAGATATCCATGTCCATAGAGGGTTCGACGGAACGGAACAAGGGTGATTGGTTAGGTACTTGCCTTGGTTCACCTCCATCTCAGTAATAGCCTGCCACCTATTCATAGCAACAAACCATGTATCGCCTTTCCGTCGACAACTCAAATCAAGTACTAACTTCGACTTGTCGCCTCCCAGGGCAGCAAGGACGGACTGCAGTCGCTCGAGAGAGAACTGGCCCTCGGGGAAGAGGAATGATGTGATTATAACCTATGAGGTAAACAGGTTAGGTCAGCGCAATGCCCTCCCTATAATCTAACCATGGAAGACATAACAAGAGAGTAGAGTGCCTACCTTCTCAGCACCCATATCAATCCAATACTTCGCATTCTGATCTGTAATCCCCCCCGCAACCTGCAAACCACCTGGCCATGTCCTCAGTGCCTCCCTTGCCGCATCGTCATTGTCCGGTCCGAGTTTCACCACGTGCCCTCCGCGCAGATTATACTTCTGGTAGAGGCCGGCGTAATGGCTAGCTGGGAGCTTGGAGACGTAGTTTGTCCTGAGGTCCGACTCGACGTTGCTCAATGTGCCGCCGACAATCTGTTTGACTTGGCCGGAGTGGAGGTCGATGCAGGGGCGGAATTTGGACATTTTCGGAGCTGGGTGTTCTTGCGCTGGTTGAGTCTTATTTGTGTTTCGACGAGGCGAGCAAATGCTCGCAGGCTTAATTGCGGTTTTGTTTTCGAGGAGGGGTTACTGACATCTTGAACCTCCAC
This sequence comes from Aspergillus undulatus, assembly GCF_047715775.1. Lineage (NCBI taxonomy): Eukaryota > Fungi > Ascomycota > Eurotiomycetes > Eurotiales > Aspergillaceae > Aspergillus > Aspergillus undulatus. The sequence continues at coordinate 182,463 of NW_027396628.1, read as the reverse complement.
AACGGGGCGGACTTATCTTATCGCACGTGACTGAGATTGAGGAAAAAGTTGGCTATCACCGCTTCCTGGACCTTCTTCACAGGGAAAGATAACCCAGCAACAGACTTACGAAGAATTTACGAAGATGATTGGCAAACGGAAGAGAGACACGTCCGTCGTATCGAGAGCAAAGAAGGAGGGTAAACGGGAAGAATCTCCAGCTACAGCCGAACTAAGCGCTCAAGACATCTTCCGCAAATTCTTTGAAGCTCAGTTCGAGCCTTTAGAGGTCAAAGAAACCAGCAATGCCCAGGAAGAAACTGAATCCGACGAAGATGACGAGGATGAGGATAACAATGTCTCTGCAGACTCCGAAGCTGAGTCTGAATGGAGCGGCTTTGAGGGAGAAGAGGAGAAAGACGTCCCAGTGGAAGTCGTTGAGTATCAGGCGCCTTCCTGCTCCGCGGATGACTTTATGGACAAAAGAGCTCGAAGGGCTTTTATGGTAAGCTTAAAATCTAATATTGTGAGAGACAATCAACGCTGATCTTGTACTCTTAAGACCGCGAAACCGCCCTCGTTTTCTACAGACCTGGGTTCTACTACGGATCGCTCGAAGAAGGCTGAGGACAAAGATGAGGACAAAGATGAGGACAAAGATGAGGACAAAGATGTCGAATCACTGAACTTGAAAAATGACCTTGCACTGCAGCGTCTTCTAAAAGAATCGCATCTTCTGGAATCAGCATCAGACCTTGCGCCGACGGGCAAGAACCGACACAAGGCACTTGATCTGAGGATGCAGGAGCTTGGGGCCAAGAACTCGCTATATCACCAAAAGAACATGCCATCGTCCATGCGAAAAGGGATCAAGGCCAAGGCTGTTACAAAGGAAGACAAGCGTCGCAGAGAGGCTCGAGAGAACGGAATTATCCTTGAGAAACCCGCGCCCAAGAAGCAGGTTAGCAGTGCACGACGTGAACGTGGAGTTGGCGGCCCATCGATTGGAAAATTTGCAGGTGGAACTCTGAATCTGAGCAAACGGGACATTGCGCAGGTCCAGTCATCACGAAGAGGAAGCGGAAGGTCTGGAGGGAGAGGTCGAGGAAAGACTAGAGGCCGCCGCTAGAACGGGAATAATTTGGCGATTGGTGTTCTGTGAGAATCGGCTCCCCAGCTTACCCAGATCATCTCCATCCAAAGCTGGTCTCGAAGTCGAATATCTGCTCCAACTAAGCTTCTGCTCCAGATAGCTTTGCCTCGAGGTATCTTTCTTTTCCCGCATGAGGCAACCCATTTCCCTTTTCCCCACTGACGGTTTCAGGTCTCACTCTGTGACCGGCCGTGCTGAATCTGAGCAACGATCCATGGAAGGGTCTTCGGACCTCTTCTTTGGCGAATAATGAACTCGATCAGGGATCCAACCTGCCAATTTTGATGCCAAGCCGAACTGGTACCTGAGAAGACTGGGTTCTGAAACCTTAGCCTCTCTCCACGCTAGGTCCATCTTAGAGGCCGTCCCAACCTCTTCAGGTATAGCGCAAACATTAGTGCACTGTTCCAGAAAGGGCGAAACCTCCGACGACGCTAAAGTTTGAGAAATCAGTTTCCAGCCTGATCTGACGCCCCTGTTAGCCTGCTTCGGAGTTCCTCGTTGTGCAGCATTCTAGTCTCTTGACTTGACTTGATAGAGTTTAGGATCAATGCCAGGGCGAGTCATGGATCATGACCAAACGAATTTTTGTCTCTCTCCTTCACCCTCTGTTCGCACTGGCAACTGCACGTCCATTGAGATTCTGTCGCAGTGATACATTTCGATGGTGACAGTGCACATATCGATATCGATAAGACGAACCACTGACACCTTCATTCCTCCGGGATTTTGTAAGGTGAGGGTGCGCTAATGATAGCACACCCGAGCACTGACCTGGCCTACAACATCTCCGACAAAGTCATGAAGTCGATCCTACCGGGAACGCGGAGCAAGCATTCCCGCTCCTAGCACAACTCGCTCGCTGCCCACCATCTCGGCATGGTCTCCACCTCATGACAATTTTTGTATGCAAGCGGGATGGTAGAACATAGCCTGGGGTCTGGATCGTGGAATGGTCGTCGGTGGCGGGTGGTGTCTGACACCTCGTTACCCCACTAATGGATGAATTAATCGTCATAGATACATAGTTTCGTCAAATCTTTCAGGAAGCAATCCTCACAGTTCAGCTGAGCCACTGATGTATCGAATGAGATTATATCTGCTGTTTCAGGTTTTACAAGTCGCCCACCCAGGGTGTTTACATATGTATGACTTTGAGTGATGCCAATTTTTGATCATCGCCTGTGAGTTCATTGATCAATGCATCGGCAGGCTTCAATGTCGTGAGGCGTCGTTAGGATTCAAATCATTGCTGTCAGTTCGTGTTTGAGTAGGATACAAGGGCTAGTCCGAAACACCCGAGTTGATAGCATTGGTATACTCTGCTAGACTTCGAATGCTGAACGGTCTGCGCCGGTGACTCCATTGTAGTTGTATAGAAGGAAGATGCCCTTCAAACCGGCCTTCTAGTGTCGCCATGTTGCTTGGCGCTTTGTCCATGGTGTTTTCCTGGGGATTATTACCGCCTGAGATTCTAGACAAGCGGTTTCTTTATGCTGTACTCGTTCATTAAAGGCTTGATTAGGATGGAAGCAGAAGCTGGATCTCCGGCGACTGAAGCTGATAGAATGACCCGCGCCTGTTTGCTGAAGTAAGGCTTCAGCAGGAGAGCGGTTCAGCATCACCTTGGTGTTCATATTGAGGTCAAAGCCAATTCCGGCATTTCCGAGAAGCTCGCGCAGCAAGAGAGGATTCTTAGATTGGTTGAGTCGCCGAAGATTCCACTCAGAACAAAGCCGATGGCCAAACAGGCCGTGGTAGAAGCGAAGTTGCCAGTTTAGTTCATACATCTGAACGGATAGTTATAAGTTGAAGTTGCGGGGAAATCCTCAGCTCGAAGTAAAAATCCGTGGAAGGGGATCCTGCAGGACGACAATTGCCGGCTCGCTTGATGGCAAACCCATGGCATTTCTTCGAGTCGTCCAATGCCTTCTGCCAGGAAAGTCAACTCCGTGGCCTTCAATCTCTTGACATTTCCCTGCACGTTCTCATGCACGCACGGAGTGGAAGGATGGCCGTAACCGGAATTCACTAGGTACAGTGTGCGTCGACCCCTGGGCCCTGGTAGACAGTACCGGCCGTAAAGGACGCAAACTTAGGATCTTGGAGCGTAAAAACGAAGATGTTGCGTGACGAGAAAGTGGGTGTTCTATCGTACTGGTTGTGGGCAAGGAAGGGAGACGACACTGCGATTGATAGCAAAAGGTGGATAAGTTGTCGTCTCTAGAACCTCGCAAAAGTGTTCTAGATGGTTTCAGCCTGGACGATCAAACCGCGCGTGGTGCACGGCCAATTGTTTCGAGTGTGAGATTGTGGCATGATGGAAGATTATTCAAGGCGGAAGTTTCTAGCGATTGTTGTTCCCCACCTGATTCCAATACTTCCGAGAAAGAGCCTCGAAAAGGAATCCGAGAGTTGTTGCGCGATTCAGGGAAATTGCAAGAAAGGCTACGCGAGTCGCGCGTGGATCTTTGCGGAGGACTGTACTCTGGTCGTGCCTGCCCTGGGAGCAGTAAACTGACAAATACTCGCGGAGTGACTACTAGTAGTGGTACTAGTAGTAGAGCAAGACAGAAAGGAGAAGATGGATACAGCCGGCTCTTTCTTAGCTGCTCCGTAAACAGAGGGCTAGGCTTCCCGATTTCATGACTCAACAAGATCTGTGTTTCACTGTTTATTTGAACATCCAACTCTGCGGATATCACGATCGTCGACTGCTGGGTAAGCCAGGGCTTCGGAGCATTGATGCCTTCTTGGGAACTATGGAGCACTTTCAGCCTATCTACATACTGTAACGGGACCCAAGATTTGTTCTCCGACGGTTCTCGATTCCAATTCTCCGGTCAGACCCAGGCGGCATTTGTGCTGCTTGGATCTTGCTCTGGTTCTCCCCTTTGCTCGCCTTGCTCATTTCATCTTTTCTTGACAACTTGGTAACTTTGCGAGGCACTCCGTGGATAGCCCTTTTGAGGCTAAGCTAGACAAGCACTAACATTGAATAGGGCTAGAAGGTGCCCACTTAGAGTATCTCCGAATATCGACCGAATTAATGATGATCATGCCGATCCGGAAGTACTCGATTGAGTTGATTCAGGCTCAAGATTCAGCGAGTTCAACACTGTCTGAACTTTGAACTATGAACCCTTCTGATTGACAGCTTTGCGCTCTGCATTCTGCAACAGTGAGTGAAGAGGGGCTTGTGGCCCACCTCTCAAGATACGATGCTCTGAAAATTGGCCCCTGTTGTTGGTAGCCGCCGGGAGATGCCAATCTGCAGGCTGCAACTCTGCATGCTCTCAGTCATGCAGGATCTGCGATAGATCAACCCATTCACTTTATACTCTGGAGCACAACGCCCGCTGGAGTAGAAAATGATTCAACGGCTACCTCGCTAAAAGCATGAGAGAGTTCATGGGGTAAAGATCAGGGGGCAGTCTCAAGTCTCGACGGGGGAGGCAATTGACTTGTCTACGGCCCCGCCGGATCGATCACATTTACTGATTCAAGCAGATCTTGAAGAAGAGAGCTACCGTTGGGAGCTGCAACGAGCTTTGACTGGTGAGTGTTGGCATGACGGATCTGAGATGTACGTATAATAGGACCGTTGGTTTGATTGCAAGTCGATCCGGCGCCTTCAAGGTTCGAATAAACATCACCAAAGCACACTGCACAGTAAGAGTGTTCATGATGTCTATTCTTAGTCCTACGTATCCATACGCAGACGTGAATTAGAGCTCGAGTAAAGTCCCCGGTCCCAGAGCGAAAACTACACTTTCAATTACGGCGTATAGCCGCCTGTGCGAGCCCGCAATCTTCAAGGCGACCCCGAAAAAGCAGCCGTTCGTGCAATTGCGCGCAGAGGCAGGCTCGGTTGATGAGCAGGTCTCGGCCCCAAAGCTGTGGATTGACGAGGTTGGTTCGAGCTGATGGCATCCAGGGTAACAGGGTACACGACAGTGCTCATGCCGAATGCAGTAAGAGCGAGGCGTCGTGGATATCACGGATCGGAAGATTTCTCTAGGATCCAAGAAACTGTCGAATGACCGCATGAGCAGATGACCCAGCAGGGCCAGCACCGCATCATGGGTGGACACTGGACAGGGCCTTGCGGACAGGGGCCACCAAGAGGTATAGAGCGGCGTCTTATTGGGCGATGGTAAGCGCTCAGGTGAAGCTGAAACAAGGGGCAAAGACTTCACGAATGTTTCCGGCGCCAGTTTGATGATGTTTGCGCCGGCTTGGCATTTGTTTGATTCCACCCACTGGGGGCTCGCCGTCCTGACTCGCGCCTTGGCACATCTGATGAAATGATGCTCAAGTCAGACAACTGGTCAATAGAGACGTTTCACAAGAGAAATTTTCGCCCGGCAAGGACTACCTGATATAATTAGTCTGTTCTATAAAGATGAGGCTATTATAAAGCAAGAGTTTCTACTACTACTATAAGGTATATATAATGCTAGGAATTTAGTTACTATAATATAATACTTAGATAATTCTTTATTATATAATAACTCTATAATCTTAATTTATATAAGGCTGCTAGATAGCTTATTTCAAAGCTAAAGGTAAGCTTTATTAGTAATAATGATCTTAAGTTAGTAATTATTATGTTATGGGATGGTCCCATAACATGCACCGCGTACCGTTCGCGGTTATGGTCACGTGGTTCCTGCCCCTCTACCTTCTGTCTGCCCCTACTGATCTGTTCTCTTTCAGCGATTCCTTCTTGTACGTACGGCACGTTTAGATAGGAAGATCCATCTATTTACGTCCCCTTACAAAGATAGTAAATTACCTGGTATTACTATAGGTAACACGATAGGGTTGATACTTATATATTTATTGGTAAGTTTACCCTCTATTTTTACAGGTAATAAATGATAATATTAAAAAAGGTAAGATATACAGTTAAAATTAATATTTAGCTATTGAACTGATTATTAAAATAGGGCCAGCGTGAGTAATAACCCTACCCTTTACTCTTTTAAGTAGATTTGCTAGCGTTTAAGTAACTATAAAAGTAGCCTTAATTAAGAATACTTTTATAGTTACTTGAGAGATTATATACCAGATATATTCCCTATTTAGTAACCCTGTAGGACTACTAATATAGCACCCTTCATTAATCTACACTCGATTCAGGAATTGTCAGTCAAAAGTACTGTTGCGAAACGTCTCTAATTATTGGACTTTGGAGGCTGCCGCTGGGACTCGGGAAGACTAGGAATGTCAGTATCTGGTTGCTGCAGAGTTGTCGCTAAACATCATGCGCTGGGTTTTATCTACTCTGTACAAGAACGCCCGTTGTGAATGCAACACTCCTAAAGCAGAGCTCAAGTCGAGCTCAATGTTGCTCTAGTGGACCATAGCCTGAGCGATGCTCTAGCCTCTACCAGGTCCAGAGTACTCCTTGAAGAAGTTAACACGACGGTTGGGCCCACTGCGAACTGTCTATCAGTCTAACGACTTTAACGGTCAAGATGATTGTCATCAAGTCGAATTCTCAAGCTTCCAGAAGGGCATCTAATCTCCGCCAGTCCTTGTGATTCTGTTTGTATGCTCATAATGCTTTGTAAATTCTTCAACAAGGCACTTTGAGATACATACTCTCATCGAGTCTCAAGGAATCCCTTTCGATAGTCGAAGTTGAAAGAACCATGGTGGCCACGAATAGCTTCAGACTCCTCGACAAGGCAGGCTAGCCGTACTGGGAGAGGAATCCGACGGCATTCTGGAGTAAACACTGCTTCGCTACGCCATAATGCTCTGCTAACAGATCGTATTATTCTTCAAAATCAAAAGAACCTTAGGACTTGACGCTGCTGGACCCGACAGGAGAACCCCCACTCCCTTTGCTCTGTGATTCTCGCCCGTTGTCTACGTGACGGCCCAAATACCACAATATGACGCTAGTGCTGCTAGTTCCCCGCCATTTGTCCGGGATGGCTGAAAGGCCCTGGTATTGCGGGCGTCACGTAATGCGAGTTGATTGACCTCCACCTCACCGTCCCTAGCGCCGACTCCGCTTTCCTTGCTGCTCCAGTCCAATGGAGTCGCCCTCTTTTTGCGCGACAGAGCGCCTTCAGTAGCCCAACTGCTGCAGTGGCCAAGTGATCGAGCCAGTCAGACAAGAACTGGGAAAAGAGGACTGGGCTCGTCTCCCTTTCTTCTCTGGTGGTAACTCTGGTTCTCCCCCCCCAAGTGATCATTCGGACTGGCTGGTTCAGATCGTCATAATCCATTATTATTATTATTTTCCTTATTATTCTTACCGCATTATTATTAGCACCAGACCAATCTTAGTCCCGAATAATAACAAAGCTCATTATTATTCTCCTCTTCCCCCGGCCTGCAGACTGTTTCTCTTTCAACACTCTCTGAAAAAGCAAGTCTTCCTTCATCCATCTCTCTCTTCCTTCCTCTTCTCCTCTTCTCCCCTCCTCCCCTCCTCCCCATCGCGACTTGCGTCCATTTGTTCACCCCCCTTCGTTTCATTTCCATTTTCGCCGTGCGAGTCAAAAGAGAATCGGAAACGGGCTGGCCCAGTTCATTCTCTCTCCCTTCTTTCATTACCCTTTCGTCCTTTCTTTGGTCGACAAAGGTTCGCCGGCGTCAGTCCCTAACAACCTTCTGCAGGAGGCAGGTTCCTCGGAGTGTCTTTGAATCGATCGCTGCTACTTGTACAATCGACATCTTATCGACATAAAACGTTTCTTGTTTTAACTTAATATTTACTCTATTTTTCGCGCCTTCTCAGACAGACTTTCTTACTGATCTCACGACGGAGTGTCTTGACCGTATGTATTGTCCTGTGTTACCCGGTCTGATCGTCGCTCGGTTGGCAGCAACTGGCGGTTGCTAGCCGCGCGGGCACGGTAAATGGCCTCATGCTCGTTCCCGCATTCTAACGCCGTGGTGATAGGTCGCGAATATGTACCCTCAACACGGCGCGCCGATGGCGCCTCCCCAGAAGCCCGAGACGTTTATGCTCTCAAGTGAAGCGCAGCAGAGCCTGCCTCACGATGCGCAAGTTCAACTCCAGCAGGTCGATAACTGTAAGATGCGACTCCGTCGTCGCTCTCTTAGCGCTGTACTGACCAACACCTAGTAAAATACTTTCTTCTTTCGGCGCCAGTGGACTGGCAGCCAGACCAATTGATCCGAAGATTCCTTCTCCCGACTGGTGATTACGTCTCTTGCGTTCTCTGGTTAGTTCAAATGCAAACCACATTGGCTCCGGTGTTGAACTCTATTAACCATTTCGGTCTATCAGGAGCAACCTTTTCCACATCTCAGGAACCGATATCGTGCGATGCCTTGCATTCAGATTCCAAGCTTTCGGACGTCCGGTCAAGAACACGAAGAAATTCGAGGAGGGTATCTTCTCCGACCTGCGAAACTTGAAGGCCGGCACGGATGCTACGCTCGAAGAACCCAAGAGCCCATTCCTTGACTTCCTCTACAAGAACAACTGCATCCGAACCCAGAAAAAGCAAAAGGTATTCTATTGGTACAGCGTGCCTCATGACAGACTATTCCTCGATGCGCTGGAGCGTGATCTGAAGCGCGAGAAGATGGGTCAGGAAGCGACCACTGTCGCAGTCAGCGAACCTGCTCTGTCTTTCGAGTTCGATTCGTCCCAGTCGTTGTATGAGCAGCTCACCAAGGCACAACAAGCAAACTCGTCTTCGTTTGCTGCACACGCAAGTACGACATATGGCCAATCTACATCCCCAGTCGTTCGGACCGTTGACGCAATGCCTCCTCCCCAGATGGCTTCGCAGATGGCTTCGCAGATGGCTCCTCAAATGGCCCCGCCGTCGATCCCGCTCCTCACGGACGAATCGGCCAATCCCCAGATGTACACATCGATTCCGATGCCCAGTACTCTGGCTCAGAACGTTATTAAACGTGAAGCGGACTATGGGGCCCTTCAGTACGACCGCAACGGGATGCCCATTGCTCGAATTCACCAGCGTCACTCTTCAATGCCAACCTTCGTCGAATATTCGCCAGCGCCATCTTTTGTCTCGTCTCAATACGAAGATTACAGCAACCGCGGACTCTCGTTCGAGCCTGTCACGCCCCCGCAACACACGTCTCACATGGGTGCAGAGCCTGCCTACATTGCCAACGAAGACACAGGCCTCTACACTGCCATACCGGAGATGTCCGCTGGCTCTGGTTTCAACCCAATGATGCACCTGCCGCCGTCTAACCTCGCAAGTGCGCATTTTCCCACGCCAGCGAGAACTTTCCATTCCAACGTATATTCGGTGCTGGAGGGATCTCCTACTTACAAGCAACGCCGTCGTCGGTCTTCTATTCCTCCTGGCGCTGCTAACCCTGTCACTACCGGCACTCACTCGCCCGCCCCTGCCATTTCGTATGCGGCACACAAGCCTAGCGATCTGCGACGCTCTGTTTCCAGCTCGGTTGCACCAGGCGAGGGGGATGATTCGCGACACGATTCTCTACACCGTTCTTATACTGGAGGATACCCTTCTGCGGCTCTTCCGCAGAAGAACTTGCTGCATGAAATGTCGCGCAACACCACGCCTCTCTCAAATGTAGACGAGAACCGCGAGCAAAGCGCCGTGCCTCTTGTTGCGCAAGCACCAGATGATCTATCGGCGCTCCCGACAAATGGTACCATGGAATCCGCCGTGCAGAACAGCGTTGGACACAGGGGCGACCGTTATGCGACCGGCCCTGTCCGCCGCGCCCGCAGTGCCACTATGATGGAACTTGACCCTTACCCGCAAAAGTCGCATTCGTGCCCAATCCCCTCCTGCGGGCGACTTTTCAAGAGATTAGAGCACTTGAAACGGTAAGCTGCATTCTATTCTCATTGTCTGAATGTCATTGGTCTTTGCCGCCAGTGATAATATACCCAGTGTTCCGTGGTAATCTCTCTAGCCGCCCGCTGACTGTTAGCTTCCAGACACGTGAGAACTCACACTCAAGAGCGACCATACCCTTGCCCGTACTGCAACAAGGCCTTTTCTAGGTCTGATAACCTCGCACAGTAAGTTATCACCTGCGTTGTCACTTGCATCACTTTACTAACCAGGCACATCAGGCACCGTCGCATTCACGAGGCCCAGCAGGACGGACAACCATTAGTTCACGATGAAGATTTGGAGAATGAGGATGACGAGTCTCTTTCGCAAGACGAGGAGGAATCAGCATCCGAGTCTACTCATCATGCCGTCGCTGGTGTTCATGGAGTCACGTCAATGCCAACGTCAATGCCTTCGACTATGGCTCTACCAAACACGATGGGCACTATGATGCCACCTCACATGATCGCGCCGCAACTCCTGCAACAGCAAATCTAAGGTGATTGCGATCTCGAATGATCTCTTAATAAGGGTTTTGTTTACACTATATGTACCTAATGTTTTGCGGTTTTGTTTGGTCGTTCATGTGCTTTTGGGTGTTACGTTTGCAACATACCCTGGGTCTTCCGGGCTACTCGTCATCGGCGCCAAGACCTTTCCCTGAAGCGTACCATTATCTCGTTTTCGGTTTACATTTGGCTAGTGGTATGCGCAGAGTCTCGTGTCATACCTATGCTTTGTTTTCTGTACTACTTTTCCTTACACTGTTATGTTTTTATCTCCTTTAACCCCTCGTTCCTTTGTATCTGGGGTCGGAAGAAAATCTCTCGGGTTGGCATGGTGCGAAAGGGATTTGAAAGGAACAAGGGCAGAAAGCGGAATATACCATGACACGCATGCTTTGATAAGCACGCATTCAGTTTATTGGAAGAATGAGGGCTGTCAAAAGACGTCTCATCGCCAAAGAGGCCTGGGGCTTCTGACTGAACACTGCTTGCTTATGTGCGATTGATAGACATTTTTCCGATTTACGAAGTTTTCACGTGTGATAGGTGTGGGATGGGTTTTGTCGTGTACGTACATAGTATGGAATCAAATCAAATAGACAATTGGTGTATCTTATTTGACATTCGGCCAGATAGAAGTTCCGTAGATCTGAGACACTGGCACTACTGCAGATGAGTGGTGGCTAAGCTTCGCTCGCGAACAAGTCACGTGGATGACGGCATCCTGTCCGAAGACATCATCACACGCTTCTCCAACTGTAAGCTGTTGACCAACATACATAGTTGACTATCTTTATATCAATCTTGCTGATATTTCTGCCAGTTAAAATTGGTTCATTTACCTTGACCTTACAAGCAAATTTGATTGCCGCCGCAGCTCATGCTTGTTGCGCATACATTGCTTTGAATAGTTCCCATCCACTCCGGCTCCACCAGGCCCAGGGATACCTACTTTCATTTGATGAAGTGACTTGAGGACTGCGACCACAGCCTCTGGTAGTTGGTCGCTGGACATATCCGGGCCTCCCGTTACCCTATTATCCCACCTACTGGACTAGGCACATTGCCTAGAACACTGTCGTGCAACGCACCCTTTTCCCCTCGAGAATGGAGGGAGACCGCGCGGCGAACGAGACGTCCCCATTAGTGGGACCACGAGCTTCGAATGATGCCGACGTCGACTCGGTAACATTTGTGAACGACTGTGGAAGGATCATTAGAGACGATGGCATTGTCCATCAGCCGCCCGAGACGAAGAGCAGCTGGTATCTGTTTCTCTTGACGCTGAGTATCGGTGGGTACGTACTTCTCATCTATCATGCGGTGGAATCATTTCTGGAATACGTGCCTAACGCTGATCTGATGATACAGACTCCAAGTCGTGTGGTCTGTTGAACTCTCGAGTGGCTCGGTGAGTAGTATACTGGCCTGTTCCGTCCCGTAGACTAGGAGGACTACTGATCTAATGAGATATAGCCCTACCTTCTGTCACTTGGGATGAGCAAGGCCCTCCTCGCCTTTGTCTGGATTGCAGGCCCAACGACAGGGACCTTAGTGCAGCCGTACATTGGAATCCGCAGTGACAACTGTCGGATATCATGGGGTAAACGAAAACCTTTCATGATAGTTGGAGGGGCAGTGACGATGATCACCCTTCTTGCCCTTGCCTGGGTCAAGGAGATCGTAGGAGGTATCATTGGGATTTTTAGCGGTGATTCGAAGTCCGAGGGAGCCAAGATAACAGTCATCATTGTTGCGACTGTTATGATGTGGTGCTTGGATTTTGCGATTAATACCGGTAAGCTTGCCTCTCTTCCTCGTTGAAGAGCTAGATCTGACACGTCCGACAGTCCAAGCGGGCATTCGGTGCTTCATTGTCGATAATGCACCGGCGCATCAGCAAGAGTCTGCTAATGCTTGGGCCAGCCGCTTGACGGGCGTGGGGAATATCATTGGGTATATCTTCGGTTACATCAACCTGCCAAAGATATTCCCTTTCTTGGGAAACACACGCTTCCAGATCCTATGCGCCTTAGCATCGATATCGCTTTCCGTGACTCTTTTGATTAGCTGTCTATACATCAAGGAGCGCGATCCTCGCTTGGACGGTCCGCCACCATCAGGGAGTATGGGTGTCGTTGGCTTTTTCAAACAAGTCTTCAAGTCGATCAAGAACCTGCCGCCTCAAGCTGCGAAGGTCTGCGAAGTGCAGGTTGCCGCATGGATTGGCTGGTTTCCATTCCTCTTTTACGCGACGATCTACATCGGTCAGCTCTATGTGAACCCTATCTTCGACAAACACCCAGGTCTTTCGGATCCCGATATCGACAAGGCATGGGATGATGCGACAAGAGTTGGCACTTTCGCTCTTCTCATCTACGCAATAATCTCGTTTGTCGCCAATATTACCCTCCCAATTTTTGTTGTCCCATCTTACAAACCCGTTGTCTCCGACGAGACCGATCGAAGCGGCTACCATCGAGAAGCGGAACCTTGTCTAAGGATCGAAAGACTCTCCAGCTCTGACGTCCAAGAGGGGTTCGTCGCAGAGCTCCACCCCGAAGTCTCAGGTGACAAAACACGGGGTTCTGCAAAGACCAAGACGTGGCTATCGAAACTGCAGATCCCCGGTCTCACATTACGCCGAACATGGCTTTTTTCGCAGCTTCTCTTCGCTGTGTGCATGTTCAGCACCTTCTTTGTCACGTCGGTCAATGCCGCATCAGCCATAGTAGGCTTCATCGGTATATCCTGGGCTCTTTCACTATGGGCACCATTTGCTTTAATATCCGCCGAAGTAGCAACGTTGGAAGAAGAGCGTCGAGCTCGGAAGCACCGGACAGAGGTGGTGCCGATATCCTACAACGAGCACGAGCACAACGCATCTCCAGTATCTGCACCGCTCAACCCAGACGCGAACGAAACTGATATAGAGACCGGCACCTCTAGATCCCCTAAAGACGGAGACGACGAGAACCTAGCGCAAGCGGGCATCGTCCTAGGACTGCACAATGTAGCCGTGTCAGCGCCGCAGGTCCTGTCCAGTCTGATATGCAGCGCTATTTTCAAGTCGGTACAGAAACCGCGGGGGGAGCCTTATGATGATAGTGTAGGGTGGGTTTTGCGGTTTGGGGGGTGTGCTGCGCTGCTTTCGGCTTGGTTGACGAGTCGACTTAAGGAGGGGCCTACGGGCAGGAGATAGCCTCGAAACCCTGTGTGCTGCGCATATTACAATAAAATAGGAGGTATCTAGAGCTATAATGAATCTAAGATACGAGTATACTTCTCTGCGATAGAAGCATGTACAAGCTGGTATGCGTGACTAACTAGCTAAGACGAGATCGACGCCAATCTTGGCCCATATGCATAGTAGAGGCTGTAAATGTGAGCAATGCGTTTACTGGAAATTTCGTAGCTGATGGATAATTTCATGAAGATCATGACTTGTGAAGATCACTGTAGCCTTGCGGTTGTTCATCTGCTAGGGCGGAAATCGGGAGTCCCCGACAAGGAACGTTGACGAAACGAAACTTGTCCAAATCGCAACTCCAAACCTCCAGACTCTCCCCTCACACTTACACTTTGCTCCTCTACCTGCTTGACTCATTCTGTTTCCGTTTGTCGGGCCTGAGGATTATTATGTGCGCATCGAATTGGTGTCAGAAAATCGCCGCTGGAGCAAACCGCTGAGCTAGGTGTCATCCGCTGTGCTGGTTGCAACGACTTCAAGAAAATGGCTGCCGCCCAGGTTGTGGGTGAAGTTGTCACTTCGCTTGTTCGTATGTCTTTCCTCTCGCTTGCGCGCGGCTTCTTTATTCCGTTTTCGTTTTCAAAGCTTTATTTAAGTGTCGCTAACTGATCTTGTTTTGCTAGGGAGAGATGACACTGATCCCGACGATGGTACGCGACTACGAGCCCCTCTCGCGCCTTTCACCCTTCTCATACAGCAGTACATATATGGCTGGATCTGACATTTTGGATTATAGGGGATGCTCCGGAAGCTGGCACCAAGGAGTTTTTCAGCTCCTGGGCGCTCTTTATTATGATTGCGCTGCTGATGCTCGCTCTTTTCACGAGTTACATCCTCCAGCAACGGAAGATAGAGGCGGTCCACGAAACGGTTCTGTCTATCTTCGGAGGTATGCCTATTCGTTCTATAATCAGTTCTGGAAGGGGCAAACACTGAGCGGCGCATAGGCATGTTCGTTGGATTGATCATTCGACTGACCGACTCGCCAATCGAGAGCTTTGTCGCCTTCGACTACCAGTTCTTCTTCAACCTCCTCCTACCTCCCATTATCCTCGCCTCGGGGTACGAACTACATCAAGCGAACTTCTTCCGAAATATCGGCACAATCCTTACCTTTGCGTTTGCGGGGACCTTTATCTCCGCCCTTGTTCTGGGTCTGGTTTTGTTCCTTTGGACAAGGATTCCTTTGGACGGATTTAGCATTAACTTTGTCGAGGCTATTTCTGTTGGTGCTACGCTGTCTGCGACGGACCCGGTGACGATTCTCGCCATCTTCAACCTATATAAAGTCGAGCCGAAGCTCTATACGGTTATCTTCGGCGAGTCGATCTTGAACGACGCCATTGCGATTGTTCTGTTCGAGACTGCGCAGAAGTATGCGGATAGTGACGCGGGGTCCCTATCCATCCTGAACCTCTTTGAAGCTATCGGGCTGTTCTTGCTCGTTTTCTTTGGCAGTATGCTGGTAGGCGTTATTGTGGGAATCATGACCGCCTTGGGATTGAAGTATACCCACGTCCGGCGCCAGCCCAAGATCGAGAGTTGCTTGATTGTTCTCATTGCTTACGCAAGTTACTTTTTCTCTAACGGTGTATATCTATCGGGTAAGTCCAGCAAGGTCCCATAACAGGCGTTTGTGCTAATTTCCGTAGGGATTGTGTCGCTGTTATTCTGCGGTATCACCTTGAAGCACTATGCCTACTACAACATGTCTCGTCGAACGCAGTTGACTACCAAGTACCTCTTCCAAGTTATGGCACAGTTGTCGGAGAACTTCATCTTCATTTACTTGGGGCTCGATTTACTCGTCCAGAGGAGGATGGAATTCAAGCCCCTCTTCATCCTGATTACCGTCATCGGTATCTGCCTTGCTCGATACCTTGCGGTCTTTCCTCTTTCTAAAGCGATCAACTGGTTTATTCGGTATAGGGCGCTCCGGCGGGGAGTGGAGGCAGCTGACGAGCTGCCATTCGCGCACCAAGCGATGCTCTTCTGGGCCGGTCTGCGCGGAGCTGTCGGAGTAGCGCTAGCAGCGGGCCTTGGAGGTGCAAATGGACCGGCATTACGTGCCACCGTACTTGTCGTTGTTGTCATTACCGTCATTGTCTTTGGAGGAACAACGGCGCGCATGCTCGAGATCCTTGGCATTCGGACAGGCGTCGTTGAAGAACTTGAGTCTGATGACGAGTTTGATATTGAAGTGTCCAACGGAGGTACATATTACAAGCGCTCCAACACTGGGCTGGGATACACACCCCGACGCACGGACAACATCCCACTGGATGGAGTCTCGCGGAGGGATCTCGACCGGAATAACAGCTACTCGAGCGGCAACAGCCGCCGCCCTAGCCCTCCGTCATCTTCCCGCCCGGGAATAGGTCATTCCAGAATGTACTCCGATGCATTCGGACCCAAAGACACCCAAACACCACGCGATCGCTCAACAACCGCTACCTTACTGGGCAACCGCCCTGGAAGCGGTAGCGGCAGCGACGACGGCAGCGAAGACGAGTTCGGCCTCAAAGCCGCTGGAAAGCGCCGGGCAGTTGATCACGACCACCCAGATGCATTCGAGCTCGACCTGGACGACACCCATTCAGACGACGACTTGCCCCCTGCGGCTCCGACGCGAATGCGCCGGTCACCGTCGCAGCGTTCGCAACTGCAAACACCGCAGCCCGCAGAGAGCGTGTCCGTGTCCCCCTCTCGCCGCGACGTGAGCGGACGAAGCGCAAGAGAGACAATTCGGGACCTCTTCTCTGGTGGACCTTCGGGAGATCATGTCGATTGGTTCAGACAGTTGGATGAGGATTATATCAAGCCGCGTCTGCTGCTGGACCAGTCGAATCATAAAGGGCCTGGAGCTGTTTAGGCTTTTTCTAGGTCTTATGTATACTTATGAATTATCCCTCTGTTTTGTTGTCTTCGGCATTGTGTCATTTCACTTTGTCGAATAATGATAGCCAGGTCTTATGTTGGTTTGGTTTATTAGGTGTCAAATGTCCATTGATAGCTATAGCTTATAAGTATTGTAGCTTTCTCATGTACTGTATACCCTTCCAGATGCTCTGGCTTGGCAACACCTAGAGATACTTCTGCAGGTGATAAGATAGGCATCCCTGCTCGAGGCATTTACTTTCACTCCTCTGCTCGGAGTTTCTCTAACAACCAAGCTCGAACTAGTACGCTACTGCTTCTTATCATCAACCTGCAGATCCAGATTGGTTGTCGGAGTTTCCTCTCGCCGATAGCCACCAGACTACCCCCCTCACTCTACAGAGCAGATACTGTGAATCGCTGGTTGTCCTTTGCACCTTGCAAGGTCACGCTGCACTTGGTCTGACACGCGTCATGCACATGGACCTCTTATCACATTTAAGCCCTCCAGCCCCTCGGGGAGTATTCGCTTGCACTGAACTGAAGTCAACTTCAACCACACCATGGCCGAGAAGACCCAGGCCCAAGCACATGGAGCTGTTCAAGATGCGGCCTCGAGTCAAGGTTCCTCACCTGAACGAGGCGATACGCGATTGCTAGGTAAGCTAATGCCTCGATTCCTCTCTATCTAGATGATCTATATGTCGCTCCCTCGAAATTGGGAGCATGTCGGCTAGTGTTAAATGCCTGAAGCAACACTGGGATACAAACAGGAGCTCCACCGGCATTACTCGACCGTTCAGGTCTTCGCCATTGCGTTCAGTATCATGGGTCTCTTGCCCTCTATCGCCTCCACGCTATCGTTCTCTATACTTGCTGGGCCGGTGGGGATGGTTTGGGTATGCCTGCCGCTTGCCCTTCATTGTACATGGCGTTGACTAACTCAGATAGGGTAATGTCCATTACTCGATAGAATACTCGGCCCATCCAACACAGTGGCTGACTAGAAACAGGGTGGCTAGCTGCGAGCGTGTTTATCTTTATTGTTGGTCTTGCTATGGTATGTTTTTACGCTCGCTTTTGTCTACGCTAGCTAAGACTCACCATCAATGAATGAAGGCCGACCTAGCATCTGCAATGCCCACAGCCGGAGGACTCTACTTCTGGACACACTACTTCGCCGGAGAAAAGTGGAAGAATCCCTTGAGTTTCGTCGTCGGGTACAGTAATACCATCGGGCTTATTGGGGGTGTTTGCTCTATCGACTGTGAGTGATCAACCCAACCTGATGTCCACTTAGCCTACCGATCAACTGAGTGAGGAACTACCATACATAGACAGCTTCGCAAACATGCTCCTCGCCATCGTATCCATAGCCCGAGACGGCACCTGGTCCGCCTCCCGCCCAGTCGTCTACGGAACCTACGCGGGCTGCGTAACCGTCCACGGCCTAATCGCTACATTCTTCGCGAGGATTATGCCCAAGATCCAATCTGTGTGCATAGTAACCAATATCGGCCTCGTCCTCGCTACCGTCCTCGCCCTCCCAATTGGCAAAGCCATCAATGCGGGAGCCGGCTCAGGCTCAAGCTCAATGAACCCAGCCTCCTATGTCTTCGGACACATGGAGAATCTCACGACCTGGCCGAGCGGGTGGGCGTTCATGCTCGCTTGGCTCTCGCCAATCTGGACGATCGGGGCGTTCGATTCGTGCGTGCATATGAGCGAGGAGGCGACGAACGCCGGACGGGCGGTTCCGCTAGGGATTCTCTGGTCTTCAGGCTTGTGTGGTGTGCTGGGATTTCTTTCGCTGGCTGTTATTGCGGCGGTTATCGATACAGATTTGGAGGGTGTTTTGGGGTCGGTCTTTGGGCAGCCGATGGCTCAGGTATGTTATTCAGCTGTACTCTCGTTTCCGACTTCATCTTGCGTTGGTACTCGTACTCAGTCTAACTTTGGGACAGATATACTACGACTGTCTCGGAAAACCAGGCGCACTAGGCTTCATGGCCGTCGTCGCGGCCGTCCAGTTCTTCATGGGCTTAAGCCTGGTCAGTGTTCCCTCCCCATCACCTACAACAAAACACCAAAATCATACTAACAAACGAGACGAAGGTCATCGCCGCCTCCCGCCAAACCTGGGCCTTCTCCCGCGACAGTGCCCTCCCATTCTCCCCCTTCTTCCGGGTGATAAGTTCCCACCCCCGGATCAAATACCAGCCCGTCCGGACAATCTGGGGCGTCGTCACGGCCGCGATAATCATCGGCCTTCTAGCGCTCATTAATGCCGCGGCTTCGAACGCGCTCTTTAGTCTTGCTGTGGCTGGGAATGATCTTGCTTGGCTGATGCCGATTTTGTGTAGGCTTGTTTGGGGGAGGGGGAGGTTTAGCCCTGGGGCGTTCTATACGGGGCGCTGGGTCAGCGAGCTTGTTGCCGGCGTTGCGGTGGTGTATCTCGCGTTTGCGATTTTGCTGTGTATGTTCCCGACGGGAGGGCTGGGGCCGAGTCGTGAGTTTTTCTTTACTTGCCCCTTTCACTCCCTATACGTGGGAAGGTACTGTTCTACTGTGCGCTCTGTGTTGACTGTCTCTGCTTTTTTCGTTTTTGTAGCGGACGATATGAACTACACCGTCGTCATAAACGGTGCGCTGTGGGGCGGCGCATTGCTTTATTACATGCTTTATGCGTGCAGGACGTATAAAGGGCCGCTGACGACGGTGCATGAGCCGTCGGCGTCGTCTTCGGCGCCGTCAGAGACGGATATCGGGGCATCTGGGAAGGGAGAGAAGAAACGCGGGGTGTAAAGGAGGTTTGTCATTCATGACGTGCTGGTAATAGTGAATCCTGGATGGGTCGTAAAGCTAGGGCTAGCACATTGATGCTGATTATTGTGAAGTCTTAAATAGAAGCGGTGGCATTAAGGTGAGCTGGGTTGTCTGTCATTATGTAGGCATGGTGACGGCTAGTAGATAGCACAGCAATGTACCAATTACTCTGGAATTTCCAGCACATATCTCCCCGCAATCTTCCCTTCCGCTAGAATTCAACACCATTAGCATCGACATACCTATATAACAGAGAAGATAGCCAGAATCACTTACCCATCAAGCCAAAAATTCTGCCCAACTCACTCAGCGGCGCCTTCTGGAATGGCGCCTTGATCAAACCTCGGGCAAAGAAATCCAGCGCCTCGACCCCGTCTTGTCTGTTTCCGACATAGCTCCCCTTAATGCTGATCATGCGCACGACAGTCGTAAAGACAGACGCCTTGAGGAAGGCATCTGCGGGAAGGCCGATGGCGACAACGGCTCCATGAGAGCGCACATACTCGGTTGCTTGCTGGAAGGGCTTTTCGGAGACAGCGAGAAGAATCACGGCGTGTGCACCTAGACCGCCTGGTGTTGCGGCTTTTACGTCGGCGACCACGTCAGAGGTTGAGAAGTCGATGAAAGCCTGTTTCACTGTATCAGCCGAATCCGGGGTTCGGCTTTTAGATAAAGGAGTTATGGTTTGAAGGTACCTCAGCTCCCAATGACTCGCACATAGCTCTCTTCTCATCTCCGGCGTCGATGGCGATGGTGCGTAATCCCATTGCTTTTGCGTATTGCTGGGCCAGAGAGCCTAGGCCACCCCCGGCGCCGACAATAGCGACCGTTTGACCCGGACGAGCTCCGGATTCCTTGAGACCTTTGTAGACCGTGATCCCAGCGCAGAGGATAGGTGCGGCTGCGTCAAGAGGTACTCCTTCTGGGATCTTTGAAGCCAAAGCAGCCTTACCAATAGTGTACTGCTGGAATGTACCGTCAACGGTATACCCCGAGAGAGA
Organism: Aspergillus undulatus; assembly: GCF_047715775.1. Classification (NCBI taxonomy): domain Eukaryota; kingdom Fungi; phylum Ascomycota; class Eurotiomycetes; order Eurotiales; family Aspergillaceae; genus Aspergillus; species Aspergillus undulatus. The sequence goes on along the minus strand of NW_027396628.1, from coordinate 162,025 downwards.
GGCATGCGGGCAAAGAGGTTCATCGGACTGCATGCACATCTCACAAGATAGACAAGAGCCATTAAGCCATTTGATGCCTGCTGCATCGCCAATCTTGAACTCGTCGTCATCGACCAACTCACCCTTTCCAACGACTATGCCGGCTCCCTCGTGGCCACCTACTAGGGGTATCTTGGACGGTAGCGGCCAGTCGCCTTTCATAGCGTGGAGGTCTGTGTGGCAGACACCGGAGTAGTGCATCTTGACAAGAATCTCATCCGGGCCAGGTTTTGGTACGGGAATCTGCTTGTAGACTGGCGGGGTTCCGGTCTTTTCGACCACTTGGGCCCATTGCATTTCGGGGATGGACATGGTGTATTTCGCATGGACTCTGTGGTGTTTATATTGTATTAAGAACTGTGAAGAAAGAGTTGCTTGATAGAAAATCCGAATTGATCAAGCTTCTCAAGAGCTCCCGATGCCCTTATATATAACACCGGACAACGAGATGCGTAGAATATTGCCTCCAAGACCCCAACACAAGGTCAACAAGACAGCGATGGCTCCACTGATAGAGTGATCCCTGTAAGCTCATGAGGGGAAATCAAACTCAGGCCGAACGCTCGGCCGAACGCTCGCCTGGTGCCGGGAGAGCATTAGGCGATTGGTAGGGAGCTCCGCGGGCATAGTGATGACGGTATAATATTTATTCCTGAATGGAGGCGGATGCAGCGTTCGGGCTCAGCTGTGGCGACTGGGAAGAGCAGGCCCGATTTCGTGGGCGGCTTCCGGGATCAGCCCGTACTGTGGAAAGATAACAACAGGAGACTCTCGAGGAAAGGTAATGACAGACTTTATAAAGCAAGGTCTACCGGGGTCCTCAGATTGAGTTGCATGGTGGATTGCATTGACGCATCGAGAGTTCGAGACAGTTGAATGTTGATGCAGTGGGGTCTTGGAGAAATCGGGAGCTGTGAATATGTGCGGGGAGATCCGCGCGGAGGGCTTCAAGTGGGCCCAGACAGTGCAACAGTGTCTACACTGTTGTACTTGAAGCCATAGACAGTACAGGATAAACCATTCATATTGAATGGTTGTCGCAAGTTTGAACTAATGCTGACGAGGGGTGTCCATAGCCCTCTAATGGGTGCTAAATGAAGGTGCTTCACTCCCAAGATAGTACTCACTGAGGACTGACGTAGGGAAGGAGCGAAGGGGGCAACATCATACGCATGGAAAATATCGATATCTCCAATATCCTCAAGCCTCCTCAATTCCTACGTTCATCATTACGGCAATACTCTTTTAAATGTCACTAAGGTATAACTACTCCTGCTCTTACAAATCACAAAACTACCTACCTGGTATGACTACGTCCTGGAAAAAGACTCCGGAGTAGACGAAGCGGAATATGGAGAAGACGATGTTTGGGATACAATTATGGCGCAGCATAGCGAATAGCTCTGATGGAGGGCCTGGCAATTGCATGCGGTCTGAGGCTGAAATCTAGTCATAGTATGTTCGCTATCTGGGGAGGAAAAGCAGATTACCTATGCAACTGGACTTGTGGTCAAAGCATACTTTAATCCCGCAGAGTGCTATCGCAGATGGGTACATGTCCCTCAATGAGGAAGATATCGCTCGCTGGACAGGAAGACTTTATCGCGAAACTGGCTGGAACAGAGATAATATCTCAATCTCTTTTCTTCGCAGAAAAGTCACACCACTGTCGGGACTGGTCGCGATTAAGTAAGATGCGGGTTATGGAGCCAAGGAAGGCAAAGCCATCATGCATTCTATTTCTTTTTCTTTGAGGCGTTTGGCTCTCGCGTCTATGGCCATGTAGGCGTAGCGTAGCCGGTTCGGGGCTGATGTTATGCTTTTTTTTTTGAAACGAACAAGCGGCGATTTGTCAATTGACGTGCCGATTATGTCTCACCATTACTCCGAAATGTACAGACTAGTTACCGCTTATTCCACACGGGGCGAGGGCTCCAAGAAAAGTGCTGCTTTCAAGTTTGAGAGGAATGCGTGGAAATTTGCGGAGCTGGTGTCATTGGGCGTGTCCGAAGAGATCGTCCACGTATTCTACCTCCACGCACCTCAGGCTCGACATCGGAAGCAGTCGTCATAATTTGGCCTGTTGGTAACTTGGCTCAAAGGTGCGGCAACCCGGAGGCTTGCATACGCGCTTTTCAAACGCCAGTACAGCAGACGATTCAATTAACAAAAGGCCTCACTGTAAATTAGCTAACGGTCGACTACGTATGGCTGGGGCTGGATTGCGAAACCCTGTCCTGGTCTAGGAATCTCGCGATGTATCTCGTTTACAGCTATGCTCCAAAGTAGATCCTGTACTGTATCTTACATTCTTTACATTGTAAAAAGCAGAGCTGTGGAGGATTCCCTCGCCGGAAATTCAGCTTCGGTCAGCAGTGCTCAAGAAGCCTACTGGCCACAATACAAATAGTCTCAGGGGGGAGATGCACAACACGGCATGCAATGTCAAATATTGACCTGCATTTACAGGTGACTGGCAGTACAAGTGACAGAATAGGGTGGATTGCAAACTTGCGCTGTTTGTTGAGGCTGGTAACTGAAATACCAATACAGGCAGACGGTTCGGATGGATCACCGACAAGCATGAAAAGAAGAAGCCGACGAAAGAAGACGAGAAAGTTGGCGAAGCAAAGGGGCCAGCGTCTCAATCATCTCAGCACGAGGGGTTCACGGCTTCCATCACCCTTCGTCCACCACCATCATCCCCGTCTTTCCCTCTGACCTTCATCCCCTCCTCGCCCATTCACCTTCCCTTCTCTTCTTCGTCGTTTATCACCAGTAGTAGTCAATAGTCAACGCCAACACCATCGTTCACCTTTCGTCTCATCGTCCCCTCTTGTCCCATCTCTATCCTACGTCGATCCTGTCAGCGTACAAATATCCCCGTTAGAGAAGACGATCGATGGCCTCAGTTTGAGACTTGCGATCCCCGATCACGGCTGACCCGCGACGATTTGCTGGTTCACCACACGAGACGAGGAGGCACTAGAGCCAGACCCTCCCAAAGAAGATTCCTGGCGAACCCGGTAAGGCGAACTCCTGCCATCTCATTCATTTTCTTCGCCTTTTCGTTCCCATCTCCCACTCCCTTCATCCGCCCTCGACAATACGGTGTCCATCTTGATTTTCGAAACCATCCTCCCTCTCTTCGACACCTCCATTTTCCATCGTTCGCTGGCCTATAGTTAATTTCCAAAGCAGATAGCTCGACAGCTGACGACTAACGGACGCGTGATCGCTCCCTTGACGAACGAGTTTCTACGTTCCCGCGCGTGTGCGCCTGTCGACTATCTCCAACAATCCATGAACAATTAATTCACATCCCAATTCCTTGTTCCTCATCGGCAGTCCCTGTCCTTGAATACTCGTCGCCGCGTTTCGGACCTACGCGGCTACTACCATGACGGGGGCTCCGCCGTATAACCCTCAGTCGCCGACGCAGCAGGCTCGTTACCCTGCCTATTCGCCCACGAACAAACCGCGTCACTATTATCCTAACAATGACCAATACCAGCAACGCCCTCCCCAGACGCCCCCTGCTTTCCCGCAGCCCAACCTGGCTCGGAGCCCTCACTATTCACATGCGCCTTCGCCCCTACCTGGGACGCTACCACCATTGAATGGCGGTGCACCGCCTCCGCACCCGGCTGATCCATCGTCGCAATACCAAACACATTCGGCAGCAGGGACTCCGCAGTACGGACTTTCCCGGCCTTACTCTGGCCCTCAGTTGGTACCTGGTAGTGGCGCATCTCCATATGGTCCCTCTACTCCGTCCCATGCCCATCCATCAGCTCGACCGGATAACCATGCTCATGTCTCGCCTAAGAAAGAACCGGAATCACAATACTCAATGAATCATGGCGTTCGTCCGTATTCATCGTCTGCTTTGCGCGAGCCGAGACCAGCCTCACCTCCAAGAGAAGCCGTGAGTTCTTTCTTCAGCCTTCAATATCTTTGAGTGTCCAATATCTTTTAACTCTGTGAACTAACAAACGTTTCTTGGTAACAGAAGCCTGCCCGCGCCGCGGATCCCATGTCGTTTGCCAGTATCCTCTCAGGTCCCACGGAAGAGCGTTCTCCCCCCAAAAGACAATCTCCTCCTGGACTGGCTTCGATCCATTCGGCTGTGCCACCAGTCAACGCTACAAGCCTAAGTCCTCCACCGCCAGCCGCTCTCCACTCGAGAGTTAGAGACATTGAGCCAGCCCCACCCGGTTCACGCTTAGAGAAGAAGCCCAGCACAGATAAGCGTCGACGCAATACCGAGAAAGATCAAAGGATTGCTGAAACCTCAGTCAATGGCGTGGCAGAGCCCCCTAGGGCTGCTCGGCCTCCCCGCAGGATTCTGTCAGAAAAGGAAACCGAAATGGTCAACAAATGTATCGCCGACATTGAGAATGCGGAGAAGAGTGATGTGGAGGCTCCCGGCTTTGAGAAAGAACGCGAACGCTATCTTCTCAAAGGAAAGAAGCGCGCCCTTGACATTGAGCGTGCTGAAGGGATTAGACGCAAGGTATGTTCTACTAATTATCGACCCAATTATCTTATCTGTCTGACACTGGCCGCAGCGTCGCCGCCATGACTGCCTTCGTAAACTTGGTAAATCCTTCGAAAAGCAAGCCAACGCGGGCATGGACCGCTTCCGGATCGCAAACGAAGCCTCTGTCGTTTCTGAAGTTCAAGCGAAGGAAGTTCAGGATGAAAAGGAACGAAAGAAGGACATGCAGCGAAAGCGACGACGAGAAAATACTGTGCGGATGGAAATGCAGAAGAAGCTGGAGGCGGAGCTTAAGGCGAACGAGACTCAAGACTCTGCCGAAAAGGCCAAATTCTTACGAGAAGCAGAAAGAGCTCAGAGGAAGATCAAGACTACCAAGAGGGCCCTGGAAGGCGTCACTTCACCTGAAGGAGAGATGGCTGAGATTACTCCGTTGCCGCCTAACCTGGAAGGGGGAACCACCAGCTCCTTCCATATTTGCCGAAGCTCTCCGTCAAGACGGAAGTCTGGACGCGGCGGTCCCGTCACACGACCCAAAAAATCCAAGGAGCAGAAGCAAGCAGAAAAGGATGCGGCCGAAGCTGCCTATGCCGCAATGGAGAACGATGAGCCTCTGCCTCTGGCTCCCAAGGAAGACCCGCGGAAGGAATATCTCAAGAAGGACGCCAAGGGCGGTCGATCCAAAGAAGCCACACCAATTCCATCCTCGACCTACGAGTCCAAGGGCTACAACCAGATCTATGAACAAATCTGGAGGGACATCGCACGTAAAGATATACCCAAGGTCTACCGCATCAAGGTCAACTCTCTCAGCACTCGTCAAGAAAATCTGCGCAAGACGGCCCAGCTTGCCAGCAAACAGTCCCGCAAATGGCAGGAGCGTACCAACAAGAGTATGAAAGATACCCAGGCCCGTGCCAAACGGACGATGCGTGAAATGATGTCCTTCTGGAAACGCAACGAGCGCGAGGAGCGTGACTTGCGTCGCCTTGCGGAGAAGCAAGAGCTTGAGTCAGCGAAGAGGGCAGAAGCAGAGCGTGAAGCTAACCGCCAGAAGCGCAAACTCAACTTCCTTATCTCCCAAACCGAGCTGTACTCTCACTTCATCGGGCGGAAGATTCCCGGAGCAGATGATGTGGGAAATGCAGGAGCCACGTCTGCTATTGACGTACCCACTGGTGCGGCTGCGAAGGTCACGAACTTTGAGGACTTGGACTTTGATGCCGAAGACGAGACCGCTCTGCGACAGGCTGCCGTGGCGAACGCACAAAGCGCTGTCCAAAAGGCCCAGGAAAGAGCCCGGGCTTTCGACAATCCGGATCAGAACCCCATGGATGCTATGGATGATAGCGAGCTCAACTTCCAGAACCCCACGAGTTTGGGAGATATTGAGATTTCGCAGCCCACGATGCTCACAGCTAAATTGAAGGAATACCAGTTGAAGGGTCTGAACTGGCTTGTCAACTTGTATGAGCAGGGTATCAACGGTATTTTAGCAGACGAAATGGGTCTTGGAAAGACTATCCAGTCAATCTCGGTCATGGCGTACCTCGCCGAAGTCCACAACATATGGGGTCCGTTCCTGGTCATCGCGCCAGCCTCTACACTCCACAATTGGCAGCAAGAAATCACAAAATTCGTTCCGAACATCAAAGTTTTGCCTTACTGGGGTTCTGCTAAAGATCGCAAAATCTTGCGTAAGTTTTGGGATCGCAAGCACATTACTTACACCAAGGAGTCGGAGTTCCATGTGCTGGTCACATCCTACCAACTTGTTGTTCTCGATGCGCAATACTTCCAGAAAGTCAAATGGCAGTACATGATTCTCGACGAGGCCCAGGCTATCAAGTCATCACAAAGTTCGCGTTGGAAGAGCCTCCTCGGTTTCCATTGCCGTAACCGTCTGTTACTGACAGGTACTCCCATCCAGAACAACATGCAGGAGTTGTGGGCTCTTCTCCACTTCATTATGCCTACGCTCTTTGACTCTCACGACGAATTCAGCGAATGGTTCTCTAAGGATATTGAATCACACGCTCAGAGTAATACGAAACTCAACGAAGACCAGCTGAGGCGTCTTCACATGATTCTAAAGCCCTTCATGTTGCGTCGTGTGAAGAAGCATGTCCAACAAGAACTCGGTGACAAGGTTGAGAAGGACATCTTCTGTGATCTCACCTACCGCCAGCGTGCGCTCTACGCCAACCTACGGAACCGCGTGAGCATCATGGATCTCATCGAAAAGGCCGCTGTTGGGGACGAAACGGACAGCACAACGCTGATGAACCTGGTCATGCAATTCCGAAAGGTTTGCAATCACCCAGATCTGTTCGAACGAGCCGAAACAAAGTCACCTTTCTCTCTCGCGCACTTTGCAGAGACGGCTTCGTTTGTGAGAGAGGGCCACAGCGTTGATGTCGCTTACTCGACTCGTAACTCGATCGAGTTCGTTCTGCCTCGGATGCTTCTCAAATCTGACGGCCGCATCGATGTGGCAGGGCCCAGCAATTCCAAGGCTGGTTTCCGTGCCAAGTATCTGTCTCACATGATGAACATATTCGCTCCAGAAAATATTAAGCAAAGTGTGGAAGATGATGGTGCATTTTCTTTTCTGCGATTTGTGGACACATCAGCTGGAGAGGCGTTCGAGCAGTCTCATTCAGGTGTATTCGAGCGCGTTCTCCCCTGCCGCGGACAAGACAACAGGCTATCCCGTCTCAACGTGATTTACGACGAAGAGGATGAATCACCAAATGACGCGCTACCACATACTTTGTTCAACATCGCCCGACGCAGCGACCGCCGGGCTGTCCATGATGTTGCAGCGGAGGGGTACATGCGTGAGCTTATGAATGTCTCTAAGAATGTCTTTGAGCAAGAGGGACTCAACGTCATTGAGCCTTGCGCTGGTCCTGCGGCATCCGCACCCCCAATTACTCTCGTATCCTCAAGCCAGGAGGCTGCCTTGGAAACGCAGGATGCTCTGTTCAATATTCCCGTTCAGCACGCTTTGTTTGACAGCCCCTCAAAAGCCATGGAAGAGCAGATTGTCGAGCAGCAGCTGGATCCCACGCCTTACTCCTTCCCCCCAATGTTACCCCAACCACTTTCCGACAAGGGTCGCTACACACATATCGAGGTACCTTCTATGCGACGGTTCGTCACAGATTCCGGTAAACTAGCTAAGCTGGATGAACTGTTGCGTGAGCTCAAGGCGGGTGGCCATCGTGTGCTACTTTACTTCCAGATGACACGCATGATTGATCTCATGGAGGAGTATTTAACCTACCGCAATTACAAGTACTGCCGCTTGGACGGAAGTACAAAACTCGAGGATCGTCGAGACACGGTGGCTGACTTCCAGCAACGCCCCGATATCTTCGTGTTCCTCTTGTCCACTCGTGCTGGTGGTCTTGGTATCAACTTGACTGCGGCAGACACGGTTATTTTCTACGATTCCGACTGGAACCCGACGATCGACTCTCAAGCTATGGACCGAGCTCACCGTCTTGGTCAGACCAGGCAGGTCACAGTGTACCGACTTATCACCCGCTCAACCATCGAAGAACGTATTCGCAAACGAGCCTTGCAGAAAGAAGAGGTGCAACGAGTTGTTATTTCAGGTGGTGCTGCTGGTGGTGTTGACTTCAACACCCGCAACCGCGAGAGCAAGACCAAGGACATCGCCATGTGGCTGGCCGATGATGAACAGGCTGAGCTTATTGAGCAGAAGGAAAGGGAAGCTCTTGAACGGGGTGAGACATTTGGTGCTGCCAAGGGCGGTAAGAAGGCTACTCAGAAGAGAAAGAGAGATATCACATTGGATGATATGTACCATGAAGGTATGTTTCACTTGCACAATTATCCAGTTCAAAGCACATTTCTAACAATTTACAACAGGCGAAGGAAACTTTGACGATGCGAGTGCCAAACCATCGGGAGCTGCGACTCCGGTATCTACAGCAGAAAATATGGGTACACCAACGGCCGGCACACCTGTCCCTAAACGGGGGCGTGGCCGAGGTGGAAAGGGCACATCAAAAAGAGCGAAGACGACCAATGAACGCCTTCGTCTCATAGATGGCGACGGGGGCTTGGGCCCTTAGGTTGATGTTTAGCTGATTCGGGTTTACAGCATGACGGCGTTTTGATTTCAGTTTGCTTCGGCTTTTCTTGCCTGCTCCCTTTCCTTCGATCTTGTTTCACTATTATCTTACTTATGTTCTTCCGGAGGCAAGAGAGACCTGCCTTGTATTAACATTATTCTATGTCAAAGACAGAGATGGCGACTTGGTATGCAGTTCCCCAAGGAGGGTGAACGCATGATGTCAGATGGACAGGTGTTTAGATATGCATACATCTTTTGAGAGTTGTTAATTTGACAGTGGATTTGACCACTGGCTATTACTTGTTATAATGGAGCTGCTATATGGGGTTTTCTGCGATAATGTGAACACATGATTACTCAAGAATGGCATTCTGGAAGCACTACTGAAGTACTGTAAGATGGCCAGAGGATCACAGGCGGCTAGCCGGCAAGCGTTGCCAGGGAGCGTTAGCCTCGGCCAGCGGGCCATGGGCCGTAACCCGATTACATTGCCTGAGCGTCTGTCACATTTCACTAACCACATCCATATCCAGCTTTATTTTGTTGTTCGCAGTACGGAGTATATCAAAGAAATAATACCATTGTTCACTGCAGGTGCGGACAAAGCTCGGCGTTGACACTGACTAATACGCAAACGCCGTGTAATATATCGGTATTTGTCAGTCACTGCCGGTATTTGCGGTCTCGAACAAGGAAACACATCTCCGTCGGCCAGTCAGCGAGCGAGGATTGTCAGCCGCTAGTCCTGGCGTGGCAAGGCCTCCCTCACCCCACAGAATGGAGTCACGGGCTTTGGCAAAGTTTCACGTTTTGGATGCCGAAATTTCCACAAGTTGCGCGGATCCCGCTGTCGGTCTGTATTTAGAAACACTTCAACCCCCCTTCCCCCCCCTCTTTTGTCTGTTAAACATCCCTTGCTACACTCAATTGCTCTCCATCGATACAGAAAGAAATCACTCATCAAAATGGAGGCCCTACTCCAGCAGTCTCGGGCCATGTGTCCGTTTCTCAAGCGCAGCTCGCCGACCACCCTTCGCTCGCTGGCTACCGCTACCCGTCCCAGCACCAGCCCTGGCGGAGGTACCATGTCCAACCTGCAGAGGCTCGCTCGCCGCTGCCCAGTCATGAGCAAGGCCCTCGCCGTCCAGAGTGCTCGCATGACCGGCACCAAGCGGTTTACCTCAAGTACGGCGGGCGTGTCTGGTGCAACCAAGCCTATCCGGGCAACACCGGGCAAGAGGGCGTTGCACTCGACCGGAGGAAACGGCGCCAACATGAGCACTGAGTTCCACAAGGGTACTCAGCAAAGTACGTCCCTGGCAGACCTGTGTATCAGTCAATCGTAAAATCAGCACTGACAACGAATCTCTCCAGTTCACCCTGGTCTCGCTGAAGCCAGAGCCAGTCCTCTTGGAGCCGCCGCCGCCGCCGTGTCCGGTCCTGCCCCCAATGCTCCTACCGTCGCACCATTCGACTACAACGCTTTTTACAATGCGGAACTGGAGAAGAAGCACGCGGACAAGTCGTACCGCTATTTCAACAATATCAACCGTCTCGCGAAGGAGTTCCCCCGCGCTCACACGGCTTCTCAGGAGGAGAAGGTGACGGTCTGGTGCTCCAACGACTACCTCGGAATGGGACGCAACCCCGAGGTGCTCGCCACCATGCATAAGACACTTGATACCTACGGAGCCGGTGCGGGAGGAACTCGCAACATCTCCGGACACAACCAGCATGCGGTTGGGCTAGAGAACACCCTGGCGAAGCTTCACGGCAAAGAGGGTGCTTTGGTTTTCAGCTCATGCTTCGTGGCCAATGATGCTACTCTCGCTACTCTGGGTAGCAAGATGCCTGACTGCGTCATTCTGTCGGACGCCCTAAACCACGCTTCGATGATCCAGGGTATCCGTCATTCCGGCGCGAAGAAAATGGTCTTCAAGCACAACGATTTGGTCGACCTCGAGGCGAAGCTTGCGTCTCTCCCCCTCCATGTCCCAAAGATCATCGCTTTTGAATCGGTGTACAGTATGTGCGGCTCGATTGCTCCGATTGAGCAGATTTGTGATTTGGCGGACAAGTACGGCGCCATAACTTTCTTAGACGAGGTCCATGCCGTGGGCATGTACGGACCTCACGGTGCCGGAGTTGCCGAGCACCTCGACTACGAGGTTTATGCCTCCCAGGACACCGCCAACCCCCTCAGCACCAAGGGAACCGTGATGGATCGAATTGACATCATCACCGGTACCCTGGGTAAAGCGTATGGATGTGTTGGTGGCTACATTGCTGGTTCCGCTGCTCTTGTTGACACTATCCGCTCTCTCGCCCCCGGGTTCATCTTCACCACCTCTCTCCCACCAGCAACCATGGCCGGTGCAGATGCTGCAATCCAGTATCAGTCGCGTCACATGCAGGACCGCGTTCTGCAGCAGTTGCACACTCGCGCCATCAAGGAATCCTTCAAGAGCATGGACATTCCCGTAATCCCGAACCCGTCTCACATTGTCCCTCTCCTCGTCGGCGATGCCGAACTCGCCAAGCAAGCCTCCGACAAGCTTCTTGAAGAGCACGGCATTTACGTCCAAGCAATCAACTACCCCACTGTCCCCCGCGGCGAAGAACGTCTCCGAATTACACCCACCCCCGGTCACACCCAAGATCTTCGCAACCATCTCGTCGAAGCAGTCAACACCGTCTGGAACGACCTCGGCATCAAGCGCGCAAGCGACTGGAAGTCCATGGGCGGATTCGTCGGCGTTGGCGTGGAGGCTGCCGAGCTCGAGAACCAGCCAATCTGGTCGGACGCCCAGCTTAACCTGCAGGCAAACGAAACGGTTGAAGCCGCCGTGGCACGCGAGTTCCAGGCTCAGGCTCAGGCTCAGCCCACTCCGATTCCTCGCATGGCGACCGGGAAGGCTATTGGCGGGGATATGGCTAACCCTACTGCCTCTTTTCCGGTTGGTACTGCCGCTTAATTGACACCGTGTCAACGTCGTCTTGGTTGTGGCTTATATATGTGGAGCATCAAACCTATGTATAGCCTTCCGTCCGCTCCTTAGATAGTAATTATGCTTGACTTCTCAAGCTCCTGGTCGGATTCTGACCAGTTAGTTGATGGATGCTCAGGACCGGCCCGTCATTCAATCTAGGTCCGAATACAAGATGTCCAACAGACGTTCATTTCCCATGGATATAGCGTAATGTTCAACGCCCCGTTATTAGCTGTACAACCGGCAGTAAATTAGAAACGATACTTATTCCCAGTTCCACACTCATTGTGTGTGCCCTGATCGTGTCACAACGGCTCGCGCCCAGAGACCAGACTAGGTCTCCCTTCTCACGAGGATTTTCGTGCCTTCCATACTAGGTACCCAGTATATATACATATATAACGTCAGCGACAGGAATGACTCGGGCCCTATATAGAGCCCACGAGGCGAGCGTCTGGCTAAAAGCGCACAATCTTCGATCACAATACGCCCAACAGATTCACTGATCATCAAAAGCAAGGTACAACGCAGTTTGGATCGAATGGTTCGAAATACGCCTCTTAAATATTTATAATGGAGATAGAAAGAAACCATCTCTAGAACGCCAGTTGTACAAGAGACAAACGCGTTTTTCGCTTTTTGGAAATCTACTATCCCCCTTCCCCCTTTCCCATCCTCATACTATCGTAAGCGGTCCGAAAGAAACAGGAACCAATTTGTCTCTAATCCTATCTACCTCTTCCTCCCGCCAGCCCTCGAAACCTTCGGAAACTCCACCGGGAGCTTCAATCTCGCAACACGCATAGTCGCAGCCTCGGCCTTCCCACCAGTAACACCAAACTTCTCGAACTCCGATTCTCTCGGTTTATCAACCTTACATCCCAACTCACGGAAATACTGCACGATATCGGCGTTATCGATCTGCAGGTCGTCGCGCAGGTCAGACGGGTTCGTAGCGATTTCGTTAGCCGTGTTGCCCCCGTTTGGCGTGGGCACGCCGTCCTTGACGGGTTGAGGGGGGATGTGCAGCGATAGTGCGCAGATTGTGGTGTGCAGCAGGGTGATGTCGTTCTTGGTGATTGTTGAGCCGTTGGGGGCGTGTTTGCGGCGGATTGCGTCGATGAGGGGGTCTGGGAGGGTGGATTGTGATGAGTTGTCGGAGTCGGATGTGGCTGATTTTGAGCCGCCGGAGAGGATACGACGGAGGTCGTCTCGTCCTGGGAGCTTCTTAGCGCCGCGTCCTGGTTTCCCGCCGCGGAGAGTCCTCGCGAATTCGAGGAGAACAAGCATGAACCGCAGGATCTGGAGATGTGTTGTGTTTCCGCTCTCGACGATATCGTCAATTCTGCTAGAAACATACCGCGACGTAGTCGCAACCGTAAGTCCCGCAGAAATAGTATCCTGCCATTCTTTGATGGGCAGCTGGCGGAGTGTAGCCTTGCCGTTGGGGATGAGCGTTTCGAGTGGGTACACGTCGGACGGGTGCTTTGCGTCGAGGTTTGCGGGGGGCAGGGGCTTCGCGGCTTGGACTTCGGCTTGCACAGCGGCGGATTTGGCAGCGATGTCGAGGGCAGATTCGGTGGGCATGCTGTCGAGCAGGGCGGACTCGGCGGCTGTTGCAACGCCCTCGGGAGCATTGGAGAGTTGGGCGTTTTCAGCCATGGATTGCGTGGCTTTGCGTGATTTTTTGGTGCCAAAGGTGTATGTCAGGTCTGTCTTTTGTTCGCGCATGGTTCGCTGGGAAACAGATCATCGTTAGCATAAATCGCTCACCTGGTATGACATACCAAAATAAAAGGACTAACCATCTCCTCATCCTCACTCTCCTCTTCCTCCTCCTCGTCCTTCTCGGCCTTCCTCCTGATAGCCCCGCGCAGGGTAACCCGCCGCGCCTCAACAAACTCCCAAGTCTTACTGACAGGATCCACAACAGCAACGTAATGTTTCAGCTGGGAATCCGCATCATCATTCGCCTCGCGCCCAACAAATTCCAGCTTTGGGTGGTCCGACGACTGCAGCAGTAACTCCGTCGACGCAATCCCGTCGTTGCCGGCGGAGTGGGAAGAGTTCGTTTGGCTGCGCGATTTCAGGTACGGTGTTAGGCGGACTTTTGGTTGCGAGGTTACGCCGGGGGTATTGGCTATTGCATTTGTCAGTTAGGATTTTCTTTATTCTTTTCTAGATTGACATTGGCTTGATTGGACTGCATACCCAGTACAGGAGCAAGCTCGCTGTCGTCGTGGACGAGACTGGCCGATAATGGAGGCAGACTTTGCAGGTCCAGCGCTGGCTTCTTGGTAGGGCGTTCATGGCGGTCTGAGGCGCGCTTGCGCTTCTTTTCGGCCCTGTCGTGTGCCATTTTGAAATGTTATTCCTGGTAATCGGGATATTCAAGAAGCGTTGAGCGCGAATGCTGCTGCAGCAGAAAAAAGGTTGGAGGAAAAAAGGTTGGGCGGTCAGAGCTAAGGCGGAGAAGGCTGGAGCACAGAAGATGGAATCACACATAGCTCAATTAAGTTACAAGTTCAGGTCCTATTTGATGAGATTGAGGCTACAAGCAGATTCATGTCTACAATTGATTTACAAGATCAAGAGTGCGTTTGAAAACTCTTGTTTCATAATTCGATGAGTAAACTCTCGGAGACCTCTCCACGACTCCCGACCTTAGGTGCATCAACCGAAGCCAATGTCTAAAATCCGAAGCTGAAAAATTGACCAGTCCCCATGTCAAACTCGAAAGAAGCAAGTGGCATGCGAAAAGACAGTACAGGAAGACCGAAGACCATCCGTCACTCCCACTAACTCCTCCCAACCCCCACCAAGCACATTGACCCCTCCGAGGCTAAGAGCCGCAAGCAACCCCACCATCTAGTCATAGAACAATCGAAGACGTTGATGAATCCGAGGAGATTGGATGGAATCTCGTATCCTTTTCGGTAGAGATCGGGAAGGAAGTTCCAGCTGAACGGCGGATTCCGCATTCGAGTAGTAATAGGTATATGGGAGCATTTGTTCTCGACCAGATGGGTCCTCATTGAGAAGGCGAACCACGAAAGATCATCATCGTGACGTCGTCATTTGTCGTGTTTAGCGTTCAACACCGAGCTTAACATGAGAAGCTGAGATGGATTGGGCGAGTAGTTTATTTGCTGTATCGTAGTTAGAATCGATTGAGACTGGTTACCAGAGCTGCTGTGTTATTGAACTAACCTTCTAGCTCTCATCTTTCTTCTCTTACGCTTGAGACGGCGAACGCGCTTCTTTCTCCACTTGGCTCTCATCTTCGTAGAGTGACTGGAGGGGAGGTCAGCCACAGTCCATTGGCATGTTCATTGTCGTTTGAGGCAGATGGGAGGGCTTATACTCACACTTCTTCGAGGATGAAAGATGGTTGGAAGAAGGATGGATGCGGGAGCGGAGGAGCTACTTAAGGTTGTGTGCGTCAGAAACCCTAGTCATGTGACAGATCATGTGCGGGCCGCTGTCTGTTTACCGAGCCCAATATCAACGCTTGAACATGACATCAAATATCTACAAAATAGTGGATCTGAAATATAGTTTTTCTTCTTCATTATTCGACAGATATCGATAAGATATCGCCTATCTCTTGTATGTATCTTTTGTGGATATGTACTTTGAGCCCTAGCCCTACAGTATCAGAGAGCTCGTTCGACTTTCACTATCTAGTACGCATAACGGAACTTTGTCGCAAGGTCTCCCAAGGCCTCATCATCTTCCTCGAGATGACTGGTATCGCCGCTCGCCAAGATTCGGTCCTTCTTTTGGTTATGGTGCCACAATGCCGCGAAGTAGATCATGCAGCAGACGCATGAAAATGCAATAAAAGAGACACCAATGCTGAAGCCGGTTCTGTAGAAGTTCACCTTGTCCTTAGCAAGGAAGGAATAGGTTGCGATAATACCGCCAACTGCAATCCATGTCAATGGGGCTATACTTGCAACATGATGCGAGGGTTAACTTACTGTTGCCGAATCCCACTTGCCAGGCGGTTCCGATACTGCGCCGACGGTGACCACCTAAGTTCATTGCGAACCAGCAGACGACGACGGGCATTGCACTGTAAACTCCGCCCGTAACCAAGAATAGAGCTCCATATTGAACATCGCGGTTGTTGTGCACGTTCAGGAGAATTCCCAACCCAGCCATACAAGCACACATGGGGACCATAGTGAAGGCGAAGCGGTGTTGGAGCTTGTCAGACAGATAAGCAATGAACATGGAGAAACCAAATGCAGCCGCCCATGGTGGAATGGAGTAGAGCTGCGTTTCGATTTCTTGAGGACTGATTAGCAAGGTGGTCAGCGAAATGCGAAGGCTCGGGAAATACTCACGCCCATAGCCATATGACTGAATAATGGTTGGCGCAAAGTAAGCATAACCATAAGCTGTGACAATCTGTCCAAAGTACATCAAGCCGCCAATAAAGACCTTGTCTGGATGTAAAGTTAGCACGGAGGAGGATTTTGGGTGGCCACTAATGCAACTTACAGTCTTTAAAGACTTCCAAAACATCGCGCCAGCCCATACTGGCATCACTCCCAGCTGATCCGGTATCCTTGGCCAACTTGGCTCGCATGTACTCCCGCTCTTCATCAGTGAGCCACTTCACCTCTTCAGGGAAGTCCGGGAGGAAAAAGAACAGGATAATGGCGACAACGGCAGTGAGCAGCCCTTCAATGATGAAGACCCATCGCCATCCCGCAAGGTTTCGAATGCCGTCCATCTTTCCGAGACCAGCAGCAAGCACACCACCAAAAGCACCGGCCAAAGTAGTGGAGCTGAAGAAGAAACTGAAGCGCTTTTGGGCTTCGCTGCGTTTGTACCACATTCCTAGAAGATAGAAACCTGCAAATCGTTAGCATGTTGATCAAGCTGAATGGCAAGGTGAAGACACTCACATCCAGGAAACATGCCCGTCTCACCCATACCTGTATTGGATTAGTTAGCCGCAAGTTTTCTAGTTCGTAATCATACTGCCTACCCAAGAACCAACGGGTAGTCATCAGTCCACCCCAGTTCGTGACCAAGCCCTGGCAAATCATGACGACACCGAAGAAGAACATGCAACCAGACACTACAAACCGTCAGCGACACAAGAACACGCATATAGAGAACAATGGCACCTACACCAAACATGAGGCCGCAGCTTCTTCAGCAGAATGTTTGACGGAATCTCGAAGATGATGTAAGGAACGAAGAAGATCGTCAATGCCGTGTTGTACTTTGTTGAATTCTCGATACCCAGGTCTCTCTCCATGCCCAGGACTGACGCATTACTGATGTTTACTCTGTAACACGGGGGGGATATTTAGTTCCAGCTCGGCGCCTTTGCGACATCAAGGAGTGAGAGCTCGTACCGGTCCAGGAAGGCAAGCAGGTACATGATGCACAAGCATGGAACGACATGCCAGTCGACCTTGGCCATGAGCTTGCGCTCCGTCGTCGCGACGAGCGGAGGGAGGTCATCGGACACCTGCGGCTGCGGTTGCTCCTGCTCCTCCTCGCCTTTCTCGAGCGCGGAGTTGTAGTTGGTTTTGAAGTTGGTCTCATAGTTGGCCTTGAACTCGGAGCTGAACTCGGGGTTGATGTTGGTATTGTAGTCGGGGGGCCGACTGTAGTTTTGGTTCTCTTCTGTTTCGCGATCTATACAATTAGCACCTCGGTGTGCTAGAATAAATCAGTAGAACACGCACCCGTGACTCCCATCGTGTATGCGATGCGACTGAAGTTCGCGCAACCGGGAGTAAATAAATAGGAAGCAATTGGCGCAATGACTCAGAGGCAGGAAGCTACTCCGTATTTAATGGAAAAAATAATCCGGTGCAATGACACAAAGCACGGGGAAGAGTTGGAGAACTCCTAGCCGGTGTCGGTGTTAGGCCGAGCTCGGAGAAGCTAAGCACTTCGCGACTTCACCGGAGCAAGGAGAAGGAGCCCTAGCGACTGCAAACTACTCAGAGCCGGAGGTGCTGGTGGTGCCAAATGTACCACGGCGCGGGTGAAGGGGATGAAGAGGAGAGGGAGGAGGGGAAGAAGCATTCTTTAAGAATAAATAAGCACCGGGACAAATGCCAAAATGCCCGGCGCCATGGCTGCTTGGGCAGCGTGGCGAGCGTGCATCGTCAACGATCCAACCCAAGGGCTGAATCAAGTCTCTAGAACAAGGATGATCTTCCCAGCACTAGCGACATCGGGATCAGCGAGTCATCCTTGTTGGATTTTAGATTGCTTACCCTTGTCGGCTTGTGCTCTGTACTCTTCTGTACACCCGGCGAAGGTAGCGCAAGCAAGCATATGGGCGTCCTCGAAGTCCAACAAAGACTGGAACCCCCAAGAATTGGCAAAGCTTCCCCTCGCTCGTGTCCACAGTCCGCTGGCAAGGTAACCCACCGAGGACCCTGAGTGCGGACGAACCCTCGGCTGTTCGGCTTCCCCGCTAGATCTCTCAGTTATTATGTAACAAAGATCTGGACAACCTTACTATGTACAAGGCTAACCATTCACAACCGAGTCATTACTATATGGCTATTATAGCTATTGTAATCCTCTCAAATATGCAGTCAACGTAGCACGAGCTCTATTCGCTTTCTATTCGCTATCGTTATCGTCAGCTCCACCTTGGTATTACATTTGTTGCCCTGCTAGTCAACACAATTGAGATAGTAGATGGTATCACGGTCATATTCCCTGAAAGAGCCTGTCTATAATCGGAGTCTTCTCATGCATTCGGTGCATCATCCGATTTATCTTCCACGGCCCTTCCCCACGCCTTCTCTAGGTCGTCATCGTCGGCTTTCGCAACAGCTGATGTACCTTCGGCAAACCGGCCCTGAACAGGCACGTCGCCCTGACCAACAATCACCGGGGAGGACGATGCGGATTGTGGTACTATCGCTGTTCCTGTAGAAGAGTTTATCCCGGAGCCAGCTCCGAGGAGTTCGGAATCAAAGTTCGAACTGTATACCACCGCCGCAAATGCCTCCAGCTCTCGGACACCTTGATCCATCGCCTTCACGTATAAATTGGGGGGCGACGTTCCGTTTCCAATTACGTGCGCTTGTCGAGCAAGCACAGCGAGGACATTGGCCAGTTTCGCCTTCAGCTCAGTATCCTCCCTAAATGGAACTACCGTGGCGACGGATGTAAAGGATTGGGGCGCTGTCACGGGCCCGGCGATTTTGAACGTGTCGACCTTGCATTGCTGTATCAGTGTCTCAAAGCATTCGTTGTTCAGAAGCATTTGAACGCGGGTGAACGTTGGAGAGTCAATCAGATCAGCCGTCTCGTCAAGCAGGTGTCGCAGCGATGCTGCTGTTTGGGGTGTCGAGAGCTCTGTGACTCCTAGGACGCCGGATTCCTCTAATAGGTGGTCCTCCTGTTCTCTGGGAGGAAGCAGGTAAGACAGCCACTTCTTATGCCTTAGTCGTAGTCAGTAGATAATTCAGTGTGCTAGGGTTCCAGAAAACTTAGACAAACATACTTCCTGTCTTCCTCGGTATCACCTTCAATCTTCTTCCGGACCTGAAGGGTCAACTCCGATAGCTTGTCGAGCGAGATGTCATCTTTAGGATTCGAAGGCCCGAATACCTCCACCACCGCAGCTTGGACCTCCTCCAGCAATTGCTTCCAGCCACGGTGGAGCAGCCACCAGCTAAAGGCGAGATACCGCCGGTTGGTCTCGAAGTTATCTCCCAGCGTCTGAGTGAGATCATCGTCGTGATCCTCTAATCTGATCGTTGAGGAGTCCGCAGGTGTAGCGAGGGATATCACGCTCGAAAGGTAGTTGCGACGGCCGAGGAGGTTGAGTTGGACGCGCGTAAAGATCGTCAACAGGGATAGTGTGTAGATGAGGGTGATTGCACGAGTAATTGCTGGTACAGTCAGCCCGCGACGACAATAGAAAGAAGAGCAGCAGAGGACATACAGAGGATCTTGACCTCATTCCAAAGCTGAGTCCTACTCCGCTTCGGCTGAGACGACGCATCTTCCTCGACGGTCGACTCCCCGAGCTGGCTAGTCCGCAGGAAAGATTCACTTGAGAAGCTCTTCCGATCATCTTCTGGTAAACTGGGTGCTACGGAGCTCATATCTGAGCCCGTAGCTGTCCCCTCTCCAGTATTGAGACGAGCTAGCCGCTCTGCGCGCTTCTTCTGTAACTCCTTGGTCAATTCCTCCACCGGGAGAGCCTCTAAGATGTCTTCTGCTGCGGTCGGCAATAGCGCTAACACGGTATATGTACAATCGGTCTGGTTCTGTTCGAATCGTCGCCGTAAGCTGCGTGGTGAGCGAAACGTCAGCTTGCATCACGGAGCACGCGAGTAGGTAGGGTAGGTGACTCGCGAAAAGGTAACAAAAGCAAACAGTAGCGCACTCACTTTTCCCGAGCAATACGGTCACTACTCATGCGTTCTCGAGCTTCCGAGATCTTTCCTATGACATATTGTCCTGCGAGATAGCCCACTCCGATAACGCCTGTACCGATCGCGAGGGTCTTGCGATTGCGCCTGAACCAGCGCCTCGTAGCACTGATCATGGTGAAGCGGACGTGTTGAATTTAGCTTCAGGCAGTAATTAGCCCAATGCAGCTCATCATATACAACCAGGGAGGCAAGTGAGTGAAATAATCCAAGAGATCAGGAGATGGAGCAGCACAGAGGGAGACAAGTCACTGATGGCGATCGCAACACTGAACCGAGAATGACGGCCGGAGAATGGTCAGTTCCAGCTGCGGCCTCGGCTAAACTGATTGCCTTATGATCGATAAGGAAACGTGAGCGACCGTCAACGACCAAGCTCAAGCTCGTAGACGAGGACTCGACTATGACATTATTATTGATGAGACCTGTCTCATAGTCACATGCTGATCAGGATTTACCACGGCGTTTCTCCAGTAGAATATCTAATTTATACTCGAATCCTCCGAGTCCTAGTCCTTGTCTGCTGTACCTCATATTCCTCCGGTCACGGGGCTCAAGGTAACGGTTTCATAACAATATTACGGTGGGACTAATACCTGACATAGCATAGCGTAGCCAAACTGTACAGGGCGCGGCCCAAATGATAGCGGGTAGTGGCGGGGCAGTCGCGTCACAGCGATACGTATCCGTAATCTGCCCAGAATCCAGACTTTGGTTCTCCCCGGATGAGGATTCCTGTCCTTGTCCCCTTCTTCGATCGAAACAGGCTCCTTCACGGCTCAAACACCATGCCTCCTCCATATTTGAACACCCTCATATGAACCTCTTCACTTACAAATAGATAAATTACTCTCTATCGCCTTCAACATCGGCTACGCCACTAGCTTCTCAAAGGTTCTCCAACAAAGGACCTCGAGCGGGCTTATCTTCCCCCACGTAGCGGGACAGCTCTCCGACCCAGCTCGTCATAGCTGGGTCGTCACCGAAACCACACCACCACGCTGCGGCTTGTTTATAGAGACGCAGACAGTCAAGCTGTGATACACAGTTGATCGTCACTCCCGCCTTATAGTTCATCTACTCGGATCACTCCTCCCGCTCCATTCGCCCGCATACTCCATCATGGAGCCCCGCAAAACCCTTCCGGAATACTTCCTAGAGATCTTCGCAGACACGACCACCGTCAGAGACGTATTAAAAGGTCCGCATCGATCTTTATTTATTTTGCCTCCAAAATCTGACGGACAGGCTTTAGGCGTTCTAAACCTAATCTTCTTCCACCGCTACTTCCCCTCCATCCGCCCAACCACCTTCGACGTCCTCGACTTCACCCTCCCCGCCATAAACGACGTAGACCTCGAAACCCTCATCGACTCGCGCATCAGCTCCCTAGTCCTCCAACACTCTTCGTCAGTTTCAGGCGGCGGTTCTGGGTTTGGTGGCGGGGCTGGAAGCGGCGGCGTACGCGGGCGTATCGCAGTCGAGTTCTACGAGAAGAAGCGCAGGCGCTCAGGGACTTGGTTTTCGGGGCTAGCTGGGAAGGGCGAGGAGGAGGTTTGTTGGGAGGTTTGGAATTTGGATGTTACGGTTGCGACTCCAAGGACTGAATCTGGTGCGTTTTCTGAGATGTTCCAACCCGTTCATTCTATATCCAGAGCTAACCAGATACTTTCATCTACAATCAGAACGCGCAAAAGTCCGGAAAGCAATGGAGAACATGCTACAGAAGGCTGCGCTCAAGATCCTCACCGTAGTCAACCGCGATAAAGATCATATCCCACCCATCACAACGACCGATTCGAATCCGTTTCCGTATCGCATTATCTTGAATCCGCGGGCGGATGGCTGGCAGAACCGGTTTGGCCTTTATTGACTCAATGAATCAATTGTTTAGAATCTACCTGTGTTACTCAACTTATCAGGGCATGGGCATTCGCTGGGCTACTGTACCCAGTCGTATTTACTTAATTATTAGCGATAGCAACGATACAATACGATAACTAGGTCTATACAAGTTGGAGCTGCCATCGAACAAGATCATAATACTATTGACGTGTATCTAAGATGTACGTACTGTTCCCTCCACGGAATGTTACAGCAACAAGTTGTAATAAGAATGTTTCGCATCGTTCAAGCATCAGGCAAGGAGAAAACTATCAACGAATTGCACGCAACAAAGACACAGTGTTCAAGGTAACCCAAAAGGATAAATGCATCAGATATACCTATCCCTCCGGTCCTATTGAACGAGACCAGCTCTCGCCAAATCCACCAACCAAACTAAACCATCGCAAGCACTTCTACAACACAAAGCAAAGGCCATGTCAAAAGAAAATCAAAGACAAGTCCATGTTCTGAAAATGCTTGCTGCCACGCAGCCAATCACCATGGCTTCCCACATCGGGACCAAGGTCCCGTCCGTCTACATCAAACAGCGAAGTCTCATAATCGTCTTCGTCGTCGTATTTTTTTTTCACCAATCGCGCATAGAATAGACCCGAGTTGCGGCTGGCCGAGCGACAGCCGCAAATCTCATGTTAACCGTCGGTCTATTTACTGCTCCTTAGTAGCGGCATCGGCCTGGGCCCGGAGGTTGGCAGAGGTGGAGCTGCCGGTGAAGTAACGGCCAACGAGGGGCTGGAGGAGAGAGTTGAAGACGACTTGGGCACCGCTAAAAGTAATCATGTTAGCCAGGGGTATGCTTCGTTGCATCCGCGGCAAAATAACTTACTTGGTCTGGGGCAGAGAGAGCCAGAGAACAAGAACGAACTTGAAGATGTAGTAGAAGGCTATTATAAATTGTTAGCGCGTATCGTGTAGATACCAATCTGTGCCAGAGAATACTTACGGAACCAGTAAGGAGCACTAACGGCGCTCTCAAGAACAGTGAAAAAAGCGTAAACAACCCAGTACTAATCATTCGCATATCAGATCAGTCTCAAGTCCTTTGCGATAAGGAATCACGTGTGGGGGAAATGCCGGGGCAAAAAGCCTCGGCGGTTGCAGGGGGTAAGGGAATCACGAGAACATACAGTCAACCACTATCACAGGATGAGTTAGTTTACCAAATTCTAGTCTGTATTATAGGCTACTAGGTAACTTACCTGAGTGTCATCGGCCTTGCCAGCTGTGAAGAGGGCATTGAGGGAGTAGTAGGTGGGGATGAGGAAACCAGCCAGATTAACGAGGAATTGGCCAGCTATGTTGAAGAAGACGAGGAAGGTGTAGATGCCACCGAGACCAAGGATGACGTAGACCTTGGGGACGGAGGTCTGGCGCTCGAGGTTGTTGAGGACAGGGTACTTGGAGAGCTACATAGTCGCTTCACGTTAGCTGTGTACGAAGAGGGGAGGCAATGAAGAACGAGTGCGACGATAAGCCAGCTGGTCGTCGGAGTGTGCGGTAGTGACCTCTGTCGACCAGTAGAACGAAACGAGATAGAGTATTGATGAAATAGCACTGTATGACGCTATTTGGGGGCGTCGTGGAGGCACCGCACACAACGAGGCCAACTCTCAAAACGCACAAACAACTTACCTCCTTGTCAAGCTGAGCAATGGAGTGCTGGGCACGGTCCTGGAAACTGGCCATTTTGTCTAGCTATGTTATATAGATGATGATGTTTTGGAATGTAAACTAGTTAAAGAGTTGGCGGAAGCGATGGAGATTGAGAAGAGGGTGAGGTGGAAGTTGTTATCTTGAAGTCGAGAGCGAAGTGTGAGAGTGACGAGCGGGCTTAACGAATGACGGTGTGCCTACCTCACGTGACCATGACGTCTTCCGAGCTGCAGGGCGGTCCCGGGCCCGGTCGTGTGTTCTCGAATCTCGATCGATCATGAACTCCGATGACGAATGATCTCAACGGCGGATGATCTTTACTAGGAGGATGATTTATCTCGTTCTCAAAAATTCACCATATCATTGTCAAACGTTGAAACGCATGGCCGAAAGACCCAACTCATGAACAGAACAAGTCTTAGAACAAGGACTCTGGATCTAATGTCGCCAATGCAGAGCAAAAGCTCATAGGCAAGAAGAGAAAAGCAGCTAGTAAATAGACATATTGGCAAAACCCTCCTTTTCCTCCTGAAAGAGAACAAAATATGACTACGCCGTCAGCCTGCATTGCTCATCTGCCGCCAGACACAAAACGCCGCCGCCACGGAAACCAGTGAAAATACATGAGGGGAAGAAAGCTAAGAATAAAGTAAAAACAGTGTAAGAAGCGTAAATGTGCAAGCCTCTGCGAGATATCTTTAGAACAAAGAGTATATGTATCAACAAGGGCCCGAGTGCTGCATTACTGATCTCCGCCCATGCCAGGCATGGCGCCCGCGGCGTTGAACGTGAGTTTCAGCTTAGGCTGTCCCGGCGTGGCAGTCGCACTGGGTGTTTCGGTTCCAGCGGCAGACACCGAATAGTCATTTGCTGCTGTGGACGAGTCATCGGAGATGGCAAACTGTGGGTAGGCCGCGGTTTCTTTGCTCAGCTCGGCTATGCATCGCGCCTGCACTTGTGTAAGTAAAGGTCAAATCATGGATATTGTAATAAGAGCGGCCTACCTCGATATCATTGGCATCTTGGAATAGAATACTACCGTCCTCGTTATACGTCCTGGCGTTGTTGCAGAGAAGAGCAATATCGCTGCGGAACTCTCGCAGGCTCTGGTATTCTTCGCGATTGATCTTCTTCTTGATCATATCCATGGCCATCGGGGTCTGGATGATCATGTAATAATCAGGGTACTGTGACTTGGGTGGCGGTTTCATGAAGGGTTCGATGATAGCACGCGTGACAGGTCCATCCTCGCTATCGGACTCTTCAGCGGGGAGCTCTTGTTCCATGTCCATCAAAGCTTGGTAGACGTTGTTGAGAATCTTCTGAATGATGGCTCGATCATCGACATTCAGTGTCTCAACCGGCTTGGCCTGTCTGCCTCTCTTACGTTTAGGCTGAGGAGTCTCCTCTGCTTGCTCCTCCGCTTTACGCTTAGGAGCAGGGCCTCTGCGACCACGCTTCTTCGGTTGAGGGGTTTCGGAGTTCTCACGCGATGGCTCAGGCGAGGATTCATCTCCCTTACGGCCACGCTTCTCCTTGTTTGACCGACGCTTCTCAACCCTTGCTTCTTTCCGAGCAATTGCCTCCTCGATAGTGTCGTCATCAGCATCAACCGCCATAAGCCATTGTTCTTCCGTAAGACCATCATCATAACGAGTGACCTTGCGCTCACGAGCACCGCGACCAGCCAACTCAATCTCAGCCGCTTCTTCCACGACCGGGTTCTCCTCAGTCATGTAAATTTCGGGAAGTTCAGCTTCACCCAACAGACGCGGCAGTTTGTGGCCAGGACCGTACTGACTTGTCTTCTGCCGTTCCCTGTCCATGGCCTGGAAGACCGCCAATTCCTCGTCCGACCGAGCCATTATGTCGTTCAAGTCATCATCGTCCATGTCATCCTCGTCACCGACTTGTTCTGTTCCGTCGGCAGTCTCGAGCAGAGTACGCAAAAGGGCATCTCGTTCCTCATTCGTGGACTTATTATCAAACTTTCCTGCTTGGATAACCTTGCCGTCCATGTCAAGCTTGAACTGCGCGCGCTCGAGAATCTTTTCTTCAACAGAGTTGGATGTAATAAGTCGCAAGATCCGAACTTCGTTCTTCTGACCGATACGGTGAGCGCGGTCTTGAGCTTGAAGATCCTGGTGAGGGTTCCAATCCGAATCGAAAATAATGACAGTATCGGCGGTCTGCAGGTTGAGACCAAGACCACCAGCACGAGTGGACAGCAAGAAACAGAAGTACTCTGAATCCGGTGCGTTGTAAAGCTTCAATAAGTCTGAACGGTCATCAGCTTTTGTAGAACCATCGAGACGCAGGTACTTTAACCCGCGAAGGCGAAGAAAGTCCTCCATAATGTTCATGATTTGAGTCATTTGGAAGAACATCAAAACACGATGGCCAGTCGCCTTGAATTTTGGAAGGATTCGATCCAGCAGTTCGAACTTTCCAGCGGTACGCCAAATCAGGTCGTTTGTGCCTCGTCCTGGGTTCATTTGATCCTCGACTTGCTCAAAAACGAAGGGATGGTTGCAGAGTTTTCTCAGCTGCATCAACATGTTACTGAGACCACGCATACCAACCTTGCCTCCCTTGCCATCGCTGACAACCATTTTGTTGTGCGTAGCAAGTTGCTTGTTGAGCTTGGCTTGCAAGGCGGAAAAACGACATTTGATGACCCTTTCTTGCTTGTCGGGTAGGTCCTTCTCGACATCCTTCTTCAGACGTCTGAGCAAGAATGGACGAAGGACCTTGTGCAGACGACGAATGACGAGCAGCTGTTCTTCTTCGCTGAGATCCATGCGATCTTGACCACCGGTGTTAGCAAACGGCGTGTTAAACCATTCGTCGAACGATTTGACTGATTTGAAGATGTTGGGCAAAACGAAGTTCAGCAGCGCCCACAGTTCAGGGAGGTTGTTTTGCAACGGAGTACCCGTCAAAATCAACCGGTAGCGGCTGGTATAGTACGTTGACAAAGTGCTGCTCAACTTGGACTGGGTGTTCTTCATACGGTGACCCTCGTCAACTATCATGTGCGTCCATTTGATCTTGCTGAGAATCGGTCGATCCTTGATGATGTATTCATAGGTCGTCAATAATACTTGGAAATTGCCCCAGCGGATGTTTTGCTGTTGTTGTTTCCGAGCATTAGGTGGTCCCTTGTAGACGATCCTTGAGACCGCCGGCGCCCACTTCTCGAACTCGAGATTCCAATTCGTCAGAGTACTAAGAGGAACGATGACCAAGAATGGGCCGTTATTTCTCTTTTTCTCAATAATATATGTAATCAAACTGATTGTTTGAATTGTCTTTCCAAGACCCATCTCGTCGGCCAAGATACCATTAAGGTTGTTGTTGTAGAGCGAAATCATCCATTGCAGACCTCTTATCTGGTACTCTTTCAGTGTACCGCCAACAAGAATGGTAGGTTGTTCGGTGATCTCTTCTCTGATACGATGGGCAACTGCATAGTAGTCGATCTTTCCTCGTCGGCCTTCGCCTTCCTCGTCACTTCCAGACGCAATCTCTTCATCTTCATCTTCCTCGGCCTCGAGGTCTTCGCCATAGCGCTCGGCCTGGTTACGTTGTTGTGCCCGAACAGACGCGGCGAGCTGCTTGAGGAAGCCATCGGTCTGGTTAAGTAGATGAGAGATACGCGAATCTTTGGCTTGTCCCAAAAGCTTCAGGTATGTCTCTTCATCGTTGGCCTTGAGCGCCTGGAGACGTTGCTTGGCAGTACGTTCAACACGCCTCTGCTCTTCACGTTCCATGTGCTGATGGTGTTGGATCATCATACGGCCAAGCTTGGTCGTGCGAGCACGTTGTTCTCCGGCAGCATTCCGAAGGTCGATTCCGTGCTGGCGGATCGCTTCAAGGTGACCCTCTTGCTTCTTCTTTTCTCTCGATTGGCGGGCATCACGTTGCTGCTTTTCGAGGTTTTCTGTAATGCGAGCTTCACGCAGGGTCTGCTTCTTCATACGCCGATGGGAAGCACGGTTGGCAGTCATGCCAAGGTTGTCATAGTGGAACATTTCATTTTGGATCTGTTTGCGAAATTGTCTCTGTTTGGGTAGTAGGTTGAGCATTTTGTACTCGATCAAGGCTTTCAGCTTCAGGGCGTCATCGCCTGTCGCGGCATCGCTTTGGCTTGAGTTCCACACGCCGATGTTGACGGGGAGCTCGGCAAGCTCTGCTTTCCGCGCATTGATGCGGTTGTAAAGCGCAATCTCCCGCTCCTCGCGCACCTGTTCCAGGTCAATGCCTGAGGGCATGATAGCTGGAATGCGCATGCGATGAGCGCGAGAAGCATGATCCGTAAAGCTGACAGTCTTAGGAAGTATATCGTATGGCGACTGAAATCCGTCGTAGAACTCTCTAGCATTTTGCATGTCGACGTTGGCGGCAGCCTGCTCTGGTTTGCCTTGCGAAACGCTCTCCAAAACATTCTCTGCTGCAGCAACATTATCCGAGGGCTTGGGAGTCGAGGCTTTCTTGGACGTGAAGAGCTGTTGCTGAATGTTCGGTGGCACTTGCAAGTTCTTCGATAACATCTTGAATGCCATTATTTGATTTCGAAGCGTCTGCAACTGCTCCGCAGAGAAGCTACCACTAGCAGCAGCGGCCGCCCCTTTCTGTGGTTGATTAGCAGTCGGCGTGGATCCCGCAACTTGAGCAGCTTTGTTGGCAGTGGCATTCGAGTTGGACCGGCCTAGATATGGGTTGATGGTGAGTTAGGTAAAGAGGAGAGAGTTGAGTTGAATGACAGCCTTACTATTGACACCGTTCGGCGCGGCAGACTCCTGGGTGGCAGAACCGTTCTGTTGCTGCTGGCGTTGCGCCTGGATCTGCTGCTGCTGAGCTAATTGTCGCTGCTTTTGGAAAGCTTGTTGTCGCTGGACGGCGGCGAGAAGATTGTGAGCCTTGAGGTATTCGGGGTCATCGTGACGGACGCCTTGTTCCTGCATCTGCTTGAATTTCTTATGGCATAATTAGACACGGGCGACATTACAAACGTAAGCAAAATTATTAAAAGCGAATTGAGATCAATTGAGTTCATGGGCGTTGTTAAGCGAGATGGACATGGTATGAACTGTGAGCACATAAAATGGACCAAGAACACCATACCTGAAGGACCTCCTGTACGTGCTGGGGAGTCAGATTCGCAGGCAAACCGGGGTTCGCGGGCGCCCCGTTAGGCGCAGTCTGAAGAGACGTCATGCTTGAGCGCGTTTATTGTCTATTCATACGGATGGACACGTCGGGGGGCCGGTATTAATGCGACAGCGACCAAGTGATGGAGCGAGAGAAACACGTGGAAAATGAAATTCGTAAGAATAATTGAGAGATCGCGAGGGAAAGGCGACAAAATGCGCAAATTCACGGAAGCTGGAGATCAGCGAGACTTTTTTGTCGATAAATGCGACAGGTAGCGACCTGGAACAGGTCCTTGGGGATGGGTTTCGTGATGTTTAGACTGGTCGGGGGGGACAGGGCGGTAGGCGATGAACAGTCGAATCGGCACGAAGGGAGGGAATGGGGAGGATAACGCGATATTGGGGTGGGGATAAAGACCCCAAGGTGAGGGTGGATGTTGGGAAAGGCGCGTGGGAAGCCTGTCTTGATGAGATGGCGATGGAGGGACGGGACTTTCGCGACTTTCCGTGCTGGTCGGCGGTGCTCACCCAGAGCCTGTTGCGAGGGAGGAGTTGGAAGAAGTTTGCCGTCCTAGCCGTCACGTGGGATGCCATGCTGACTCATCTGGTGGCCGCTTTGGGATTAGCCGGGAATAGCCGTCTCTTCCATTCACAAATGGCATCAACTCTTCAGGTTAACTACGGAGCAGTCTATGCAGTGACAATGAGCATCGATTCGCTTAAAAGGATTAACAATAATACATAATATCGAAATAACCCTGGACGCCGAAAAATACAGTTACCCGCCTTCTGAGGCTCGCCTGCGAGGTGAATGCGGAACAAAAATGGTCACAATCAACCAGTTGTACAAAGCCCATCCGTGTGTCCTTCATGTTTTCAAGACTCGCCAATATTGTCAAATTATGTTCTGATGATGGAGCTCATACTTGAGCTGCGCTTAGCATGGGGCGCTTCATCGGGGGAGGTGGTGCAGGTTTCTTTGCGCGTGAGGGTGGTGGTGGGGGAGGAGCCTTCTTGTGCGCGGAACCATTCAATGTGCTGGAGCTAGTCCTTCGAGATACTGAGCTCCCGAATGGCGATTGACGGGACTCCTGCCAGCTGTTGTCTGAGCGGTCGGATACACTTCCACTGTGGTACCCAGCATCCTCCGCGGGTTCTGGGACCACTCTGCTAATCGGGCGACTTTGGATGCTATTTCTCCTGGAAATGAAGTTCTCGCTGTTTGCTCGAGATGCCCATTGAGTGGCTACAGGGTGCTCGTGGACTTGTCGCAACTGCGCAGGACTCTCGAATGTCGGAGTGCGGTTCAAGACGGGTCGATGGGGGGAAGTATCTTGTGCGTACGCCTTTCTCACGGGAGCCTCGACGTAGCTGTGTGTAGCAGATCGGATCGCGGGGCGTGTCTCGGCACCATTGGTATGTTCTTCGTGTAGAGGTTCAAAATGGTCATGATATGAATGCGCAGTATTTGAGCGAGAGCGCGTCCCACGGTGGCCGTTGGAGGGTTGACTGACAGGTTGCCTATTCTATGTTAGTCTAAAATTCTGGTTTTACTTTGTCTGAACGAAACTCACTCGCTAGGCCACTCGTTCTTCAGCCGAAGAAGAACCTCTCTGCACTGCTCATGATAGTTCAATTGGGCATCCAGGAAGGCCTGTAAATCCATGACATTCTCAGGTTCGGAGTGCTTGATGTCCAGCATCCGACGATGCACATCGTCGTTGGCTTCTTCGTACTTGACCTTCTGAGTGCGTAGTTCCTCTTCCACGCGGAAATCCTCCCTCTTCGCTTTCTGCATCTTCGACAGAGACGTATCGTACGCTAGTCGTCGCTGGTCTAGTTTCTTGCGGGACGCCTATTGGGATTCGATCAGAAACAGACCCCGGACAAAACCATAAACATGTTCATACCTGATAATCTTTCAACTGGGTCAGGGATCGCTCCAGCGACTCCAGCCAGCTGGAGGTCGCCTGGGAGATGTACGACTCTTGGATGCGAGCAAGGCGTTCCTCGGCCCTCCCGAACACTAAGATCATCAAGTCAGATTCCCGCTCCACTTTTACCCGCACAAACATGACAGCTTACTTGTAAGGCAGCGTCCGTATTCATTGTTCGCATCATAATCCTCTCCATGAGTGATCATGCTAGCACCAAGATGAGCAACGGGCAATGTCTTCTCTTTGTCGTCGCCTTCGCTGCGCTTGGAGACGGATTTGACATAGGCGGTCATGGACTTGTGGATACGATCGATGCCTAGAATCACGCGGGAATAAGCACAGGCCAGACAAGCTGGATTTGGATAGCGACTTCGCTTCGCTTACCTTCGTGACGCACGATCATTTCCGTCTCCAGGGCCTTGAAGTCGTCAGAGACGTTAGTCTTGACTTCGCTGCCCATTCTCTCCCCGGCCCATTGTTTGAAGCGGTCGAATCTCTTGTTGACGTTCATTTTGGGCTATCGTAATGATGAAGCTGGTTAAACTGGACGATTTTGCGGCTACAGGCAAGAATAATAAAATTGCCCAGGGGTGAACGGGCTGCTCATATAACGCCGGATGCGGTTGTAAACGAACGGAGTATCAAGTCCAGTCAAAATGAATTGGCGAGGACCGATATTTCAAGTCAAAGAGAGACAGGGGATGCAAAGTGTCAGAGATGGTACTCAGTACCGGAAACTTGAAGGGTGTTGATAAAGACGCAGAGGGAAGGAGGAGAGAACGAGAGAAAGAGAGAGGCGAGTTTGCGACAGAGGGGGGATGTCTGATAATTAATGAATAGTCCCACCCCAGCTAAATGTAGGCTATCTCCATTTTTTTAAGGCTCATAGCGCCATAATATTACGTCGAGTGAAGCACTAATTCGATCGGGACGTCTTACTACGTAGCAGTATTACAATTGCGACCAGAAATGCCGCAAAGCGCTTGGGCAACGATTGAGGAATGACAGCCAGGAACAGCATGCCAATCGCAATCGTCCAGAAGCATCGCCGAAAACGCCACAGCGTCCCAGTTGCAGCATCAAACAGGGTAGGATTCTCTCATCCACGAACAGGGACGGAGGTTCTCGAGGCCCCCTGTCAGACCCCCATGTCCTTGGAGGGCGAACACCAAGAGGGCTGGACCATCCATGCCGAACGTTGGAACCTCCAAATTGACTCTGGCTGTCGTTGGCTGCGGGGCTCACAGCCATCAGACGGTTTAGCGTGTGTCTGAAACCTAGTGGATTGAAACATGCGACGGCTGGACAAATCGACCATCCTGTTCTCCCCTCACGGTATCACTCGCTGCTCAATTTTCGGCTCGCCCAGTGTCGAAAGCGACACGCGTTTCTGAACTTGTGGGCCAGCGGGTGGACCGCCTTCACAGTCCAGGCCGATGTTCAGGAGCCCAAGAGTCGAGCTCGTTTGCCACGAGCTATTTACAGCACAGTCCAAAGATCAATCCACAAATGCTATGAGCGGTGCGATGATCAGGTTGATGATCAACACCCACTGTGGAGGGAAGCGCTGCACGGATCTTCTTCGTGATGCGTCCCGAAACGTCACGGCGCAAATCAATATTGAAGATCCTCCTTCGACAGACTTCTGGAAGGATTTCGACATTCGACTTACCGTACTCTATAGGTAATTGACTATAATTATTGCGGTTCTCATTAGCTGCGAGATAAAAAGTGGCGACAAACCGTGTATCGCCATTACTCGGTATTTATGCGCTAATCTAGAACATGTTTCAACGATCATGGCGCTACACCTCATGCTCATTGATACGGGGAATGGCACAATACTAAGGAGTGATTAGGGATATCTGAATCCCCGTAGGAGTTAATTGAAGAATTTTGTCCATCATTAAAGTGGTCATCAACTCTTATCCTTCAAAACTTCGATATGGTCGCACGAAGTATATATTTCAACCAACCTCCTTCCTTCACAGAGATAAGTAATAGCACCTGTGGACGCCTGAACTCTGCACTGTGCCTTCCAGGGACAAAACATGAATTTCTTTCTGCTGTTCGCGTTCGCAAAGTAGGCAGGAAAATCATACACAGGATCCCAAGGTGTACAACTTCAACCGGGCTGACTTGCGCACTTAAACACCAACAAATGAGAACGCAGACTCCCCAGAAACCCCAGAATTAGGTGAATATGAATCAAACGTTAATCCCGGAGCCCCTGTCAGCGGAAATGAATCCAGACCCTGATCAGACGCAAGTTCAGCCTCCGCGGCTATCAAAACATCAAAGTCGTTCCACAGCAGAGCGCCTTGGACATCGACGCCAGCAAGCCCGAGTTCAGGGCCAGCATCCCAATTCGAATCCCCGACCAACCAAGCGTCCAAGTCAGTACATAACTGCTCGTCCCAGGGCTGAAACAGCATCTTATCAATGCCCTGATCTTCCCCCTCCAAATCCAGAGCCGAAGAATCACCCTCCACCAACACCTCCCCCATTCTCTCCTCAACCTCAGTATCACAACCCTGGGTATCCGTACCACCAGCACCAGCAACAAGACCCGCACCCTCCCTCAAAAGCCCCGCCACATAAACCCCCGGCGTAACACCCATCACCTTCTTAAACACCCTATGAAAATGACTAGGCGTCAGCCCGGCCTCGCCCGCCAGCCGATTCAGGGTAGTTTTCCTCCCCTGCCTCACATCACCCCTAACGGTGTGAACAGCCCGCTGCACAGCCAATACCTGCGGATTAATAACCGGCTTCAGCGTCTCCGGCTTGCAGCGCTTACAGGGCCGGAACCCCGCGCGCTCGGCCTGCGTCGGGGTATCGTAGAACTCGACGTTTGCGCGCCGGGCTAGCCGCGCGGCGCAAGAGGGGCGGCAGTAGATTTTTGTTGTGAGGACCGCGTAGACGAATTTGGCTCTTTGGTCGCGTGTTACGACGGAGTGCCACCGGAGGGCTGTGGATGTGCCGAGCGCATTTTTATCTGTATTCTGAGAGGAGGTGGGTGCGGAGAGGCGGGGGATAATCTGGGGTGTGGGTTTTGGATTTGCTTTCATGTTGGTGGCTTGCTGGGCAGAATGCATGGATTTGAGTGAGTTGAAATAGAGCTGTTCAAGATGTCTGGGTGTTTTCAGGGAGTTGACTGAATATTTATACAATCCATGAAGGGATTGCTCCGTCGTCATTTAGTTCGGAATAACGACGCTGATTGGTCATTTTGAAATCAATAATTTTCAACAACCATGAACAACCCCCATCATGAGAGTTTGTGCTTTGCTGCAAGAAATTATTGCGTTAGCGCGCTATATAGCCAGAATCATAATATCGGAAAAGGTCCATAATGAAGTCTGGCAGGTTAATAATCCACTAGCTGGGCTATATAAATGTTCTTCATAGAGCGGGCAGTAAGCAGATTGTGAGCATAAAGATCTGTAAGCCTCCGAAGAATGCCACTGGAAGAAGTTAGAGCGGACTCTGGATGACTTCAACAGCTAGATGCCCTGGCACAGTTCAAGGAGTGATCGGAAGACTTCCAAAAAAAAATTACTCGCAAACCAATACTAGACTAGACGGAATACCGAGACCAAGATGTATCAGAAATCAAATTCATCGGAGGGATGATCTGTCGGGATACTTGGAAAATCCAAGTCTTTTGTTGCAATTACAGCCATGCTCTCCATGGCTCACAGCTGAGAGTTGCGAGCGTAGTCCACCCAAGACATAAGAACTCAAGAACCCGTGAACCCAATGCTTTTAATCGTTAATGAAATTGTTTGTGGGCCACAACCTTGATTGCCTAAGGACGCGTCCGCAGTCGCCTAAGTACATATGTCTCATAGCAAAAAGCCTTTTCAACCCGTCACAAAGAAAAAAACTCCATAAGATATCACGTTTAATCCTTGGTCTTCTGGGTACCACGGAGCAGACCGGTTCTCCGGGCGGCAATAAGACCGGCTTTTTGACCGTGGGCGGCGTAGCGGGAGATGGTCGAAGCCTTACCAATGTGCTGGTGGTTACCACCACCGTGAGGCTGTAGAGAGAATTCACGTCAGAACTGTTTTTTATGCTCAAGTTATAGGATGCGGAAAATGGAAGCCTTACGTGATCAACGGGGTTCATGGCAACACCACGAGTCTTAGGCCAGCTGTTGCGCTTGACAGCGAACTTGTGCTTGGCACGAGAAGCCTCTGTAGAAGAATTATTAGCGTTTGTCTCCCCCTTCATCTTCCCGGTCTTATCGACTGCGGGTTTGTAATCCGGATAACGTACTCAAGAGAGGCTTGTCGGTACGACCACCACCAGCGACGATACCAACCATACCACGGGCGGTGTTCTTGATGACCTTCTTGGCACCAGAGGGGAGCTTGACACGGGTCTTGCCCTCGTCGGGGTTGTGGCCGATAACGGTAACGTAGTTGCCGGAGGTACGGCCAAGAGCACCACGGTCACCAGACTTCTCCTCAACGTTGGAGATGACGGTACCTTCGGGGACGGAGGCGAGGGGAAGGATGTTGCCGATGGTCAGAGCGGCGTTCTTTCCGGCGTAAATGAATTGACCGGTGTACATGCCCTCGTTGGCGATGAAGGTCTCGGTGATGTGCTTGAACTTGTAGGGGTGACGGAACTGGACCTTAGCGAGAGGAGCACCACGACCAGCATCGTGGATGATCTCCTTCACAACACCGCGGGTGTATCCATGGCGCTCGGCGTAGTCGAGGACACGGAACTGAGCAGGGGCCTTGTTGAGACGGGTGTGAGCCGCTGAAAGAGAAGTTTTATCAGCATTTTGATCCTCTTGCTATAGCGCACAGTCGTTCAGCGATAACGCGGTCGCACTCACTGAAAATAGAGCCACGGCCCTTCCTCTGGTTGCGGATCACACGACCCATGGCGACTTTCTATTGCGAACCTGGAGGTTAGTACTTGAAAGAAAGGTCGCCAGCGATGGTGGTGGGAAGTCGTCGTACCTCAAGAAGTTTGGCTTGACGGATTGTAACTTGAGAATTCAAGATCGAGAGGGCTTTGTGGGTTAGGGCCAGAGGTCGCTACAGGCCGGGCTAGCCGAGTCTGGTCTAGCGGCTTGGCACCAAACTTCCAGGTCGACCCGCTCCATTCCATCACTTTGCCCGAACAAACACCAAAGTCCGCAAGCATACCGTTGTCTGACGACCCATGGACGATGGAGCATGAAATATTCTCTGAAATCTGAATCGATTCGATACTTAATCCAATCCCTCTACCAAGTGTCGATAGCTGTCGCGTCTTGAAGTTTGCTTCTGGGGCAAACTCTGATTGCTCCACTATGTACTGGGTACAAAGGCATCGCGTTAAGGAGCAAGTCTCAATCAACCCTGGCACCCTGGCATAAACTCATCTATTGAGGTTTTATCGTGACACTTGCTGTTACTGATGCCTTCTGATTATGGCGGTGCTCTTATTACCTGAATACCATTGACTAACATGACTCGGCAGTGCATTGGCAATCGTTCATTGCTGACTTCGTGCCCATGGAATACTCCGTTCTCGTTCCCGAGGAGTAAAACATTCTGGTCCGTTCCTAGTATCAGAACACCCATGTCTCCCCGAAGGGAGCCTCGAGCAGCATTTCATGCGCTAGCTTTTGAGCATGAGAGTGACGAGTACCTTGTGCTGGTGCTCGACAACCGCACCATTCTCTCGTGCATCTTGAAAACGTCAAGGTGCTGCTGAAAGATTACATAGGCCTTGGTGGACCTGGTCCATTGGTCTACTCTCACATGCTCTTCTGGCTTCTCAATGTCTTGTCATCGGAGATTGCTTGCCAACCCAAGGTCCGTCAGCGAACACATGGCTTGTTCACTCTCTTGCTTTCCGAAATACTGTTAGCTCAGCGTCGTGATGCCGCGCTCGCGCCGGAGACATTTTTTATCGTAAATGCGCAGGTTTCCCTTATATTCTTATCAAAATCAAGACATTTCCATTATGATTCTGTACCCCCAAGTAGTCTCCAAGAATGCGTAGGATTGATTGTGCGCTGATCATGACTCGATATGGGCTGTTATCTCATTGGAGCCAACCGCGTAGAAGCCGCGTTTGAAGGGAAGCTGGGGGAGTAGCGCAGCAGAACGAACTTGCGACGCGGACCACGCTCACCCACTTTTCCCTCTGCCACCACCTCCGCGTCTCAACGCAATCACGTCAAAATGTCTCTTTCGGATTCAGATCTATCTTCATTATCATCGGCTCCTCCTTCAGATGAGGAGCCCACGCCCATGGCTCTTGATGAGCCTGTGGGCATTACCAAGTACTTTCAGAAGAGGAAGCAATCCGAAACTCCGCCACCGAAGCGAGCTCCATCACCACCTCACGAATATGTGCTGGCCGATAATCCAGACATAGCAGTAAGATGACTCTCTGTTGAGATCTTATTTGAGCTTATGAATGCGTAATCGACGCGCTGTTTGGGCTCCAAATTGATATGTTTGCTAATTATCGCAACTCTTAGTTCATTGTAATGTTCCGCGCGCGTTTCCACGAAGTATTTCCGCGATCAACACCACACTTTGGACCACAGGATATCGAGCGAGGCGTGGTGGAATCCCCCCCTGGAGACCACATTGAGAGGTTATTATGTGCATTTCTTGGACTGGTATTGAACAGGAAGAAGGATGTTGAGTAAGCACCATATTAAACTCTTTCACATATGCTCGTCGAGATTTGCGATTAACCATTCTATTTTTAATGCGCAGGCGGAATCATTACACGCGCCCCTTAGAAGAAGCCATCCAGACACACGCGGCCCAGTGGCCGAAGGCATGGGAAGGCAAGAACCCTCTGCACGGGGGTCGCAACTTTGCGTCAATGTCACCAGAAGAGCGCGTACGTTATCATCAGACTTGACATAACCGGCGGGCTTTGTGCTGATACGTAATAGCTACAACTACTAAAGTCGTTGATCTTGTGGTCCCTTTCCTCCTCCGAAGCCGTCCAAGCCAAGATTAAAGAGTCCTACAGGCAAGCGCGCCACGAAGATGACTTGAACCAGCCTCTTTCCGTACAGCCCTGGGGACGCGATAGTTTGAAGCGTCGATACTGGCTCATTGAAGGTCTGGACGACACGCATTTCAGGCTCTACCGCGAGAGCAACCCAGCTCTGAAGAACATCACATGGTTCAGCGTGGCTGGGACGATATCAGAATTGCAAGGTGTTGCGGAGAAGCTGGAAGAAGAGAAGGGGACAAATTCTAAGAAGTTGAGTGAAAGAATCAAGAATTCCATCCCTCGGTTTGAGGGATCAGAGGAGGTATGATGATCTTCGAGCATTCTTATGAGGCCTCCAACTAACCAAACAAAAGAAACGCAAACGCCGTGATTATCGTATTGCTCGTAAAGCTGCATTCACTCGACCTGAGCCTGGATTCTCACTCTATGAAGGTCGCACTCGGGGGAAGAAGCTAAAGTATACATACTCTGATGATGAAGACATTTTCTCCGATGGTCTTCCGCCGCCAACTCGACGGTCAGGGCGTAATACCTCTGGAATATCCACGCCAGCGGAGCCTGCTGGGCCAAGGTTCAGTGCTAGTGGACGACAAATCCGTTCGCGTGCAGGAGGCTTGTATGGCGAGAGCCTGCTCGTCGGACAGCGCGAGGATACTGACGCGGCAGAAGACGATGGCTCGGAGAGGTGGACGCGAACTCGAAGTAACCGAATCAATGGTTATGCCGATTATGGCGCCGGTGACGACGAGGATGCAGAGTCGAATGAGGGGCAATCCAGCGGAAACGAATGGCAAGGCGGCGAGGAAGAAGACGAGAACGAGTTTGAAGGCGATGATGAAGAAGAAGAAGTCAGTGGAGATGAATCGGTGGTCAACGGCGAGCCCCCAAGCCTCGTCGTCCAGCTCAGATATAACAAACAGAGAGAAGCAAACGAACCTGGAGAGCAATCTGCGGAAGCAATTCCTGAAGACCAGAAAACGGCAGTTCCTCAACCGCCCACTCAATCATGGGAACAGCAGTCTGCGATTGCACCGCAGCCAGCTATGCCCGTGGAAAACGGGCTCCCAAATACGGCCCTAGAAGCCCCATCTGGTCTCAAGACGGAGGCAGCACCTATCGAGACACCTGCCAATGCAGTTCCATCGGCCTCGAACGGAGAGCCCACACAAGAAGCGGGTAGTTTCACTGGCCTTGCGACACTTCCGACCCAACAACCTGGTGGGTCAGCCTAATGGTCTGGGTAAAGTGAAGAAATCAGAAGTCTTGTATGAATGGACTTCCACTTACAGTGGATAATGGTACTCTGGAACTGTTTCATCGAGGGCGCAATGTGGGTTGTACCGGGATTAGAATTGTCTAGTATCTAGAACAGCTTGCTTGCTATGGAGAAAAATTTGTGGTCTCTATACCGGAGGGCAATGAAGTTTCTCTTGGAGATGATAATTGAAAGCTTATCATCTGACGGACCTTCGTTCATTATTTTGACCTAAAATGGGCAGAGTCAGCGCCAGGCTGAAGGGAAGCTGTGCTCTTGACTATGTGTACAATAGTCCATTCCGATAACCTCCAATAAGAGTACGGAAAGGTAGCGGAATCTATAACAAAATTGAGCAACCATTTATATCCTTAACGCCATGAATGTAGACACTAATAATCATAGCCGGATTCCCCTAGTCGGCGCCTGCGTTAGAGAATTGCGCCGTATAGAACTGTAGAAACTCCGCGATGTTAGCTTCTGTTATTGCTCATAATCAAACAGTCGAACCACATACGTCTTCTACCTGGGTGGCGGCAACTGTCGAATTCTTCGGCCTAAGAGGCAGCTTCCAGTTGTTCACTCCATACCACCACCTCCTAATCTTGCTACCAAGCGTCTGCCCACTGAGAGATGCATTACGGTTCCAGAAGCGCCAGCCTGAGAGCGCCAGCGTCCAAAGCGTGCCTTGGACTAGCGGTAAGAGGACCTAGATATGGCTGAGTCAGATACGGCTCCCTTTGAAGTTTATACCACCCCTTCACTTCCTCAACAGGCTGACAGTAGAGAGAAAGGGCGCGAGGGAGGAACACGGCGTACCTGGTCGCGAATAGTGATCCACGCAACTCGCCCCCACGTATCGGCGCCTCTCAAGCTCGCAAGATAGCTCTGCTCGAACCTCAGATCAGGTAATGGGGGAAGGGTCTGTCGCCGCGCAGCTGGACGAAATATTCTATGTTGGTCGACGAGGTCTGAGGGGATGCTGTCAGCATCAGAGGGCGTAAGCTCCGCCGCAGGCTTCTTCTCCGAGATCGAAGTCGGGGGGTTGATGTCGGCAGCGGATGGTGCGCGGTTGACGGAAGCCGTCTGGATGGTTTCAGCGGCTTGAATGGCGGGATCTGGCATTTTGAAAGCTCGTGCGGAGGAAGGAACTTGAGGTTTTCTGCTGGTCGAGGTCTGTGCAATTAGATACTCCGAGTCGAGACCGGATGACCCCCGATGGATGACGATGATGCTTGAAGTGCGCCCGGAGCCAATTAGAGGAGCTGCAC
This sequence comes from Aspergillus undulatus, assembly GCF_047715775.1. NCBI lineage: Eukaryota > Fungi > Ascomycota > Eurotiomycetes > Eurotiales > Aspergillaceae > Aspergillus > Aspergillus undulatus. The sequence goes on along the minus strand of NW_027396628.1, from coordinate 121,776 downwards.
GGTAGGACAGCTGAGTCCTTGTTTATTAGGCACCGAGGCAGCCACTCCGATGCCCCTCCATTCGGCCAATTCTCAGTTCAATCTTCCGAAGTTTAGATCAGCTGTCTCCCCACCTTTCTTCTCTTCTTACTCTCGTCCTGTCTAGAATTTAAATTGATCTTCAGTCTTCTATACCATACTTTCTAAAAAGACCGAACCTCAATACCGGCATTGAATCATCATGGCTACTGCTCAAGGCTACCCTCTTCTCTGCTTGGAGAACCCCCTCTTGGGTGCGTGAATAGATCCCTTGCTCGGAGCTGCCACTGGGTCCGATTAGTTGAGGACGGCTTACTGATTGTCTCTTGTGCTTGGCTATAGATATCCAAGCTGTTGGGTATGTTCAATGCCTCTTATTTTATAGATATAGATATGTGCCGAGCTAACTACCCTGGTAGCGACGCCGCGCTTCTCGAGAAGTATGGACTAAAGGCCAACGATGCTATCCTTGCCGAGGACAAGCACATGGGCCTCTACGACGAACTGCTCCAGAAGGACGCCAAGTTGATTGCCGGCGGTGCCGCTCAAAACACTGCTCGTGGTGCTCAGGTATGCTCAAAACCCCGCAGCCTTCCTCCGAAACCTGTAAATAAAGTTGCTGATGCAATTCACTTTAGTACATTCTTCCGGAGAACTCGACCCTCTACATTGGCTGCGTCGGTAAAGACAAGTACGCTGATATCCTCTCCGAGGCCTGCAAGAAGGCTGGTGTCCACACCGAGTACCGCGTCGACGATGTTCAGCCCACTGGCAAGTGCGGTGTCATCATCACCGACAACAACCGCAGCATGTGCACTCACCTTGCTGCTGCCAACGAGTACAAGATCGAGCATCTGAAGCAGCCTCACATCTGGTCCCTCGTTGAGAAGGCCCAGTTCTACTACGTTGGTGGTTACCACCTGACAGTCTCCGTCCCCGCCATTCAGGCCCTGGGTGAGGAGGCTGCTGCTAAGAACAAGGTCTTCATGCTTTCTCTCTCCGCTCCCTTCATTCCCCAGTTCTTCAAGGACCAGCTTGACAGTGTCCTCCCCTACACCGACTACACATTCTGCAACGAGACCGAGGCTATTGCCTACGCCGAGAGCCACGAATGGGGCACTACCGACATCGTCGAGATCACCAAGAAGCTCGCTCAGCTTCCCAAGAAGAACAACTGCCGTCCAAGAGTTGCTGTCGTGACCCAGGGCACTCTGCCCACCGTCACTGCCACCGTCACCGCCAACGGTGAAGTCGAGGTCAAGGAGTTCCCCGTCCGCGAGATCTCCAAGGACGCCATCAACGACACCAACGGTGCTGGGTAAGTTTTCGGCCTCTGATCTGTCAAAAAGCATACATTGACCAGTACACCTAGTGACGCCTTCGCCGGTGGCTTCACCGCCGGTGTGGTTCAGGGCAAGTCCCTCGAGGAGAGCATCGACCTCGGCCAATGGCTCGCTAAGCTGAGCATCCAGGAGCTGGGACCTTCGTAAGTTCTGGCAAACTACTCCTAACTCCTACTGTAATGCTAACTACGACATAGCTTCCCCTTTCCCAAGCAAACCTACACTCCCGAACGCTCATAAAAGTCTCTCCTTTCCCGGTCGCCGTACGACAATAAAATTTCATTTCGTTTTTGCACGATCTAGGATTCAACCTTCTATACCCATATTACATTGTCCTTGACTTAACGTCTTAGACTTCTTGGCGCTTTTCAACCATTCGCTATATGATTATGATGAAAACCCAATAGACAGGCAGGAATTGCAGAGAAGGCGTTCTCAACAACGATTTAATGAATTTCTTTTCAACTCAAACCAAATATCTGGATATCTACTCATCCTCAACACTGTCATGTATCTCTTTAATCAGGATGCCATCTTGGGATACTTGAAGAAAAGTTGATGATTTGATCACTATCTACCTCCTGGAAAGCTAACTGCAGAAAGACGTGAAACTAACATAAGCTAGCTTGGAGACAACAATTAGTGAGATGAGTCGTCCGAGGTCGCTTGAGACCAGCCCGGAACAGATTCGATCCATCCACTTTATGGTCAAAAACTTTTAGATTCAAGACACACCCCCCCAAAAAAAAGCATTGAACAGCATAAGAACTTCGCTCAGCTTACCGAGCCTTGAGAACGCGTCGTCGCACATAGCAAGCATGATGCAGTAGGTTTTGAGCGTTCAGTGACATCGAGTTCCAAATTCGATATGTCGAGGTTACGCTGTTATTACCCGGGCCAACAATGACGGGTCCACAGAGATGCACAAGAATGCGCAGTTACCGATCCAGTGGTAGCCTTCGTCTTCTCCGCAAGGAAAGAATATGTGAATCGCAGGAGAGCTTCACTAGCCACATCCCTTTTCCGCAGAATTGCCGACTGCATGATTACCCTTACGGGCAAAGTTATAGCAGTTTCGGAACAGTATGTAAGCGCTTGAGGCAGAATAGTGTTCAAATAAGATTTATTCCAGTCAAAGATTCAGCCACCATGTTCGAGACGAGGGGACTGGCCGATGGCACCGTACTGAGCGGATGGCCTCTTCTGAGTACCATCCAGCCCCGGACTTGAAAACCCTGTGACAGAACCGGCAATGAAGGCATTGTTGGGCCAAGAAGCGTTGGCGAGACCACTTGACATTGGCAGGCCGGAAACACCCAAGCCTGCAGACCGAGGGAACGCCTGTTGTGAGTAGGGGCTTTCATTCACGGCTGCGCTGTTTCCACCCCATGAAGAACTAGGAAGACGTTGGTGAGACACTGGCGCGGCGAGCATCGGAGACATGAGACTAATTCCATTGGAAACGTTGCCTAGCTGGCTTTGCGCAAGAATGCTCTGACGGAGCATCAGATCATCTCTAAAGGTATCTTGAGGGGCATGTTGAAGGCCTGGGCTGCTGAAGTTCCTGGGAGTCATTGGTGACTGATTTTGCGGTCCGAGTCCCGGCGGTGTTCGCGGGGAAGAAACATCACGAAGTCCAGGAGACAGAGTACCAGTGTTCCAAATGTTCGGTAGTCCAGGCATGTGCGAATAGGAAGACGGTAGCTGATCTAACGCAGCAGAATAACTAGCCATCGGTGGGCCGAGTCCAGGCGGGGAGAGAGGTGTTTGGCGCTGGTTGAGAAACTGCGTGGGAGTAGGATTCGCACCCATTGAGGCGGCAAGCTGGTTAGGCATCAATGGTGCATTCTCGTATGTGTCAGATTCAACCAAACGTTCCACACCCTCGACGATGCCATGCATGTTGGCTGACATGGAAATAGAGGCCGATTGAGAGCCGCCAAGCGTGCTCTTGGCGTCCGTTCCATGATTCGCTGCTTCTTGTCTAACCTGATTGATGTCCTCTCTTTCAATGCTCGCTGCAGAAAGCGAGTGATGGTGAGCCGAGGGACTAGCGAATAGTTGTGACGGAAGGCCGTCCTCCTTGTAAATGAACGTTTTCTTATCTTCATCGTCAACAAGCTCGATAGGGATTTTCTGAACAGGTCAGTGGGTCTCCAGAAAACGTAGTGGAAGAGAATCGGCTCTCACATTGCTCACAACTAAATCCAACCCATCAATGACAAATTCGCGAATCCGACAGAGCATTTCTATATTAGGGTGGTTCCTCTCAATTCTCGGGTCGTTTATTGAAGGTTTCTGTCGTCCGTTCACATTCAGATACCTACGCGACGTAGCGCCTTTGCTGAGTGGCCTGAAACATAATGTTTCTTCGTCTTCTTCAAGAAGGTATTCCACCTCAGGTAGGTTTACCACGTCAAAAGTGGACGCAAGTAAAGTAAGCGTGTTGGCATAGATTTTCCAGAACTCGGTCAGCTGGACAGCAAGAGGAGTGTCCTTTTCGTTGTAGGCAACCAAATATTGACTCACTGTCAATAGCCACGAGCTGTAATTGCGGAGAGCTGGTAAGACCCGACGAGCAACAACAGTAACTTTGTCGGCACCGAATTTGGCGTCTCTATTGCTATTTGCATCCTCAACAGCGAACCGCTCAATCTCAGCTAGGAGAATTTGTAGGAGGGTGAAGTAAGTTTTGACGTTGATCCGCTGGAGAAAAAGGCATGCATTCGATGCTGGCTCTTCTGCTGATGGAATCAATTAGAGGAATGCGGAAACAGAATTGGAGGACTTACCCTCAGATCGAACGCGGGAAAAGTCTTCGGCTGCGATGTTGATTAGGCAGAACTTCTGCAAGGTACCCTCCAAAGAACGTTCCTTGAGATCCACAGCTAATTGGTTCAAGACCTCACTTTCAAGCTCGTCATGCTCGGGGAAATCAACTCCTCGGTAGCACTGGGCATGGAGGTAGACAAACCATGGGGCTAATGCTCTGCCCGGAATACCAGCATCCTCGGGTCCAATTAATTCCCTCTTCGCCCATAAATTCATGACCTTTCTGAACTCAATCTCCAGGTTGCCTCTGGCAGAAGGATGGGGTTCCTGAGCTGAGAGCGCCCTGTATAGATGGTAAGTTGCTCTCAGATGATTGGCATCGGCCAGAGCGATGATAGCCAACTGGTTATGCGATGCACCAGAAGCAGGGTAGATGACTGTAGCCAAATCATAATAACCAATTGCCGGCCCCCAATTGCGCTCTTTGGTGGCTAACTCTGTTTCGCGGTAGCGAGACAGATCGCCCAGGCGAATGAGCGTTGCATGGCAGGATTGAAGAACGTATTTTCGGACGGGCTCGGTAATTTGAGGGGTAGGCGCGGCGGACAAAGCTAGAGGTAAGGTGCTGTGTTAAGTGACTAGACCGGAAGCTGCGAGGGCAGTGAATGCTCACTATCAAAGTTGAACTTCCGCGCAACCTTCTCCAATTCCGGGACACCCCCAAATTGCGACGCCAGTTGTTGGATAAAGCCGCGATAGAATCGCTGGCTCGATTTGATGAATTCGAGGTAATGCTTTTCAAGCTTCCTCCTCTCTACCGGTTTTTTCTTCTTTCCGTTATCTTCGCGAAACTAGATTCAGACGCCTGACATTAGCGAATGGCGAGCGCAGGAGTATGGAAACCTAACTCACGCGGGAGAGCAATTTACGAAATCGAGTATTGATCTTGAGGTGTGCGTCCCAGAGGCGACCTTCAACGTCGGTGGCACGAGCAGCCTCGAAGTCCGAGAGGATAGCATTCTGGCATGCACTGCGGAGTCTGCGACAAGCGGAGGGGTCAGGCTAGCTGCGCGCAACAGGTGATAACACTGAGGGTACTAACTCCGATATATGGTGGGAAATATTGGCAAATGTCGGCTCTTTCTCGGCGAGGTTGTTTAGCAGCTGTTTTTCGACGTCGAGCGCAGACCTGAGATGGCTCAATGTCAGTTTCTTATGTTTGAGTTGCACTTTGCCCAACACTGGCAAGCGCGAAATCAAGGATGCTCACTGCCACGCATTCTGGAAAGTGAGTGCCATGCTCAAGGAACAGAGCACTAATCCGCCTATCGCCTATATCACTCCAATGTCTGCTTCGCCCGTCAGATGGCTGGCTGGAAGTCTGCGGGCGACAGGATCAGTAAACGATCCATCAGTGATAATTCCAAGGGCGGCAAAAGACGACAGGTGTCGGGTTTCCGGATAGGCGTCAATGGCGCGCTACAGTGGAATGGAGATGCGATGAGAAACAGTCCTGAGCATCAGCTGAGGACGAGCAGACGGAGTGAGAAGCGGAGGTTAAGACCACCGCTGGTAGAAAATCGGCCGTCGGAACAGAGATCGGAGTAGATGGTGGATGTGAAGCCACAACGGTGATTGGGCCAGCACGTGCTGATTCTGTGGCTGGTGAGGGACACGGCAACTGTTCCTACCCGTTCTAGAGTGAACACTAGTCACCAAAACCCATTCACTCCATACAATGGTTCTTTGCAGCGCTTGTTCGTTCAGGCAGTTACCCAGGATGACTATATGCACACTACAGAACATTCTATGTATTTCTTAGGGTCAAAGGCCGTCTACAGCAGAATAAGCCAATCCCAACGTTTCTGATATGCGAAACATTAAGGGATTAGACGATAGTCTCTAGTCCTACTAGGAAGGCATTTGTCTCTGAGCTCTCTAAAGGAGCCGCATTTGTACCTGAGTGAGCAGCCGTCGTGCCTCCCTCCCTACTCAGGGGGGCCCAGTAGTAGCACGTTGCAACGTTAGGAAGGTGCGATGGTGGACGTCTCAGTATAGGAAAGGCAAAGGTCGGTCGTGCCTGTCTCCCCTCTCTGCGCCCTCCGTAGAAGGATACATGCATCAAACTGAAGGTGCGCACAAGGCCGCGATGCATGGGTCTATCTGGGAAGGAGCGATAGACAATTCCGAAGCTCTAGTCACAGGAACCTTAACAGATACATCACGGTCATCCTTTACTAGCACCACCAGTGCTTGTTTCCTCCGTCTCCATCGCTTTTGAAAGCGCCCCGGGTGGCCCGGCCCCGGCCTTTCGTGCGGCTTGCCGCCTGACACTGGCCGGGACAAATCTCAGCGCAGACATGGACTTCTCGAGGTCCGCCATATCTGCATCTGTCTCGTCCGTCCTGGGTCCAGGTTCAGATCTAGTAGTGGGGTTGCAGACGGTGCTATCTTTCGAGATTGAAGTCTGCCGGTACCGTAGTCGGCCTTCTTTCGGCGAGGAAGGTGTGCTCGATAACCGCCGACGATTGCCCTGCGTGCCGGTTAACCGTAGCATAGAGGCTTGCTTGTCAATGCCGTCATTGACGATGTAGAAGTTGTAGCTCTAGGTAATGTTAGATGCCTCGGGCTATTTTGCACGTTTTTGTAAGAGAACGAGTACGTACTTTGGGAAACATATGTTTACCAATCAAATGCATCCTTCGTTTCTGGGGTGTTAAGCATTTCCTCTCGCAGTCCTCCACGAAGCATCCGTACTTAGTTCATCATCAGTAAATCAGAGCTTGAAAGTGAGGGATGGTTATGTAGGAAAGTAAATACATACAGTCTTCTCCCCCCTCTCCCTCCTCGCCGCAACCAAAGAGTCATGATTCTCCTCGATGTGCAGCGTCAGAAATAAATCCGTGGGGAAGTTCCTCCCGCACTCGGTGCACCGGTTTGAATGCGCTTGTCGATAGTGGACTTCATAGGCGTCGTATGCGGTGAAGGAGAGTGGTTCTCTGTGTGGTGGGAGGGTACAGCGCATTACTTTGGTTTCACTTCCTGGCCTGGATGATAGGGATGGGCTATTTGGTAGATGGATTTTTGATGATGGAGTCTCAGGTATTGGTTCTGAGTCGTGGCCTGATGAGGATGATATTGACCTTGACCTTGACCGACTTTCCGGAGGTGGAGATCTGGATCGTTTGGCCATCTTGCGGGGGCTGCAGGTTAATCTTGGTCCCTGATATTAGATGTTGATCTGATCGAACGGTTGGGTGGGGATTCTGTTGTTCTTGTGCCTGATTTAGAGAGTTGGTTGAGGTTGTTTTTGTATGGGCCATTTCACTGCTCGAGATTGGATTTGCTGCCAAGACATACGAGAGATATATATACTCCATGACACTGTTCCTGCTACAGCTACTACCTTAAGGTCACCGGATGCTAAACGCTTTTTGCGTTTCGATGATATAATGTCAGATACTATGGTCGAATTCTTTTTTTCGAACAGGTTCATTCGAGACTCGTAAGAATAATATGAAATACAAGAAATCTCGTCCCTCATCCACTCTTGAACAAGGAAAGAGAAATAGGAAGACAGTGCATAACCCTCAAATCTCATAACTACCATCATTAACCACCAGCCCGCGCCGCCAAGAAAGAATAAGAAACCTATATACACGAAGAATGGGAGGAAAAAACAAGGGTATAAGCCAGCATCGTTTATCAGGACGCCCCGCACGGCGAACTTTTATCTGAACAGCATGCCCGTTAATGACTGCTCGCTAGGCCCTCTGGCTGGCAATTAGAATGGCATAATCATCAAATCTGAGATTCCAAAAGGTCGGCATAAGCATCCAAGCTTGACCCAACCAGGTCCACTATTGCCCAACTGGTGTTTCCCTTGAAGGTCCGCGCCCATACACGGACAATAGCAACACTGAGTTGCTTTGCCTTGTAGGGGTTGGCGATAAAATCAAAATCAGGCGCTCCTGCTGGATCCACAGCCATGTCAGTCTCATCCATCATACTCTTGATCCACAAAAGTAGCTTTCTTTCATGTTCTGACAGTCTTTGTTCAGCTTGTGTCACTGGGATAGAAAGCAGCCATCGGCTTAGCAGGAAGGCGCACTCCAAGCTGCAGAGAGAATGCTGGATGCTCCAGAAGAAAGAGTGGGTCCTTGCGACGAAATCGATGCCCAGACGTACTGGGATCGACAGTGCGTGGGCAGAATGCAAGAGAGCCATGATAAGACGTGGGCTGCGTGCAATAGGTGGTGATTCATTGAGCGCCCTGGCAATTTGAATCGGATCCTGAGTCACGAGCCGGCGACATGGTCCAAGGTCAACATGTAGTCTGATGTAGGCAAGTCCTAGAAGGGCAGTGGAGGTGAATGCGATCGGCCCAGCCGGGTTTTGCGGGTCGATGCTTGACTCTGGTGTGCGCTTCCACAGTGCTTTCCAGGAACCCAAAGAGCTATCTAGGACATTCAAGTCATCCGGCCTCAGGCTCGTTCCATGAAGACTAGGAGCAGATAGACAGAGTTGACGGGCGAAGAATATTTGTTGAATCAGCGCATGTATCAAGATATAGTTTCCAAGGGGTGAAATAGGGGCGGAGTTCGTGATGTTCGACTTGTAGAACAATTTCGCAAAGGCATCCTGGAAAGAGACCTCTGAACCATGCCGAGTGCGGAGAAGACGACGCCACTGAGCCGCATTGTTTGCTTTCCAGATATCGTGTGAGCAAGGCATGTTTAGTTTGAGCTCCGCGTTCAAAATCAAAGGAGGAATGTTGTACATGATAGAGTGAAGGTTGAAGAAGCAGTAGACAATGAGTTTCGTACGTCTGTTGCATTCTCGCGAGACCCATTCTTCCCAGTTATTCGGGTCAACCCCAATGCTTGACTCAGTCAAGCCATGTTCTCGCACAAGTCTGGCTAGTGTGCTTTGAAGGGATAGAATTTCTCGTAAGAGCTCAGGATGTCGCTCCCACGAAGCGAATATAGTGAGCAGTAAGAAAGTTTTAATGACTTCCATATGGGCATTCGAGTCTTCAGGGTGGTGGCCTGAAGGATCGACCGGATATAGGACATGGGACTGATGTTGATGGGATTGGTAAGGGCTATTGGAAGTGGCGGACGATCCACGGGAGTCATGGAAACCCGAGGAAGGAGACAGGAAGTTCCACGTTGGGAAGTGTACCTGCTTACTGTCTCTCCTCCGCAGACGCTCTAGCAAGACCGCCTTCGCAGCGTGAAAGAGATCAATTCCTCTGCTGTTCTCAAAGCGGTAATGAGACCCAGCGGCGGCCAATGCAAGAGTAAGCTCGGGCGAACACTTCGCAATGGAGAGTGTCGGGACGTGAATGAAAGGAAGATGCTCATGAAGGCCATTGATGTAACCAGCAAAGAAGCGAGATAGGGCATGTCTTGAAGGTGGTACGAAACCCTTCGGAAGGACATAAGAAAACTCCTCTAGCTTTGAAACAAACACCTGACGATCAGCGCTGGATATATCCCAGGCGGGTCGTGGCCCTTCATCACCAAAGCCCAGACGGTCGTCCACATCATGGGCTTCCGGCTGAAGCGAGGGCAGCCGCGAACCGAAATTGGAGAATGACGGAGGTTCATCAGCAGCGGTTCTCGGGTCACTCATCAAATCAGTTCCTAGCTTTGAAGTTTCACGGACTGAGGGTTTGGATTCCATTGGAAGACTGGTCGGTATTAAGGGATCTTCCACGCTTGAGAAAACGCCGGAGTCCCAGTCCGAGGAGAGACCGACGCTTTCTAAGAAGACCGTGAAGTCCTGAACTGGATCGCCTAGATCCGCAAGATCTAAAATAGAAGGTTCAACGCCATAATTATCGGTAATTCCTCTTTCTGGGACATGGGACAGCGGTGGCGGCGGTGGTGGTGGTGGTGCGATATTCTGCGAAGGCTTCCGAAGACTCTCTAGGCTCTCCTGTTGGCCCTCAAGAGCGACATGGCTGGCAGCATGGGATAGGAGGTTCAGATCATATCCCCATGAGGGATTGAAATGGGTTGTTTCCACGATCGGAGGAGGTTGGATTTGGACTTCGGGAGGAGGAGGGGGAGGAGGAACTGGTTGGGTCGAAAGCGGGATCGCATCGGCCAGCTCTAGCATCCGAGATTCATGGTGAGAGGGCTGGACGATTGAGGAAGGAGTCTGAGAGACATCGTGGTTGGTATGGTTTCGATTCTCTCGATTGGCTGCAGCCTCGGCTGGATGGACTAGGCGCTCATGTCGTACGAGGAGATCGCTTTTTCGAGGAAAAGGGACGATTGATTAGTGCGAGTCGGCTATAGCGGGAGTGCGATTGATGACTTACCTCCTTGCGAAAGATTTGGAGCATATATCACACGAAAACGGCTTTTCCTTGGTGTCTATGGATATGAGTTAGCCGACATATAAGACAAAGAGCAAATGCCCTCAAGAGGGCAGAATCAGGGTTACTCAACGGGTGCGGAGGTGGCGCTGGAGGTGCTCCAGACGGGCAAAAGACCTATTGCAATATTCGCAGGAGAGTGATTTCCGATGGGCGGTCGTTGGCTTCTTCCTCACTTTCCCCGAATTCGATCTCTCATCGTCCATGGCGAACAGCCTTGGGGTTGGAGCATGTCTTCGGATGGACTCTGGCGCGGGGAAGGAAAATACTGTGGGGGGTGAGGGGGTGCCACGTGATCGCCGGAAACAGGCTATTTCAGGGCCTGAGGCACCCAATGATCGCTCATCTTAGCGACTCGACGTCGCCGGATGAACAACAGTACGCTTGCCATTGGACACTGAAACGCGTCCATTGTAGCTGGTGAGTACTTATCTTGTATCTCTTAAGCTCGTACTCTGTGTAGTTGGAGAAGAAAGGAGTGAGACTGGCTGGCTTTTTAGCCCAGTAGTTCCGTCCGCACACCGACATCAGGAGCACGACTTGCTGGGCTTGGAGTATCTATCTACAGAGTGCAGTGCATCTGCTTCTATCCCCACATGTGCGGAGACGTTATTGACATGATCACATCCTCTGCGCACTACTTAATGTTTAAATATGTACACCGCAGTCTGTATGCGCAATGAATGCGCGCATGGGGAGGACAATCTGCTTCTCCTCACAGGAAGTGAAGTGGAGGGGAGAAGCATACTTCTCCAACACAGCTTCCATCTCCTTCTGGTCTCGGCCAATCAATTGAATCTCGCTATTCTTCTACAATTGTGCAATTTTGAAACTGCATAATTCCAGAATTAAACATCGGCAAATATTGCTAGGTCTTGACAAGACCTGACGGCAATTTGCTGACTCGCCCTCCGATATAAATGAGATTGTGCCCCATAATTCCCGCGCCCGATGCCCGTATTAGCATCAATTCCGTTCGCGACTTCCACTATCGTGGGGTTCCAGGAAGACGGGCTGACTCGAGCCCTTGGCTCAGGAACACTGGAGCAGTCTGCTCGGTTCAGTTCAGGCTGAACTCTGTGTCTTGATGAGGCCAAATTCGGCTTCTTAGACGGAGCTTGCATCTCGAATCTGCCATGCTCAACAAGCCTCCTATTCTCAGGAAGAGAGCATCGTCATTATTGTATGAATCCTTATTATCAGTCAACGATTCGATACCAACAATTAAGTGGGCCGCTATCTGGGTTCCTCATGAATCGTGATCCCATCCGATCAAGAGCTGATGGGAGCTGCGGGATACTAATACAGCCCGCAGCTCATCCTGCAATACGCCAATACCTCTTGACGATGCGTAGTAGTGTCTTCTAACTATGAGGCTGTGAGGGCGAGCGAGCGTGTTTAGGTAACTTATCTATTCGACTGCTTGCATCGTCAATTGGGCCTCGGTGTTTTGTCTCACGTATACCATGTGTGGACGCGCCTTCACAACGACGTCTTGTTTCAACAACATTGCAATATCAGCCGACAGAATAGTCCTAGCTTCAGCATCACAATTGACGATTTCAAGCAGGCAGTGAAACCTGTGCCGGTAACACCTGTTAGGTATAGAGTATATTGGCCGGAAAAGGGGAGGTCTAGCTGCATTGCCATCCACGGTTCCAAGCAGGGGCCCGACCCAAGAATAGCAGACTCCAGAGGCAGCCGCCACAGCTTATTGTTTCAGATTGCGCTCCTTGACAAATCACTTCCTGATTGCGACAGTCACATGACCGTGCTAGCTCGAACCTGAAACATCTCCAGTGGAGGACGATCGGACAGTCAAGCAGACAGCGAACAGCCCGACATCCAGAAATAAGACACTCTTCCTCTCCCTTTCCTCTCTAATTGCCTCCGCCAGTTTCAAGGCACTTCTAGCTGTTGATCAGCTGCCTTTTACCTTCACATAGCCCCCTCTTTTGAACCCTTTGTTTCTCCTTCTGGCCCCTCCTTTCCGGGTTCCTGGCTGATGGCCGTGCTTGATAACGATAGCAGCCGATCGTCAGCCTAGTTCGTCTCTGCTCCAGAGTCCAGACTTCAACACCCACCGGTGACGGACAAAGAGAATCAACACCGCCTGGGTTAATATCTCGGGGCTGCCGTGACTTCATTGTTCATGAACACTTAATTCTGCTCTGATTCGGTACGAACTTCCTAGTTTCAAGTTCGTTGATTGGTTTCCCGCTTACTCTCGTTAACCCAACACTCTTTATCCTGGCGACAAGACTAACAGACCGTCTCTATGACTCTAGATACCCTCTATCATGCATTAGTAACCGTCGAAGCCTACCGGAACGCCTTTTTTTTTTCTGCCAGTTTGAGTCGATATTCTTTGCTTTGAAGCTTTCGGACCGTTGGTGACCGGAAAGACCTTTTTTTTTTTCTTCGCAACATATCCGTACGATACCTTCCACCATGCTGGCGTCAAAAGCATACTCGGGTAACCTGGGGTTGCCAACGTCGCAAACCCCGACAGCCTCTTATCATACCGCACCGCAAAAGGCCTCAACCTTCTTGGAACCGCAATCAGGAATATCCTATACAAGTCCGACAAAATCGGACTTCTCCGACGTTGACGATGGGCTCGATGCTGTGAGGTGCGCTCTCCCGTATATGGCAGAGGGAAATCGGTTTCTGACTTCTATAGGTCTTGGGATGAGAAGCAAGTCATCTCTTGGCTCCATACTATCAACTGTCAGCAATACGAGCCGTTATTCAAGGGTACGTGGCTTGCAGACCTCGCGCGACAACCGCCTGGAAGGAAAAATCTAACTTTAGTTAGCAAACAACTTCAACGGCAACAACCTAATCGAATGCGATCAGAAGATTCTGCAAGAGATGGGCATCAAAAAGATTGGCGATCGAGTGCGGATTTTCGTTGCTATCAAGCAGCTCAGAAATAAGTCGGTCGTCAACCGAAAACAAAAGAACCTGGTATGTAGATCTCTTGTTCTGTTGGTGACGACCACTAATTTTTTACAGAGGCAATTAGCAGCTTTGGAAGCGGCGCACCAGACAGCTTCGTCCGAAACCTCCCGCTCGCGCCAGCAGCTCTCGAGCGCTAAGCGCTCATCCAGGGTAGGCGACTACGATTACGGCAGACCAACTTCTCGCCCTGGATCTCCTCTAAGGCCATATCGCTATGCTGCTAGTCCAATGGACCAAGGGCGAAAAGACTATTTCTCAAATGGCTCAAGCTCAGGCCGCAACCCCTCGACCCCGGCTGAGCGGAATGCAGCACATCTGCGACAGAACCCTAGCCTCGATGGCATGACCATGGGCTCTTTGTTGAGCAATTCGCCCGTAATCAGAGTCATTTATACCGGAGGCCAAACCAAAGTCCTGGATATCAAGCACTGCAAAACGCCCGATGAGATTATCCTCTGTGTCCTGAAGAAATTACAACTTCCTGAGCACCAGTATCGCAATTACTGTTTCTATGTACTCGACGGCCTGGAAGCGGATCCGTCAAACTGTCGGAGGCTTTCTGACCACGAGCTTATGGAGATATGCGAAGGATATCACAGGTCTGAACGGGGCCGGCTAATTCTTCGAAAGATCCATGCTGGAGAACCAGATGCTGATGAGGTTCACCGTGCGTCTCAGCTCGCGCTGGACGAGAGCCAAACAACGCATATGAATGCTCTCAGCAGCTCAAACATGCGGAATCAAATGAAAATACAGCAACTGACCGGCGAATCATGGCATAATATCAGACAGCCCATGTCGCCCGTACAATCACGTCATAATACGAATCCTAATGAGCACGATATGCGGCCTCAAGTCAATGAGCGCGTTTCCAAGCTAAGATCATTCTTCGGTGCTCGACCTCCCAGCGAGATGATCATTCACGAAATATCGTCTTACTTCCCCCATCACCAAAGGGAAGATATCGAGAAGACGATGCGCATGTCCGTTCGCAGATCGCAACGCTTGAGCAGAGCAGCTAGTCGGCTTAGCGTTGTCAGCAATACAAGCTATGCATCTAGCCTGAGGGATGCACCGCCTATTCCTAGCATTGCTGACACTTGGCTTAATAACGGCGCGCCACCCACTCGAGCCGCACGACCACTCTCTGTTGTCTCAAATAGACCTGGCCTTCCGTCAACCTCGTACAGAGACTCTATCGCCTCTAGTTCTCTTCACCCACTTCAAGAAGAGTCACCCATTGAACCAAACCGCAAGTCCTATGTTTCGTTTGATAGTGGCTCAGATGACCCCAACAACTCGCGACACAGCCTCCTCGATGAGAACGCAAGTGTTGCCGCAACTGACGGGGGCTCCTTTAATGAACGCCTGAGCGTTCTTATGGCCGAAGATGGTGAAGAGGAGGATGATGGACTGACCGAATTCCTCACCGGAAACAACTTTGTCAACTGGATGAAGGGCTCACTGATTGGCGAGGGCTCATTCGGAAGTGTCTTCCTTGCACTCCACTCAATTACAGGTGAACTTATGGCTGTCAAACAGGTTGAGATCCCATCAGCGACCAAGGGTACCGAATTCGACAAGCGAAAAAACAGCATGGTCGATGCGCTCAAGCATGAGATTGATCTTCTCCAAGGTCTTCATCATCCAAACATCGTCCAATATCTTGGTACAACTGCCGACGACCAATACCTGAACATTTTCTTGGAGTATGTTCCAGGAGGCTCCATTGCCACAATGCTAAAGCAGTACAACACTTTCCAAGAACCTTTGATCAAGAACTTTGTGCGACAGATCCTTGCCGGTTTGTCCTATCTTCACAGCAAGGATATCATTCACCGTGATATCAAGGGTGCAAATGTTCTCGTTGACAACAAAGGTGGCATCAAGATTTCCGATTTCGGTATTTCCAAACGTGTCGAGGCTTCTACGGTCCTCGGATCCCGAGCAAGCAGTGGCGGAGGTCACATCCACCGGCCTTCGCTGCAGGGTAGTGTTTATTGGATGGCGCCAGAAGTCGTCCGCCAGACCGCTCACACAAAGAAGGCCGATATCTGGAGTTTGGGCTGTCTCGTCATTGAGATGTTCATCGGCTCTCATCCCTTCCCAGACTGCAGCCAGCTCCAGGCCATCTTCGCCATTGGGAGCAATAAGGCGCGGCCCCCTGCTCCCGAACACGCCAGCAAGGACGCCGTTGCGTTCTTGGACATGACATTCCAGCTTGATCACGAAAAGAGACCTGACGCAGATGAACTGCTCAAGTGCACTTTCCTTGCTACGTCACTGACTTAAAAAGGACGCGACCTTTACGGAGCATGACTTGGACGAATGAAGGATCTAGTCTTTTTTAGCACTGGGTTTGGAGAATTGGAGTAAGCATTAATCGCGATTTTGGGTGCGATGATTGTCTTTTTATCAATATTTTCAATATTTCTTGTGCAATCTGATTGCCGGCGTTGTTAGATTTTGATCGTATATATCCCAAGATCTTGCGAATCATGGCTTCACGAATGCATTTACCTGTTTGGTTCATATGGAGAACCGAGATCTGCCATACCCAGTACCTACTTATATGACGATCGACCATCGTCTTCGTAGTCTACCTAAGTCCCTTCTCGAATTCTGCACCTTGAATATAGAGTCGATCCATTCATGCAAGCACAAGGCAAAAGCCATCTCGAAACGTACAAAGGAAACCTAAAAAAACCCTGAATAATAATACTATATCAGAAAGAGTAATATACATAGATCTAATCTTCAAAGCCGATATCACAATATGTATGCTTTACATGCCAATCCTAAACAGGGAACAGAACAGAGGAAAGGGCGAGAAAAACTGGTGGATATGGTTTAATACACCGCTTAAAGGATCTAATCGACCATCTTGCCGTAGAAGGGGACACCCAGGGCGCTCAGGAGCAGGCGGGCATCCTTGTCGGTTGTGGCGGTCGTGTGGAATGTAATGTGGCATCCGGGAATCATGTTGGCAGGGTACCTATTTGCAGATTGTAAGGTTAGTTTATCTGGCATGGTGATTAGGGGACTAGGTGGAAGAAATGTATACATGTCGTAGTTGATTTCAATCTCTGGGAAGAGAGCGACCTGCTCAGGGTCCAGACCGAAGGTGATGTTTCCACTGCTGTCGCCGCTAGTGCCCTTCACACCTTGCCAATCCTTGAGACGGGGCATGACGATGTCGACTAGCTTTCCAAAGAAGTGCTCCATGTTCTCTCCGTACAGCTCTGCCTTAGCGGCGACAGTATCTCTACCGGGCGAAATGTACCATTTAGCAAGACCGGTCTTGGACTTGTATGTCGTGACCTTGACGTTTGAGATAGCTTGCAGCGCCATACCGGCTACATGGAGCCACCCGGAGTTCTCCTTTGCAGCGTTCTTGACGTAACTGTGAATCGTGATCCGCTCGAGCTTGGGGATGTTGTTGAAGCTGATCGGCTTGCGGAGAAGACGTAGTACGTCGCCGCCACGGGGCCCACGGAGGCTACGGTTCTTGTGGTAGGGAGAGCTGTCGTCCCATTCTCGGAGACGGGGGGCCTTCGGCGGAGGCTTGAAGCCTGGTGGGTTGTGAACGTAGCAGAGGGTCATAATATCGGAGGCGATGGTTGACTCGTGGGTCTGTTCGACTCGGGGAAGGGAGAAAGGGCCCGGGATATAGAGTCGGGATGAGGGATCAGAGGGTGGAGGAGGTCTGTGAGGGTGTAGTGGGCCGCGGTCGTACTTGGGCGAGCGGAATTGATACCTAGACATAGTGGATGAGTATTAAGGTGTTGCTTTGAGGTCTGATCGGGGTGGTTTGCAGGTTGCCCGTGAGAAAACATACCGACTCCGGGGAAGCTGGGTTCGTCGTGATTTAGCCCGTGCAACAGGGTCAAACGACTTTACAGCCTCTTCTGGCGTAATATCACCCTTCAGCATGCCGTCCGACTCCAGCTGACTGAGAGCGGAGGACGGTTTGGCGGACGCTTGGTCAGAGGCATTGCGCCGCCAGCAGAGACCCTGCGAGCGGGCAGGTGGCACAATAGCCCGCGGCAATGACCTTGCCAGGTATCTTGACGGCTCACTAGCAGCCATTGGAATCCACGAGTATTGGTTGTTGCTGCGAACTCGTCGAGGCCGAAGTCAGAAAATGTTTCGCGGCCAGAGGCATGATTTCCGGAGGTGTCACGTGTACTCTGTGTAGCCTGAAAATTCCGGTATCAATATTGTGTTCTCAGTTCTCAGGCAGATAAACGGCCCGCATCTCGAGTCTCCGCACGTGGCCCAAAGAGGCATTGCTCCCCGTCCGGCGCCGTCAGCGCAGGAGCAGCCTGCCAGATATCCCTAACAAAGTCCCTTGCAGTGGGGCACTGATCGGATCGATCTACTATGTCTATCATCATCATAGCATAGACCCTTGCTGTTCTCACCTCATCGGAGCCCTCCCCGTCTCCAATTGTCTGCTCTTTCTACACCGTCCACTGTGATGTCATTTGGATCACTCAGCTGGTGCCTACCATACGGGACAATCCTTTGCCAACGCTCAGCGCATTCCATCAGAAGAGCTCCTCACCTGACACGCTCCTTTCCTGAATGAGGGCTCTGCAACGTACTACACGTTTTGAACTTGGTGGCCTGTCCAAGGTCTACAACATACAACTTCCCTCATGTCGATTCGCGCCGAGCTCGATCTTAATCCCTTCAACTCGTTCATCATCAAACTCATAACCCCTCCTTAAAGATGAGCGGTATCCACAGATTCTTGACTAGACGCGAAGGGAACAGCAAGCATGCGAAACGGAGCAGCAAAGATGGGGTAAAGTGGTTCTGAAGCGGGAGAGATGCGCTCGGTCCATGCTGATATTGTGCCTATCTGCAGTCGTCAAACCTCTCCCGTCCCCACCTGCGCGTTATCTTCACATCAGATACTACGAACGGCGACGCTGGCGATCAACAGAAGAAGGTGGGCATTCTCTATCTTTCCTTGCCTGGTTTGCTCGACTCGGCCTTTACTTACGACCAACAGATTAAGACCTTAGAACGACGAGTTTCGAATCTTGGCATCACCGAGTTAAACGATAAGCACTTCACATATGCACTGCAATACACACAGGGAGATGTGGAGAAAGCGTTTGAGCTTCTCATGCTCATTGAGGACTCGTATGAAGGGATAATCAAAGGATATTCTCCAAGTACGAAGCTTCTCGGCGCAGAGAATCGTGAAGGGGTTACCTGTTATCTCGATGCGTTATTGTTCGCTATGTTTGCTCGACTAGACTGCTTCGAAGGGATATTGTACAAAAACTTCAGTGATGAGTCCCGTGGGAAACTGTCGACGCTACTCAGGTTTTGGGTCAATATGCTGCGATCAGGGAAGCTCATAACGACGGATATTGTATGTGATCGGCCTGCAATGTCCCTTTCTCTCGGACTAATTGTGTCTCCACAGACGAAACACTTACAGGAGGCACTCGCCGAATGCGGATGGGAAGATGCTGCTAATCTTCACCAACAAGATGCATCCGAAGCATTCACATTTATTACGGGGAAGTTAGAGTTACCTCTTCTTACACTTAAGATGGACATATACCATACAGGGAAAGAAGACGTCAACGATGACCACAGATTTGTCAACGAGAGGCTCCTGGAAGTCGCGATACCAGAACCAGTTGACGGGAAGACTGTGACTTTGGAGGAGTGTTTGGAGTCATATTTCAATAACAGGATTGAGGTGAAGCGGTATCTTGAACGTCAAAATACCGTCGACTCTGTCAAATCAGTTGATACATTCCTGAAGGGCTCCAGTGCCCACGTTGAGACTGTGGAAATAAGCACGCCGACCACCTCGTCGCCGACAGCACTCTCCCCAATGGTGACTCCAATTACCTCAGTGACGGATACCCCATTGTCTGGTCAAACCAGATATCGGAGGAGCAGCATCATTCAATCAAAGTATGTCCCCGGTCCGGATGGCGACAACCCTACGAGACCCCGGCAGGGCTCTATCAGAAAGGAGGTTATGATGCCTGCGTGGCAGTTTTTCAGTTTAATCCGTGGGTCATCTATTGCTATTAATGCAGCTTAATTGCTAACGTGTGTCAGCATGGTATACGGATAACTCTCCAATGAATGATTCTCAGGTCGCCGCACATTTCTCGACAAAACGACCGATTCTAGGCTTGTGCTTAAAACGGTACTCTATGCTTGCAAATGGCAAGGCCATTAGGCTCGACACATATGTTGATATTCCGACCGAGATCGGATTGCCGCACTTTATTCAGGATGACAACATGGAGGATGGCCCAATCCGTGGAAATTTCAAGCTGTCTCTGCAGGCTTTGGTATGTCACAGGGGTAACTCTGTCGACTCTGGACATTACATATCTATTGTAAGGGGCACCAGTGCTGGGGCGCCTCCATCAAGTTCTCATGGCTCGGAGCACTCCAACTCTGACGCCCCACGATATTGGATGCGGTTTGATGACCTGGCTGCAGAACGTGTCACTCTTGTGGACATTGAGCAAGCCCTCAAGACGGAGTCGCCGTACCTCCTCTTTTATCAGATCCTGCCTATTGACGAGGACGCGGCGGTGGCCAATTTCCCCTATGCACCTTCATCTATCACTTCTGGAGAAACAGTGGATCATGAATCTCTAGATCTCTCGCCGCGGCTACAGCCTAACAGACTCAGCGCAGGGTACAAGTACAGCCGCCCCAGCCTTGAGATAACAGTTGCGGATGCCACGAAACCCGCGAATGGGACTTCTGACGACCCCGCGGAGATTCGAAGTACGATTGGGGAACCAGGGCTGCGCTCCGTTCCTTCGACGTCTCCGAGGCTTGTTTCCAAAGATGATGACGACAATAGGGGCTCATTCTCATTCTCTCGACACGGGTCCAGAGCCACAAAGTCAACCCCAGGAAGCCGTGCCGGAAGTCAAGTGAGTGAGAACAGAATCAGTGCCACGTTTTCGCGTTTCGCAGGCCGCCTTAGCAAAGACAAACTCAACAGTGACACTTTTGCCATTGATGATGGTGACGATGATACCCCGGGGCTCACTATCGAGACCGTCAAGACTGGTGAAATTCGGGAGAAGAGCCCACGGCGGTCCAGATTCTCCGATAAGCAGAAAGAAAGGGGAAAGGATAAGTCGAGAGAACGGAGGGGACGCAAACTCGAGCGGGAATGTGTTGTTATGTGAGCATTTCAGGGCGCACAGGGTATGTTTAATATCTTCTTGTACCATTCACATGCTCATATTGATCCCCCTAATGTTTATCTGTCCTGTGGACGTTATGTTTCATGTTGGCAACCCGCGATAGATCAAAGCAAACTTTAGCAAAGCATGCGACTTTAGGCTGCATATATATATCACCCGTAACCTTCGATATAAGAACCTTGAGATAATGCAGGATGGCAGAGCTGAAAGACATCATAGCATCTGACCGTAACTATCGTGCATAAAATCATTTGCGAGTATTTGATTGGCCTCAACCTCCGATGGGAGTCTGTTCCTTAGTTTAACACTCTAAGCATAGTATACACAGAGTGAATAAACCGTTCGGATGTATAGAACCACGTGAAACGGCTTGCGGTCCACCACTACCTTATTTTCTCCACTGATACCGAGCGACCAACCCTGAAGCCAAAAAAAATTGAATCGGAAAAATGAAAAAAAAAAATTTTGACCGACGCAGGGGTCGAACCTGCAATCTCTTGATTCGTAGTCAAGCGCCTTGCCATTGGGCCAGCCGGCCTGGTTGTTAAATATCTAGAAATATTTTTGCTTTATACATCAAATTTGACAGCATGGCAGACGATGTATAGCCTCAGGCCACAACAGCTGGCTCGAGCGGCCAATCGACTTCTCCGCAGGCGGAGCTTCATCGCTACCTAGGACATATGACCTAACATCACCGCAGCCTGACATCGAGCTTCGCACCGCCTGACTGTTCATGCCCATAGCCGACCTATTCTCGCAAGTCCGGCATGATATAGATCCTCTGAGCACGATTGGCGCAACATGGCGCTGGAGACATCCAGTGGGTATGCCGCTCACAGCAACTTGATCGAACCTCTGGATTCGCTGCCTATGTTCGACATTAAACATGTTCAGCTTCAGTTCCCCCTTGCAGCGGATTTTGTGGCCGCGCAAGTAGCTGATAATGTCCTTATTATTGCTCTGTCGACTGGGCGCATCTTGCGAATCGACTTGAGTAACCCAGAGCATATTGACGGTACGGGCCCCCTCTAAGCCTAGTGGAGCAATGGGGACTCGAACTTCGGCTAACTGCGATGTGTCTAGATGTCGACCTGCCGAAGAAGTCATCGGAAGCAGGTGTAATCCGTCGAATGTTCCTGGACCCTTCCGCCTCTCACCTTATCATCACCACGACCTTGGGCGAGAACTACTACCTCCACACACAGTCACGGCAGCCGAAGCCATTATCGCGTTTGAAGGGACTTTTGATAGAAAGTGTCGCATGGAGTCCCTCACTTCCGACAGCATCTACTCGAGAGATATTATTGGGTACGACTGATGGACAAGTGTGGGAGACCTATATCGAACCATCGACCGAGTTCTACCGCCGTGAGGAGCGATACGCCCACTCGATATACAGAACACAAGAAGGATCCGCGGTGATGGGTCTATGGACGGAGTCGCTACCTATGAGGTCTGAGCAGAGACGGGTATTGATTGCTACGCATGGCAGGCTGTCTTCTTTCGTGGGGCGCACGAGATCGGGCGGAGGTTCTATATATGCTGACCTCCTTGGACGAGAAACGCCCGTGATCCATGAAGTCGCACGGCCGTCTGGTTCTGCGCCGTCGTCTTTGGCAGTTTCGCCGTCTGGACCGCACGGCCACAATGTGGATGGCCAGCCTGAGAAGGAGTTTGCGTGGCTCAGTTCCGAGGGGGTGTATCATGGGTTGCTCTCGTATTCCCCTGAGAAGTTGAGCCAGCCTTTCGAAAGCTCGAGCATGCTCCCACGGTCTATCTTCCCGGCGACCGAGTCCGCGCGGGGAGGGAAAAAGTTGATTCAGAACCCGATAACCGCCATGACATTATCGGAATGGCATATTCTGGTTCTTGTTGAGGGAAGAGTTGTTGCTGTCAATCGTATGAACGACGAGATCGTTTTCGACCAAGAGGTCCTAGAGCCAGGCCAGGCTGCGCTCGGTCTCGTGACCGACTCGATGAAAGGCACTTACTGGCTTTTCACCAGTCAAGACATCTTCGAAATATGTGTCCAAGACGAGGACAGAGATGTATGGAAGATCTTTTTGCAAAAACAAAAGTTTGACCAAGCTCTCCAATATGCCCGCACGAGTTCCCAGAAGGATGCTGTTGCCACTGCGTCGGGCGACGACCTTGCTAGCAAAGGTCGCTTTGAGGAAGCGGCCGGGGTCTGGGGTAAGAGTAGCAAAGCTTTTGAAGATGTTTGTCTCACGCTCATTAAGCGGGGCCAGCACGATGCTCTACGAAAGTACTTGCTTTCCCAGCTCTCCGTGTATAAAAAGTCCTCGTCAATGCAAAGGACTATGGTTGCAAGTTGGCTCATAGAGGTTTTCATGACCAAGCTAAACTCTCTTGATGACGACATCACCACCAATGCAGAATTGGCCGAAGCGGCAAGCACTGCAGAAATTGAGAACGAGCTTAGGAACGTTCGAAATGAGTTCCAAGAATTTGTGGCAAAGTACAAGTCTGACCTGGATCAGAAGACGGTGTACGATATAATCAGCAGCCACGGACGTGAAAAGGAACTGCTGTTCTTTGCCACTGTCATCAACGACCACAACTATGTTCTGTCATACTGGATCCAACGGGAAAACTGGTCTGAAGCGCTCAATGTCTTGCAAAAGCAGAGCGACCCGGAGGTGTTTTACAAGCACAGTAGCGTTCTGATGACCTACGTGGCAACCGGTTTAGTCGACATTCTGATGCGACAGACGAACCTTGAGCCCGAGAAGCTCATACCCGCCTTGTTGAATTACAACAACAACGTGAGCGTGCCACTGCATCAGAACCAAGCAGTACGGTACCTCAACTTCATCATCGTCAACCACCCAAGACCAACGGCCGCAGTACATAACACCCTCATATCAATACACGCCTCAAGCCGCTCGTCCTCGGAAGCAGGACTTCTCACTTACCTGCAGTCCCAACAATCCTCCCCACCTCCTTATGACGCCGACTTTGCACTCCGCCTTTGCATCCAGCACCAGCGCGTCCAGTCATGCATCCATATCTACAGCGCGATGGGACAGTATCTTCAGGCCGTGGAACTGGCCTTACAGCACGAAGACATTGAACTAGCAGCCATCATAGCCGACCGACCCGAAGGAAACAACAAACTACGAAAGAAGCTCTGGCTCTTAGTCGCCGAGAAAAGGATCCGGCAGCCGGGCACTGGTATCAAAGACGCAATCGAGTTCCTCCGCAGATGCGAGCTGCTCCGAATCGAAGACCTCATCCCCTTCTTTCCCGACTTTGTTGTTATTGACGACTTCAAAGATGAGATCTGCACTGCGTTGGAAGACTACTCTCGACACATCGACTCACTGCGACAAGAGATGGACAATTCCGCGCAAACAGCGCGCCAGATCCGGTCTGAGATTGCCAACCTCGATACCCGGTATGCGATTGTTGAGCCCGGCGAGAAGTGCTGGCTTTGCTCGCTTCCCGTGCTTAGCCGGCAGTTCTTCGTATTCCCCTGCCAGCACGCGTTCCACAGCGATTGTCTGGGCCGCGAGGTGCTTGAAGGCGCGGGCGGGAAGAAGAAATACATACGTGATCTACAGTCACAGCTCAATGAGGGAGCTCTCACCACCTCGCGGCGGGAGGAGATCGTGAAGGAATTAGATGGGTTAATAGCAGAAGCCTGGTGAGTTGTTATCATACTACTGACAACATCGAGTCTGGTCATTATTAGGGCTAACAACGGGCACCAGTATCCTCTGCGGCGACCACGCAATCAAGCAAATCGAAAAACCATTCATAACCTCATCCGATAATGTTGACGAATGGGCTCTATAGTGCTATTCATTTCACGCCGTGCTCTCTTTTTAGATACCTACCTATGTACCTACAATAACGACTCGTCCATTTCGGATTTCGATAGAGCATTTCATCCCATCTCAAAGCTCGCAATGACTCAACCCAATATATAATGTCACACCTATACCCTCCACACCGTGCACTATCCCAGCCACCCCTCTGCATTGTACATATAAGCCAAGGAATGTTATTGTACTACACACCACCAGATCAAACCTGATAGAATCCGATCGAAACTGGTAGAATATAGATTGTACTACCTTCTGCGAACTCAATTCGCTTGGCTGTTCTCCATACCTAGCAGCCTAGCAGTTAGCTAAGAGCAATAGCTACTCCGTAATATGTTTCGTCTAGCAGGCATACTGGACCAGCCGCTATCGAACCGAAGCGAAGCAAAGAGGGTAGACTAAGCTTACAGACCCCAGACTTAAGACTATGGAGTAAGGTAAAGACTAATGGGCAAGAGAATGAGCAGTCGCTGAAGCGTCATACGTTGCATGCTTCGGAATTCGCATTTCCGCATCCGCGTTGTTGATGGGCTGATAGGTGCAGTAATGTTCTTGGAAGGAGTCTACGACTGCGTATGTATCTACTGTGCCTAGCAGATAGTCGATAGTCTGCGTACAGAATGCGAAGTGATATCAGAAGGAGGAGATGCTAACCACTGACTATTCGCAAGATGGCAACACCCTCCTGCGCCCCCATAAAGCAAACCTGCACTGTCTGCTACCTACTTTTTACGTAGATACTCTGAGTCTCCGGCATAGAGTGATTGCAGCTAGATAGTGGATATACTAACTATGTAGCTAACATCCCCATAACGGCTTCACACAGCCAAGCATCAAACCCGACCAGCAGTGGAACCGTTAATGGAGTAGATACATATTAGCTAAAGTAACAGAGAGCAGACCCCGATATATTTCTTCAGCGAGCGAAAGTCGACATTTATGTTATCATCGTGCATGCATGACTGTTTACTACTATAGGAAGGTAACCTAGGAAGTGGACCGAATGGTGGTGGTGTGATGCTGACGACGACAGGAGCGGGGTTGGTTGTGTCGTGTGCTGCGCTGTCATGTTGTTTGCCCGTTGTCATGTCGCATGTTTGTTTTGGATATGCGTTTCTGAAGGGGAGATATGGCAAAGAGGGGAGGGTCTCCAGAGAGGGGAGGCTGGAGAGAGAGCTGAGGGGAATGGATGTCAATCATGTAACATGTTAACTAAATGGAAGACCGCAATCGGCGATGAACGAGTTGACAATTTCCCCTTCGGGATGTTTACATGAGGGCCTATCCTGTCGGGGTAAGTCGGTAGACACAGTGCGTTCATTGTGATTTCAGCCGAGAGGCCCAAGTGTTGAATCGTTGTTGATTTGGGACTCAACTGATAAGGCCCTTGCTGTTGACTCGGCGACAAGTCTTCGGAGTGTCTATCGTTTAAGACACGCAGGTTGCAGGTCGTTGCCTGAGGAGATGAAGGCGAGTGGCGAATATCCATGCTTGAGCCAAGATCTCTTACATCGAGTAGGACGCTGTGCCACTTCTGTATCTATGTCAAAGCTGGACTGAGGGGTCTCGATCTTCATCGATTAGCGCGTGAATCTCAAGAGTAGAGACCTTAAAATTGGGAGAATTTTCGTTCTTGTTCGTGATTGCCAATTAGAGTAGTCTGAAGTCGCTGCCCGCGAGGTCCTCGAAGAGGGCTGAGCCGATTCACTACTACATCACCCCTTTGGAGGATATACTTGCCCGTGGCTAGTTTATATTGCCAATGGCCGGCAGCACAGCTTGGCTGCATACCCCTATATCTTTCGTTTTGTTGCAACGGCTTTGGCAGTGAAAGAGTAGGAGAGACCGTTAGAACAATAATTGGTTAGCGTGCCACACTTAATGCAGTGCAGAGATCCCCAGGGCTGAGAACTAACCTCCGTCGGGCGATTGCTCTGCCAGCCGGTCGTGCATGGCAATATTGAAATTTGTCCTACCGGAGAGCCGGGAGCACACAGCGAAGCGTACAGACCACAATAATGGAACCAGATAGCATGTGTACTGTGTCCCATGATCTGCTGCCAGAACGGGATCCAGAGAGGAAACTATTCCGTAGGAGGGAAGAGGGGAGGGAGCGGGATTTTCACTGTGAATCGCTATCTTATCAGAATCTGGGGTTGAGATGATCATCCCTCCATTCCTCCTTGCCAATCCAGCACTCTGCAGTAATGGAGGGGTCGCCTGGGAAAGTATTACGAACCCGATAGCTGAGATGCTATGAATTGGACAGAGTCATAAAAGGCGAAGAACGAGAAGGATCCGGCGTTCGAGATGCGAACCCAAAAATTGGACGCCAAAGGCATCATGTGGCCCGAATCCGGGGATATCTTCATGATTTGGAACTGGGCCACCGTCCCCAACCAAGCCTCGACGATCGTGCGGGGTAAACGACGAGCACGCTTGATGTTGTGATCCGTTCGAACTGAACTCCAAAAGTCTGATCTGTCCACAAATAACATTGCTGCTGCTGGCGGGTATAGTTTCCCCAAGGGATGCCGCGGGCTTTTGCGGTTTACTCTCCGTCGAAAATTCTCCTAGTCAGCACTCTATACCGCGCAGCGGAGTTTCTCCCCAACCCCGTGAACCAGGTGACTGGCTCGCTTCCAACATTCGAGGGACTCGTATCCTGACGATCGAGAGTAGATCAACAGCGAGCAAACCACTCATCGAAGAGGTTAGTTCTATGAAGAGTAGTCTAGTCGAGAGTGGTGTGGTGAGCAAGCCAGCTGTCATCACACAATCGGATCGGTACGGAGTCGTTGTCTCGACGATGTCATGAGCCTGCGAGTCTCGAGTCTGTGAAAATTTTGCAAGCTGCACGTTGCCCAGAAGGAGAAGTTCATTATTCTTGGAAGACGGCACAGGATGCTTTGAGACACTGCAAGCATGAATCTTACGGGCACACAACGAAGCGGTCAGGGTGGCACTACGGTTGCTGCTGTTTGTACGGTCTCACCGCCAACTGGATCTCCAGGTTTTGGGCATGCAGCCTGCAGAGGTCCGGGAAGAACTCGCCTCCCAGCCTCTGCCGTGCCGCTCGAGGACTGCAGTGCAGATGCAGAGTTGCAGTCTGCGAGGCGCAATCAGAGTCAGCATCCACCAGACTCGTGAGTCGAAACCGCGGCAAAGTGCTGAGCATGCAATGGCAGTGCCATCTTGAGAAACCATATTGCAACCAGGAGTTCCATGGCTCGACTGTATCTCCATCCAGCCAGAGTCTGCAGAGATAACGCCAGAGCAATCATCCAGAACACCCCAGACGATTCGAGACGTGGACACAATTTGAACGCCAGTCGTGCTGGCGTCATCTGTTTCTGATTGGTCACGCGGCCAAAGCAGTTTAGCGCCTGCTCCGCCATCGGTCGGCCGAGGCTGTTGACTCTCTGGAATCTTGCCTCCCTCCTTCAGGCACCGAGGATTGGAAACGCCCTCTGCAGCAACCATTATCCGGTTTCACCAGGTGGAGTACTGGTGTCCAGCACGCATGATGCACTCAAATGGAGACCTCGAATGGGCCGGATACCGCTACAAAAGCAAGATACGAGTTGTCTGGCCATGATTGATGGAGCCTGTCTGGACCTGCAGCGGCTTTACGTTAGTCGAATCCTGGGGACGCGCTGGCTGGGCTAAGATCCCTGCTACAGTGATAGCTGCTTTATGCTCTTTGTCTCGTCGTATTAGATGAATTATGGCAACTTAAAGGACTCAAAAGAACCATATAATAAAGGTTATCAATTAAAGTAAAAACGCTGCTTGGACCTGAAACTGTCTTGTTGACATTGGCACCTCCGCATTCCTAACGAACCTTATGAACGGTCGGATACGCCGTAGTCGATCACGTCTTGACAATCAGGAGACAGTCGTCATGACTGCAATGCTCTGAAACATTGTTGCTTGCGGTCCTTGGTCGCTTTGAGAATCGTAATCATAATCATGGCTAATAATCAACAATGCATTCTTGCCTCCTCCTGAACCGCAGGCCGCCCACAGGTAGAACCATGTCTGACTTGAACCAGCAACCATGGCTGGAGTGTTCATTCAGGCAGTGATGACGATGGGTGAATTCTTCCGACTTCCACCATGCGCTCAGGGGTCGCCCGGAAGCAGTCATGGCGCCTTGTCCCCGCCTGCAGCCAATTGGTGCCTCGTGGTGGGGTCGTCCAGAATTCACACGTAGCCTGGTATTATTACTTATAAAATACAAAAGAAATCCGCTCAAAGGCGCAGCCAAAGGGCCGGTCTACGTAAATGACCGTACGATTCTCTCTGCCGCCGTCCACTTCTTCCTGCTTCCAATCGCCCCCCTCAGCAGCTCGTCAGCCTATCAGTCCCCATTCCCAGACTACAACAACCTGGCCGAGTCCTCTTATCCATCCCCGTTATCCCTATCGCTCTTACCTCCTGCACCCTCCAACGTCCGACTCTACCTTCTCTCTCCTATCTCCTCATCCTCTACTCCATCCCGCTTTCTCTTCCCATCACATCCTCGCCGACTTCTCTTCCTCCATCCTCATCTTGCCTTGCTCCTTCCTCACCCACGCTCTACTCGCATCACTTCCGACCTCTTCCGCAATCTCAATCTCGCCATATCATCACCTCAGCCCCAGAACAACAGTACCTTCTCAACGCCGAAATCTAGCTCAGATCTTTAGTCTGCTCTATATATCGTGTGTGCTGCTGGTCTAGTTCTACCTACCTACATACCGTTTCCCGCCACAACTGTCTTGTTGCCTCGATTCTTCGAACGTCTACCGTGACTCATACAGGCCCTCCACCTGGATCGAGACCCACGATACGTTGTCAACTTGCGTCTCAAGCCGTGCTACGTTCCGTTCTGCAGACAACTGTTGGGATCTTGATTATTCAGAAGGTCGAGACTGCTGAACTGTCTATCTGATTCTGTCCGCGACCTGGGCTGGCAGCTGGTATTTGGCTCTTCATCTCGCCCTTCGGCTTCGACGAAGACCCTTTGCCAGTCGTCCAGAGCCTCAGTTTGACCTCATAGCATCTGCCCAAGTGGACTGCTTTCGCTACCGATAGCAATCCATGACTGCTTGGCGTCTAGCTGCTTCCATCTGAGTCACGACCATCCCAACCTTCAACCCGGAGTTCGAAGGCCATTTATAACGAGACGTCTTTTTGTTCTTTTGCCCTTTTTTATACAACTTATATTGCAATTACGATATCACGCAGCGTTTCTGAACTTCCATCTCATCTCAAATCAACCCGTGCACTTTCCACGGCTATCGTCTTTCCGCTTCAACCACACTCTTTCGTCAAACTCATCATTATATTGGACCTCCACTGTCAACACTGGAACAATACACCAATGAAACTATAACGGTCTCTACAATTTCCTTGCGTCATTAACCCTTCTGGGTGTTTTCCAATCCGCGTCTCGCGCTGTCTCGCCATCTCGATTCTTTTTTCTTGTCAATTGCATTCTCCTCACTCTTACTATTTATACGAAACTCTCGTCTTGCAAATCCGGTGTTGACTTTTCGATATCTCATCTCCCAACAGTTCTGTTTCTTTTGGTTTCTCGGCGGTGAAGTCGATTTGGAACTGCAGGCCGACATTTTACATCTGATCAGTCTCTCTATCTCGTTTCTATCCTCGCATCGGTCCTGTCAGACGTTCTATTTCTGCATCCCAGCGCGCTTATAGAGCCGTCGTCTCTTTTCTGGGCCCTGCTGTTTCCTCGTCCCCACCGTCGAAGTTTCTTTTCACCTCGGACTACGACAGTTACATCTCTGGAAGAATATTGTCTTGTTCGATTAATCGCTAGTCATGGAGTCTCTGAAGAACAGTTTCATCCAAGGCCAACTGCTTGATGGTCGCTTTCGCACCGTGGCCCCTCTCAATCATGGGTCGTTTGGCATGGTCTTCCTTGCAACCGACATCAAGACCGGCCGCGATGTCGCAATCAAGTGCATGATGAAGTCGGGCCCGAATGAGTCATGGAACCCGTCTTCTGTCAATGGTCGCTTCGAAGAACTTGACTGTCACCAACGTCTCGCATACCACCCGAACATTGTCAATCTCGTTCATCACTTTGAAACAGCAACGCATCTATACCTGGTTTTGGAGTATTGTGCGAATGGTGATCTTTACGAAGCCATCAGACTCAACCGCGGTCCACTCGAGACGGAGCATGTTCGCGAGTTCATGCTGCAACTTGTGAGCGCTGTCGAGTTCATGCATGCCAATGGTCTGTACCACCGTGACATCAAACCGGAAAACATTTTCCTCATGCAAGATGGATCCATGAAACTTGGCGACCTAGGACTTGCTACCCGTGACAAGTGGTGTTATGAAGCCTGCGTTGGGAGTGATCGTTATATGGCTCCGGAACAGTACGACCCTGCCAACAATGGATACTCGCCTGCGAAAGCGGACATCTGGGCCGTCGGTATTTGTTTGCTCAATGTTCTCTTTGCTCGGAACCCATTTGCTACTCCCACTGAATCCGACATTCTATTCGCCGATTACGTGAGAGATCGACAGTCCCTCTTCGACATCTTCCCGAACATGTCTCAGGACACATTCGAGATTCTGAGAATCAGCATGGCCATCGACCCGGAGAAGCGGTCTCTGTCTGGTCTTCGGGACACGATCTTGCGGGCTGTATCCTTCACAACAGATGAAGAGGCATTGGATGAGTTCTGCACCGATGAGCGTGAGGTGGTGCCTGCAAGTGCCAACCGCGAGCCTCTCAGGACTCCGTCTATCCAGAGCCCCCAGATCAACCAGGGCGATTCCTTCCCGTGGGCAAAGGCCCTCCAGTCCAGCCCACCGCAGGCTATTCGACAGCTGTCTGCTATTCCCGACAACGAGAGCTATTCGGAAGATCTCTTCCCGCCCTCGGAAACCGCAGGCACTTCATGGTTTTCCGTTCACCATACACCATCCATGGCCTCGGTTCTGGAGTCTGCTCTTGGTGACTCATTCCAATCACCTGCATTCTCAGCGCTCAAGAAATCCGCTCCCCGTTATCCGCCACCTTCTGACCCTGTACCCATCACAGGGTCCCTGCCTAGCCAGGCAGCCAAGCCCATACCATCTCTTTCCATGGTATTCGGCCGCAACAAGAAGAGCGATCAGATCTCGAAGAGCTGGAGCGATCTCTGGGAAGAAGAAGAGTCCGAAGGCGAGGATGCGGCTCTGCACCAACGCCGCGAACAAAACTCTCGTAGCTGGAGTCATGAGAGCACTGTGGTCGATTCAACCAGCTCCTTGACAAAGGGTCTACGTGACGCCAGTTCTACTCCGATTCTCAACTCGCGCTCTCAGCTCTCGAGCTCAACTGCGTCTAAGAGTGTTGATTCGTTGCATAAGTTTCCCAGCGGCGAGAGCGTCGCTACTGCCCCAAATGTGGTTTCTTCGACAACTCGGACTTCTCCAAAGAAATCCAGCTTGGATAAATGGGCTGCTTTGGGTGACAAGAGACGGAACTTCAAACCTTCCGATGCTTTCGAGTCGAAACGTTTCCCTAGCAACATGAACTGGCGCAAGGACTGGGGATTGGGATCCTCAGGATTTGATTATGGCTTGTGGGCTAAGAAGGAAAGCCGTGCTTCTTCAAACCGCCACCGTCGCTTCTTCCTTCAGAAAGAGTGGCGACGAGATTCAAACGAGACTCCGAAGCCTCACCACACGAAGCCTGCCATCAACCCCGACTACCATGGTAGCATTGATGAGGATCTCGATCTCATTGGTGGATGGCATGACCTTCACCTCTAAGCAACAATACCTGGCATACCCTGTCTCGCCTGTCTGCAGCCTCTCGTGTCGTGTTGTTCCCGTTCCATGCCTCTGAAGACAATTTTTACAATCTTTCACATTCGATATATCCATTACTTTCTCGATCAATTTGCGCAGAAAACCCAGTGTCTTGTTACCTCTTATATCACGTTTTCCTTCTTCTCCCCTTTATAGACAATATCTTGTGCAGCACCGAAGGGTGTGTTTACTTCTACCTTGCACTCCTGTATATTATCATCGCGTGGAACATGCAAAAGTGGTATCGGGAGGGACAGTTTTCTGAGTTTGACCATTCTTTCCTTCTGCGAGGCTATCGTCATGTTGGCCTCTTTATTTCACTTCATGCATGTCTTTTTTTTTGCATACGGTTCAGACATCACGAGCTGGCGAACGACCGAGACGGGGCTCCGACTGCGCCCAATTCTCATCTCAACACCAAGAAAGAAAGAAAAGCTACGGGAAAAGCAATGTTATTGATTCTACCCAGAAGGACATGATCCTGGTCTGGCATTGGACTGGTTACTGTGTATTCTAGTTACTAGGACAGTTGGATGGGTAGCCACGGAGGATATAATCCAAAAGTGATTCTCGTACATTTTTCTTGCTCCTGTAAATGCTTCAATGAGTAGAAATCCCGAGTATCACTGAGACGGAGATGCTCCATCCTTTGTATCGTAGCATGTCGTAGTAAACGGCGCGGAGCGGTGAAGCTTCCGCGGAAGACTTGCATCGCAGTCGGCACCGCTTGTCCTGAACCTGCGAGCAACACTTCTGTACTCAACTATTATCTCTTCGTTATTTCCTTGTATCATCACTACCATGTATTTCTTAGTGACGCCCCTGAACCTCCTGTGAGAATTTCTGAAATCCATCTCCTACGTGCTTGACGACAGCTGGCCAAACCAACCCCGGCCCAGACCCGTCCCCAACGGTTAAACCCCACAGAAGCTGATAAGGGCTTGCCACAGTCCCACTTACTCGTCTGCCCTTCAATACTCTCACAGACAATGCCCGCTCGCGCCATGATTCCTACCTGATCCCAGCCTCAATTTAACGATGTTGGCACCCCGGTGGATCACGACATGCTGGGCCTCTTGGGCTTTTTGCGTGTCGCTTCTGATCCAGGAAACCGGTGGTGAAACTCAACAGCAACAACAACCTATATGCTTTGCTAGGGATTGGATGGAGATAGAATCAGGGATCCTCCAATGGCCCATCTGCATTGAGACGCGATGGGATCGAAGACCGAACGTTGAATTGACGTCATCGTCGATAGCGACCTCGACGCCAACACGAATTCCGCAGGAAACACAAACAGTCACCAACGAGCCGAGCTCGGTCACAGCCTCGACAGAAGCAACCTCAGGGTCAAAAGCGGACCAGGATCTCGATACCGACTCGCCGCTCGACAACGTGAACTTTCTTTCATTCGAAGACTGGAAGAAACAGAATCTCGCGAAGGCAGGACAGTCAGCGGAGAATATTGGTGGGAACCGGCGGGCTGGCACCGCTGAGAAGGACCGCCGACGGCCTACAGGGATAAACAATGCGCTTGACTCGCTCGGAGACGATGCTGAAATTGAGCTTGATTTCGGAGGCTTCGGGGCCGAGGCTGCGGAGGCTGCGAAGACTGCTACCGCCTGGGGAGCCCAGGTTCCCCCGGCTGGAGACAGGGCGCAAAAACCTTCATATAAGGATATTGATGAAATTGATGTTTCGGGGCAGGCCGTGCCCCATGCGAACGCTGAGCGCTCAAAGGACGCTGGTACGACCTGCAAAGAGCGCTTCAACTACGCGTCCTTTGATTGCGCTGCGACAGTGCTGAAAACGAACCCGCAAGCGAAGGGGTCGTCGTCTGTCCTGATTGAGAATAAGGATAGCTACATGCTGAACGAGTGCCGTGCAGACAATAAGTTCTTGATTCTGGAGATGTGCGACGATATCCTTGTTGACACCGTTGTTCTCGGCAATTATGAATTCTTCAGCTCGATCTTCCATACGTTTCGGGTCAGTGTCGCGGATCGGTACCCTGCGAAGCCGGACCAGTGGAAAGAACTGGGCATCTATGAAGCCAGAAATACTCGCGAGATCCAAGCGTTCCCTGTGCAAAACCCGCTTATTTGGGCGCGGTACCTTCGGATTGAATTTTTGACGCATTACGGAAATGAGTTTTACTGCCCGCTTAGTCTTATTCGTGTACATGGCACGACAATGTTGGAAGAATATAAGCATGACGGGGAGGCGAATCGCCCTGAGGACGAGCCTGAAGAAGTGGCAGAGCCAGCTTTAGAAACAGTGGCAGTCGGCACAGAGACAGTCGTCACAGAGAGTGAGGTGCAACCATCCGACTCACCTGTTACTCCCACTGAGGATGCCGAGATAGGCCCCTTCAAAACCTGCCCGAGCTCTCTAACGTCAGTAGAGCTTATGTTGTTAGGTTCTGCTGATCTATACACTTGTGGTCTCCACGATGTACCGACGGAACCCACCACTTCCGATAAGACAATACCTCCAGCACCTGGTCAAGCCTCATCGAAACCAGCTACACCTTCGACTGGAGACGCCGCCAGTACCGCTGCGGATCCCGGAGATGCTAAATCCCCAGGCTCTCCCGTGGCCAACGTTCATTCTTCAGACACTACTACCGTAGTCTCATCAGACGCAGCCTCTGACAATGTTACCTTCGACCTAGACTCTCGCTCTGCTGGTGTATCTAAAGACGAGCAGCCTACCGAGACCATACGAGCGACTACAACACAGCCGCCGTCGGCAAACCCAACAACGCAGGAGTCCTTTTTCAAATCGGTCAATAAGCGCTTGCAGATGTTAGAAACAAACTCGAGTCTGTCACTGCAGTACATCGAAGAGCAGTCACGAATTCTACGCGATGCATTCAACAAGGTTGAAAAGCGACAGCTATCGAAGACATCCACGTTCTTGGAGAACTTGAATGCGACGGTGGTCAACGAATTAACACAGTTCCGCGATCAATACGATCACGCGTGGAGGAGTGTTGCGCTGGAGTTTGAGCACCAACGCATCCACTACCACCAGGAGATCCACTCACTGAGCGCTCAGCTCGGTGTCCTCGCAGATGAGCTCGTATTTCAAAAGCGAGTCGCGGTGATTCAAAGCATCGTGGTGCTTCTCTGCTTTGGCCTCGTGCTCTTCACTCGCGGTTCAGCGG
Organism: Aspergillus undulatus; assembly: GCF_047715775.1. Classification (NCBI taxonomy): domain Eukaryota; kingdom Fungi; phylum Ascomycota; class Eurotiomycetes; order Eurotiales; family Aspergillaceae; genus Aspergillus; species Aspergillus undulatus. Next base: position 86,236 of record NW_027396628.1, on the reverse strand, counting down.
CCGGATACCTTGACCTCCCCAGCGTACAGAACATGGTTTCACGTTCTTACAGTCTACGGCCATCTTCTCCCATGTTTGGATTCGGATCTCTACCGGGAAGTCCAGGTTCAACGCGACCAGCTTCGTCCTATCGTACCACGCCCGGCCATCGGCGGCAAGTCTCAGATGACTCGCAACGCGGGTCACTCAGTCCGACCATTGCGTATGCACCGCCTACCCCAACGTCGGATGACTACTCAGGTCTCGGACAGGATGAACGGGGGGCTACCCCCTCGACATCGGGAGAGCCCCAGTCTGTCCCAGATGTTGCACCCCCGCTGCTTAGATCCAACAGTAGCCCGCCCGATCTGAACGGAGAGAATGAAGGAGAGGGCGAATCAAACTCTGCTGCGTCGGAATCCGAGTCTGAATGTTCTAGTTCTGAGCGATGACACGGTGGCCTGGGGGGAGAATCAGCAAGGAGTACGCATGTAAACTACATACAACCCAGTACCTAATAAACCTAGACTGGCCTAGTTACAATAATGAGATCATGGCGAAATGAGCCATGAAACAATTACCGCAGATCATCAAAGCATGTCATCATGAAATTTGAACAACGGTTGCCCGTCACTCAGCGATCGGGTATCTGCGATGGTTGCCATGCCAACAATCAACAATCAATGTGGGCTTTTCTCTTTTTTCCTTGAAGAGACAGTCAACTTCCTTCCACACCACGATTACTCCTCAAGTTTTTAAATTCCTTGCATCGACTGAGAAAAGGAAACAATCCCCAGACTCCAATACCTCAAATATATGAGAAAATGAGCACTTCACCCCTCGCAGCCCGCTCACCAAACACCCACCTCGCCAACACCACCGAGCAGCAAGACCTCAAGACCACATCAACGATGAACTCAATGGACCACCACCGCCAAATGCTGCAGGATAAGATTGAGAGCCAGGACAAGTATGTTTTTATATAGGATCACCGTGTACTGTGCAGAAGATGTTGTTTTCTAACGAACCGCAACACAGGCAACAAGCAAGCTACGTCTCTCCGTCCGACGACATCATGAGTCCCTGCTCGAAGAAGTTGAATGATCTAAAGGGGAAGCGATTCAAGAAGTACGTCCTATCATCCTAGTCTATTCATCTCATGGCCATCTTAGGCGACGAGGCTAACAGTGTTACTCTCCACAGTGCCGGAAAGCCCCAATCACTATTCGCCAAACTGGGCAAGAAGAACTTCGAGCAACAGTCATCTGCCAACGCTGAAAATACTGAGAAGAGTGCTTAAGCGCTTCATTAACCCTCTTCTATTGATGATTATCTTTGATTGTTCTTTACTTTACATGTCCGGTTGGCGCAGGTCGCGGAGTTGATTTTCGGTCATTCTTGTAATACATACTCTGGGACGGTTGGATGGGCTGGGAACTTTTCACTTTGATTTCTCTTTCTTTGGGTTTGATTTTACTTTACTACTCCTGAATTTGGGATTTGGATGAATGGGTTGGTTGTTTTGTTGGTTGGTTGGTCAGTTCGATATGATATCGGAATCGGGGTTCTGGCCGATCGTGATCGTCTATCTTATGTTCTGTTATGTCTTTGATGATGCTGCTAATTGAAAATGGCTTGATTGACGACAATGATTGGTCGCGATAATTACTAGGATCTAGGAACTGTAGATTATGGCATGATTAATCAGAATAAAAAGCAAAGCCGAGCTTCGAATCGGTCGAGCCAGGCAAAGGCAAGGCTGAAGCAGCCGAAATGGACCTCGGCTTCTCCGCAACCTTAATACCGCTCCCCAGACAGTCAAGTCCTCCATCCCTCTTCCTCCGCCTTTTACTGCCTTTTATACTCTCGCCCCTTCTATACTCCTTACCCCTAACCTCTTCATTGTCTCATATCGAACACATATCTTCCTCGGCCATGTCAGCATCAACCAGAATCCCGCCCATCGCGCAGCCCTTCGTCAGCGACCGGGCCAAGAAGACCCTAGACCTGGTACGAACCTCCCCCACACTGCACTGACAGTCGAGACCTGCCTTCGCCCCGACATTATATTCCAACCTATTCTAACCGCACTCCTTCTTCTCCCTAGGTCGAAGAATTCGTCGAAAAGGAATGCATCCCCGCCGAAGCCCTCTTCTCCGCACAACTCGGCCAAGGCGAGCAACGATGGAAGACAAACCCCGCGGTAATGGAAGAGCTAAAGGCCAAAGCCCGCAAAATAGGGCTCTGGAACATGTTCTTGCCCAAGAACCACTTCTCGCAGGGCGCTGGTTTCAGTAACCTCGAGTATGGGCTTATGGCGGAGTATCTAGGGAAGAGTAAAGTTGCTAGCGAGGCTACGAACAATGCCGCCCCAGATACGGGGAACATGGAGGTTCTGGCTAAGTACGGCAATGACGCACAGAAAAAGGAGTGGTTGGTGCCTTTGCTGGAGGGGAAGATTAGGTCTGCGTTCCTTATGACGGAGCCGGATATTGCGTCTAGTGATGCGACGAATATCCAGCTTGATATTCGGAGGGAGGGGAATGAGTATGTCCTTAATGGATCGGTGAGTCTCTTGGAGGTTTGATGTTTGTGCATATAGTTGACAGGTATAGAAATGGTGGTCCTCTGGCGCCGGCGACCCCCGCTGCCAAATTTATCTCGTAATGGGCAAGACCGACGCCCGCAACCCAGACCCCTACAAGCAGCAATCCGTCGTCCTCGTACCGGCCTCCACCCCCGGCATCACAATCCACCGCATGCTCAGCGTCTACGGCTACGACGACGCCCCGCATGGCCACGGCCACATCACATTCGAGAACGTCCGCGTCCCCGCCTCCGCCATGGTCCTCGGCGAAGGCCGCGGCTTCGAAATCATCCAGGGCCGTCTAGGCCCCGGCCGCATCCACCACGCCATGAGGACGATCGGCGCCGCAGAGCGCGCAGTCGACTGGCTCATTGCGCGAATCAACGACGAGCGCAAGAAGCCCTTCGGGCAACCTCTCTCCTCGCACGGCGTCATCCTCGAATGGCTCGCGAAATCGCGTATCGAAATCGACTCGGCGCGCTTGATTGTTCTAAACGCAGCTATCAAAATCGACCAGGGCAATGCCAAGTTCGCCCTCAAGGAAATCGCCCAGGCGAAGGTCCTTGTGCCGCAGGCTGCTTTGACCGTTATTGACCGTGCCGTGCAGGCGTATGGCGCTGCCGGTGTGAGCCAGGATACGCCGCTGGCTTATCTGTGGGCGTTGATTCGGACGCTGAGGATTGCGGATGGGCCGGATGAGGTGCATTTGCAGCAGCTTGGGAAGAAGGAGAACAAGACGCGGAAGGAGGAGGTTGTTAAGCGGTTGGCGTGGCAGAATGAGCAGAGTGCGAAGATTCTCTCGGCGAATGGGTTTCCCAAGGTGAAGAGTTCTCTTTAGGTTGATTTATTGGACTATATTGCCAGTATCTGCAACGAAAGATCTGATATATCTCGCATTTACTTGTTGAAAGGGATCTAGCTTGCATCATGCAGATTTCGTATATACCATTGAATAACCAGGATTAACTGATTGATCAATCATGAACTTCCATCAGAATGAGGTATAACCAAACGCCATCTAAACCCATCGTCATCATAGCCGACATGTAAAAATCAACAAAACAAATCAAAACAACGAGCCTATAGAGTGCAATGCTTTTATATCATCATCACCGCACTCGCCAGCGAGCTCCACTAACTAATAATCATCCCCACCATCGCTCCTTTTTCCCTTCTTCTGATTCTTATGCTTGACCTTGAAATGCTTCTTCGAGCTCCCCCTCACCTCGGAAACATCCACGCCTCGCTCCAACGCAACCATCATGCGCTCTTTGCGTCCAGATAAGGGTTTCCGAATCTGCTGTCCCTGCTCGGTATACTTCGCGTTGAAGGGCATCGTCAATCGACCACCGTGCGACGAGGCCCCAGAGCCGAAGAAGCCCTTGTCGACATTTTGCGATTTACGGCCCTGGGCGGGAGGCTCGGAGGATGACTGCATGGCCTGGGCAGCGGCAGCAAGCATGGCTTGCCGGCGCGGCGGAAGGTGAGCCCAGTCGTAGAGATCCTTGTTGAACTCCGCTGGGTCTATGGGGTCTTCGCCTTCCGCTTCATTTGTGGGCGGCGGGTGGCAGAAAAGGAGCTTGCCGTTGACATAGTCCTTTAGCACGTACCGAGCGGCGCGAGACTCATCGGGCTGACCCTGACCCGTTGTTGCGAAGCCGCGCGCGCGGGCGTAAGCGCGGAGGACATCGTGGGCTGTTGGTTCTCCCGTGCCGCCTTCCTCAATGGGGCGGGTGTGGATTGTTACGCCGTAGACGTCTTCGAGGAAGTGTTTCGGAATGCGTTGCGCGACGAGCCCCGCGGGGCCGGTGAACTCGCGTTGCTGATCGATGGGGAGGACGCCGTTGACGACGAGCTCGGCCTTTGTGGAGGCGAAGTTGGGAAAGACGAGACCGGGGCAGTCGCAGAGCATGATTTCGGGGGATAGGTAGAGGGTTTGGAAGTGCTTTGTTTTACCGGGGGTGGAAGAGACGGAGACCTTCTTTGCGCCGAGGAGGGCGTTGATTGTGCTGGATTTTCCGACGTTGGGGTATCCGACAAGACCGATGATGGTCTTTTGTTTGGCGGGGCGGTCTTCTTCTTCGACTGAGGGGTCGGCGAGGACGACATCTGGCGTGTTTGAGAGGAAGAGTTCTTCTAGCTCGTCGACGTCGAGGATGTTGGTCCGCTTGGAGAGCGTGGCTTGTGTCTTGCTGGAGAGCTCGACGCCTCCGTCAGCTTCCTTTTGGGGAGGGTCTTGAATCTTCAGGTCTTCGGTTTCCTCCGCCAGCGACTCGCCATAGTCGTCCTCACTTCCCGCCTCGTTGTCGCGGGCCTCGTTTGCCTCTTTGGCCATCTGTGCAGAGAAGAAACGGAAGTCGATCTTTTCTCGCTCAAAATAGTCCGCCCACATCTCGCGTTGCTTATCAGTCAACATATCGGCCTTGTTGACGAGCAACAGGTTTCGCTTCTTCGGGTCGATCTCCTTCACATAGGTTTCGAGGTCCTCGGAGCGGAAAAGTAGAGGGTTTCGGGCGTCGACAATCTGCACAACGATATCGGACCGTTCAATAACTCGCCATAGCTGACGCCAGACCTCAAGGTTTCGCTCGAATGGTGTCATCAGCAGGTCGTTGTTTTCCTGTAGTTCAGCCAAACCACGACGCCAGTCCATGAAACTCTCACGCTCCATAGCATCAAGCTCGTTGCGGGTTGTCGTCGAGTTCCACTGCGGACGACGCGGAACTGTCAGACGGCCCTTGTTCTTCTTATGTTTCCGGAGAGCCGACTTCTCCTCCGCAGCCGACAGCAGGTAGGGGTTCTTCTGATCGGTATGGATAATCTGCACATTGTTCATTTTCTCGGCCGTGAAATCGGTGCCGGCCAGCTCGGCGGTAGTTAGGAACTCGTCTAGAGCGGCCTGCTCCGTGATACTGCGCATCTTGACCCATGAGGCTTCCTTGGTGCCGTTCGTGATGTAAGTGTCGCCGTTCATATCCTTGCGAGTAATGCCGGCATTATGCGACGACTTCTTCATGTTCGAAGCCTTTCCTTTGCCAAAGCGATCATTCATGAGGCTCTGGCCGAGCCCCACGGAGTTCTTGGATTTTGCCAACACCATCTTGAATCGAATGTACGATAGATGTGGGAGGTAAAGTTGTTGCAGAAGGTGGATTTCTAATAGATTTTTGGCTGCCAGAAAAACCCCGCGGGAGCGGCTGACTCAGCACCATTTTTCTCTTATCTTCGATCGCACTTGCTGAAATTCAGGAAGAAATGGCATTTATATCTCTCTAATATAATTGCATAGCTGTATCTACAAATATACGCAATATACCTTGCCTGACCTTTTTATTTGTTCAGTTTCTTGTTGCCATCTGATGGAGGGGCTTATCGCACGTGACCCACAACCGCCCGTAATTTTTTTTGGATAGCTTCATTTTTTATCTTCAATTTCAATCGCTCTTCTCCGATCAAAACTGAACTAAAGACAACTGCTGTTCATAATGCCTCCCCGAAAGCAGTGGATGTATGTTCTGGCTTTTGTTCATTTTTATACCGTATCCTCACTGACAATTGTTCAGCGATAAGAAAAACGCCACCACTTATCAGCTCTTCCATCGTTCCCAGAATGACCCCCTCATTCACGACCCTGAAGCCGAAGACCGCGTCCTCCATCCAGTCCGTGGACCTCCGGCTGATGCTCCAAGTACATCAGCCAAAGACCGCGCTAAGCACCTGAGCGACCTCACCAGCGAATTCGGATCCGATGCCGTTCGACAGAATGAGGGTGAAGCAGCCAACTATGGCATCTACTACGACGACTCCAAGTATGATTACATGCAGCATATGCGTGACCTCGGTACCGGAGGTGGCGACTCGTACTTTGTCGAAGCGACTAGCAAGAACAAGGGCAAGGGAAAAGACAAACCTATGAGGCTGGAAGATGCCCTCGCGCAGACCTCATTGGACGACGACACAAGTAGCAACTGGGATGGCCGCAGCATTGTGAGCTCCAGATATGGAACGTACTCTACCGCATCCACGTATTCCCGGAAACCGACCTACCAGGATCAGCAGGATGTCCCGGATGCCATTGCGGGTTTTCAACCGGACATGGATCCCCGACTCCGGGAGGTGCTCGAGGCACTCGAGGATGAAGAATACGTTGACGAGAAAGATGACGATGGTTTCTTCGGTGAGCTGACCGGTGAAGGCGAGGAGATGGACCCCGGCGACTGGGAGGATACATTGTTCGACCACGACGAGGAAGATGAAGGGTGGGAGTCCGATGCCACAGAAAAGGCGCCCGTACAGCCAAGCACCTCATCCTTGAAGGAAGAATTAACACCAAATGTGGCGCCCGTCACCCCCGGAGAACTCCCAGAACACGACGCCCCGGCACCAGATATGCACCCCGACGACCAAGACTGGATGCGCGAGTTCGCCAAGTTCAAGAAAGACGGAAAGACCAAGGCTACACCCGCTGCACCCGCCAGCGTTGTCCCCTCCGAGCAGCGCAGCACCCTCGCCTCCACAGTTTTCACAGCTGGAGGCACGCCCATCCGACGCAAGAAGCGCAAGGGCGCCCTTACCAACCCATCCGCCTACTCCATGACTTCATCCTCCCTAGCCCGCACAGAAGGCCACCGTCTACTCGACGACCGCTTCGACCGCCTCGAAGCCCTCTATGCTCTCGACGAGGGTGAGGAGGAATATGACGACTCCATGTCCATGGTCAGCGGCATGACAGGAATGACGGACCTCTCGACCGCCTCATCACAAGCACCTAGCCTTGTCGATGCGAGCGGCAGAGAAGTTCGCCCCCACCATGATTTCAACAATATCATGGATGACTTCCTAGGGGGATGGGACAACAACACTAGTGCGCAGGCTAAGCGGAAAGGCGTGAAGAATAAGCGTGGCAAGAACGGTAATGAGGCGATTGGTATTCAGATGTTAGATGAGGTGAGGCAGGGCCTTGGTCCCGCAAGGATCAAGGGACAAGTCCCTGGCAGGGCTTAATTTGCTTCACAGCCAATTTTTTTCACGATCGCAATGATATCCCTTTTCTAATACGCATGGTGGTTAGATACATGGCTAAGGCGTTTGGGATTTGTCATAGACCGGGTTAAGCACATAAAAGCTCTCTTTCTATATCTTACGATACTCTTCGAGAATGAATTCAATGTGTTCTCTTACATGTCTACGTCTATTATAGGTCTATCAATATGTACAAACCCTAATAATCCAAAGCACCAACCCAAACTATCATCATAACGCCCCTCCAACCTTCTCAACAATCCACATAGCAAGCCTGACATTCCACCTAACTCTCCGCTCCGTCTTCCTCAAATCACTCCTCTCAATCGCCTTCGCATCTGTCTGCAACCACTCCGTCTCAGCGCCCAACCTCTTCTTCAACAACTCATCCCCCGTAACAACCAGCGCCCCAACTTCCAAGTCCAGACCATAGCTGCGCTTCGTATAATTGCTGCTCCCGACGAATGTCAGACTCGGGTTTTCTTCCTTCGGCAGCGTCACCCAGAGACCCTTGGCGTGGTACGTCCACCCACCGGGCTCGCCGACTGTACCGCGGCGCCATTCCTTCAATGTTATGGAGTTGGTGGCTTGCGCTGCGGCGACTCGGTCGAGGAAGCGGGCTGAGAGGTGCGTGTATGCTGCTGGGAGCATGCCCGATATACCGGGGGAGCCGTAGAAACCGTTTGCCCAGGGAGAGGCGGTTAGGACGGTGCCGCGGGTTGTGGTGGAAATGGTTTGAAAGGAGGGTGAGGTGCTGGCTATTAGGAGGGAGGAGAGAGCGGGATGGATGTTGAAGTAGCCGGCTGTGAAGAGCCAGCGCGCGCCGGAGAAGACAGGTGAGCTGGAGAGGAGGCGGAGGATTGTTGTGACGGCGGGGAATTCGGTAGATGAGTCGGGTTTGAGCAGAGGGGTGAATTGAGCGACTGGGTATACGAATGTTTGGCTGGGAGATTTAGGTTCGAATGTGGCCTTGCTGGCTGATGGTTCGATAAGCGGTTTCAACACCGTTGAGGAATACGCAATGAAGTCCTCTGGGGCGCTGAGAGGTGAAGGAGCGCCGCTGGCACGGGGCCATTCTAGGATATACCCAGCCTCGCTATGCGCATCGGGAAGGACCCTGAAGCTGAGTCCGCAAATGGCGTGATGAATGCGCGCATAGTGATCAGTCAGCTCCTTAGACTCGAAGACGTGGTATCTATCTAGACGGTTCGTGAAATAGTCATTGGAGAGGTTTGCCCTGCGCACAGTCAGTCTCCATATCGATCTCCGTCAGAGCAATATACCCACCCCGAGAGTATGATCTCATCATCGATTCCATAGAGTTTCATATGCTGCAACCCCCAACCCTCATTTATCCGCTTAGGAATCCACTTCTTTCGCAACCCCGTCAGATTAGGCGTATGGAACATCCGAATATCCACCCTATCCGGACCATGCTCGGCGACTAGCGATGCTAAGAGGGAAGCACATGACGCCTTCGGTGTCTCCCGTGTTCCTCGAAGGGCATCGGTGAGAATCGAGACTCGCAGTTCGGGATTGTCGCGCAGAGCTTGGTTCACGGTTTCGATCAGCTCGTATTCCGATTTGCCGATGTATAACGTAGATAGGTAGATGCGCTTTCGAGCTTTGCGAATTTTATTCTATGGCACATATCCTCGAATTAGCCCTTTCACACCCAAGACTGCCGTCAACCATGGATTCAATTCGCACCTTGAGTGTAGTGTAGAAACCCGCGGGAGAGTCCAAGATGGTTATCCGGGACGGCGAGATCTCGAAACACGGCGCTATGCGATCCAGCTCAGTGGTAATCGTTCCTAACGGCGACGCGCTCGACTGAGCAGCCGTATTGATCTGAGGAGGTATATGCGTTGAAAAGCTGCGCTCCCAGAATTTCCGCCGTACAATGGGGCTGCGCGCAGCGCATCGAAGCGTATTGCCTCCAACACGCCCAAACATAATATAAGCGAGCACAGCAAATCAGATACCGCAAACTCGCAAGAACCAAATCCAACCACTGATTGGTAATGACACTCGACTGTTTGGCTAACTTTCTTGTCCTCCGCGGCCGCGATAATATAGAATGTGCAAACTGTGCAAACATATCCTTCACGCTAAGCCGCATTCAGCTGCTACAACTTCCGGGCGGAAAGACCGACAACATCGAAGGACGACGACATACACTCTCTTAGTCCAGCGAAACAAGCTCCGCGAGCGACCCTTCGTTCAAGATGTCGACTATTCTCCGTACATTGCGAAACCTGAGAAGGATTGGGTTCAAGGTGAGCTGCTCTGCAGCCGAAGTGGCTGGCCAATTGGTGCCGCACGATTGCTAACGACTGTCTTTCGCTTTACAGGAATATGGCCACCAGATGCAGGTATGAAGGTCCCGTTGTCGCGATAATTGAGATGGCAAGGTCTGTTACTTGGAGCTTGATGCTGATGCTGGGCGTTGCAACTATAGTACATCGGTACGGATACACCCATCCTCCCCCTCGCTCCGAGAGTACGAACATGAACTGCAATTGACTAATGCAATGCCAATTCCAGGTGACACCAAGGCCGGTACCCTGATCGGCGTCGACCGCTACGGCAACAAGTACTACGAGAACATGGAGGAGGAGCTTCCCCGTGAGTCGAGCTTCCGCAGAACTCCTTATCGCCTCACGAAACTGACTGGGGTGAATAAATATAGTTCGAACTCGCTGGGTCGACTACAAGCAGGTTGAATACGACCCTTCGCAGATCGAGCCCGGCTGGCACGCCTGGATCTCGTACATGGTCGATACCCCTCCCACCCAGGACAAGCTTATGGAGCTTGGAAAGCGGAACTGGGAACTGCAGGAACACAGGCCTACTTTGACTCTGAGCCGTGCTGCTTTCAAGACTTATTCGACGTGAGTGTTGTATTTAACATTGCTTTTGTTACCTGTGGCTGATCCTCTGACCTAGTGTCAAGCCCAAGTACTCAGCTTGGACCCCCGTTGCTGCTCCCCGATAAGCCTCGCGCCACTGGATACAGGTGTATTTGTGGGAAATGTGTAAATAAAGGTGTTCCTATTCCGTTTTCAATTGATAAAGACATATTTACAGAAAGTATATGCTTGCACCGCTGTACAGTAATAGCAAGATACTATCGAGGTATCATATTAACGCAACAGCAAATGGCAACAGATGCAATGTTTTTTGAGAGAACATAGACCAAGAACCACCCCCTCTTCTCAACCAATGAACGAAGACAACCAAAAATGACGAAATGAAGTAGTGGTTTTATTATAAAACATATGCACCAGAGCCAATGTTGGACCAGTGGCGAATCGGTCGTCGATCTTCGAGTTCAATGCACCACCATAGAACCTCTTTCAGCTTTTGCGTCTGGTCGACGGCCTCGTAGGCGCGTGAAAGGGCGAACCAAGCTTCGGAGTTATCCCAGGAGGTTCCACGTTTCGTGAGGGCCGATAGCAAGGTGTAAGCCCGCTCTCGGGCGGCGATGCGGTTGATCAGCTTGGGTTCTTCATCTTCGGTGGTAGATGCTGGGTTCTCAGCCTTCGGCTTGGCTGGGTCAGCTAGCCCCGCTCGACTGAGACGTCTGCTCTCGACTGACTTTCTAACCGGTGGTGTAGTGATGGTCGACAGACCAGTTTCGACGCCCGGCTCGGGAGGTTGCAGAGGAAGCTTCTGATCCCAGATATCGAGCAGAAGGTTTGATAAGCTGATGGTCGCCTTTGGATGATCCACATTAAATAGTAACGCTTCCTCGAAGTGCTCCATAGCATCATGAGGGCGAGACTGGGCGTTCAACAGTAAACCACGTTCGGCGTAAACATCAGCCCAGAGTTCGTCAGAGCTCTTTGGGTTGGCCCATCCCCGCTCGCGGAATGACCGGGCAGATGGGTCTTGAGAAGCTGTGAGAGTTTCTATCCGCTTCAAATGCTTAGAAGCCTCGTCGCATGCCTCCGCAGCATCCTCGAACGATGAGGCCCGCCGATAGAGTCCGGCAATAAGTAGCCATACTTTGACAAGGATACACAAAGCATACTTCTGCGCTTGGGTATGCGCAAACCTAGTCAAGGCACCCGTGGGCGACTCAAAGCCGTAAGAAGTCGGGAGCCGGATATCTTGCTCAGGTGGCTGGTTCTCGTGGCCAGCAGGTGAGTCCAGCTGCATGTGTTTGAAGTTATGGGCAATAGGAGCCAGTGATTGCTTTGCGCTCTGTGGCTGGTTGGTAGCTTGCGAAACCGCATTACGTACTGTTTCTGGGCTAGGTATATCTTGCTCATGTTGCCGTCCGTTCGGTTCGCCGATTTCTGACCCATAGTTGCTTGTGCCATCGCCAGTGAAATGTCCCGAGTCCTGGTCTAGATTGGCGTCCGAGTTCTTGATAGTGCTGCTGCGCTTACGCAATTTCCGTGACTCGGACCTCTTTATCACAGTAGGGCTATCACCGGCATTTGGGTCGTTTTCGTCCGTCACTTGAATAGCAGGTGCAGTATCAAAGTTGAAAGGTTGGTTTTGGGGTACTGGAGGATCTGGCTTGAATTCACCACTTGGAATGACCCTTTGGTCTGGAGCGCGAGCTTTATGCCGTCCAAAGATGCTGCCGCGGAAGCTCCTTACGGTGCCAGAGGAGCTTTTGGGTCTGGGGAGGGATTCCGTCTTCAGTGTCGGCTTCGCTTCATGCTCGAGATCTAGAACTTGAAATAGCGTTCCGAAAAGGCCGAGAAGTTGGTCGCTATGGTTGAGGGCAGCTTCAGGGCCTTCCAACACCTCCACGAAAGCGAGCTGGGTCATGCGAGTCTCGATTATGCGCTCCTTTTCACGATTTCTCAGGCGATCAATGAGCGCACTTTTCAATTTCGTTTGGTCTTGAGTATGCGATTGTTGTCTTGGCGGCCTTCTCTCGCTGTGGGCTAGCGAAGTAACCGCGGCAGGGAATTGTTCGAATGCGGCCTCACAAGAGCGCTCCGCAATGTCAAACTCCTGCTTTGCACTCAGGAGTAAAGCCAAAAGGTGCCACAATGGAATCAAATCCCGTTCACGACTAAAACTAGCTGAGGTGGATTCAAGGTCTTTGTTTGAAGACAACGCCGACTTGACGTAGTCGATCGCTGCATCCAGGTCGCGGTTCTCGGCTAGCAACAATGCTAGTGTATAGAGGGAGGAATAATTGAATTGGTCTTCGAGCTCCGGCGCGATGCTTCGTGCTAGGCACTCAATGGCCTCGGCTCGAATATCATCACGGTTTTCGCTCACCATCGTCCAGCTTGCCCAATTTGCGAGACCGATACCAATGGCACGGTATGCCGCACTGATGTCGGTGGGCGAAACAGAGTGAGACTTGAGGGTAATTCTCCTCTCTTGACCTTCCTCCTGCTCTGTAATGTGGTTGTCAATGTACTCCTTGAGAATGACGACGATTTCTTTCGCTTTTTCTGCCTCCTTGCCCGAGCCATAACAACAGAGAATTGTGACGCCTTCTGACAGTGTTCGCATAAAGACGCCCTCGTTCTCTAGCTCTTCATTGGGCACCGACTTTTCCGCTCTTTCTTTGGCGCCTGTAACAATTTCTATGTATGAGTCAAGCGCTTTGAACGCGAGATCGAATTCTGCTAGTGCTGAGTGAACATGGAAGAGACGCTTCAGGATCAGGAAAGAATGGTATGTTCGGGTGGCAGCACGGTAAAGAACCTAGCCAATATTGTTAGCATCTCAAATAATCTGGCGTGACTCCCTTGTAGCACGTACGTCGAGAACGTTCTTTCCAAGGGCGATTTGGCCGCCTTCTCCAAGTTCCTCGTCATGCCAATCAGGACCACATAGTCTTTCCCAATTCCGAATCACCTGCTCTACCCAATTCTCTACCCCTTTGTTGCCAGCATGCGCTGTGGGAAATTTCATGTCGCATAGAAGATTAGTTTCGCAAATTGCCTCGATGCGTCGTAGTTCGGTGGCAAGCTGCGGTCGCGCAGGGCCATCTGCCGGTGCGGTGTAGGGCAAGTCATGGAGAAGAATGACCGAGAGAAGATCATAATAGGATCTCCAGATCGAAGTCTTTGGGACAGCTTCGGACGGGCTCTCAGGTTGCGGGTCTTGCGAGGGCGTCCCTGGCTTGATCACTGGATGTGACGACCAAGCCCGGAAGTACCTTAAAGCAGCCCCTACGTTCTTACCATCTGCTTCAGCGATGGCCGTGCAGACCTGATCTCCCGCAAGTAATGCACCGTCCGCTAATATCTTCTCAGACCAATACAGAAATTGGTTGGATGTCGATCCCAGATTTGTACTGTTCAGCCAAGGGGCAAGAGAATTGAATATTTGCAGCGCATCCTGAGGGCCTGAGATCGAATGCTGTGCAGCACCTTTGATGTAACAACCCTTTGCAAAGCAGACCCTGGACCATGGTGACAATTCGTCGCCGGTGGACGTCAAGTAGTCTAGTTCCTCTTTAAAGTCCTTCGGAAGACGGGAAGCTGCCAACGCCGGCTCATTAAGTGTGTAGTGAACCCATCCTAAGCAGACCTGGGCCTGGAACAATTCCTGCTTCGTTCCGTCCGCCTTCTCGATCGTAGAAAGGAGCGATGGTATCAATTCTGAAAAACCGGAGGAGGAAGAGGAAGAGGACGGAGGTTGCGCGGCCGATAAAGATTTATGAGAATGGGTAATGATCTGGTGCTCTGCCCTAGCTACATCTAAGAAGCCTATCCTCAGTTGCGTTAGACTGTGATCCTAGCTGGAAAGTTGACAATGGATACTTACAAGTCTTGTGAGGTGCATGCTTGGTAACCTTTCGGATCAACTCAGGAACCTCGTCCCATTTATTCTGACTTCGAGCATTATCCAGGGCAAGGATGTAGCGCTGCCCCTTTTCGGATTCTCGCGCCTGCATTGTCTGTTAACGAAGCTGCAGAAAGGTGATGAAGCCGTTGGGCTTGCGAGAGCACAAGGGGGAGCTTACGCTCATTGTGAGGGATGACCGAGTGTTGTAGGAGGCACTGCAACAGAATCTGGGGAAGAGCAGGTTAGAAACCACAGTCCATCACGAGCGCCCACCCCGAGGTTCGAGTTTGCGAGTTGGTCGGGAGACTGGAGGAGGATCGTGGCACAAGCACAAGCACAACAAGGACAACGACACCTCCAGGAACCAGTCGTCAGTGGCTCTGGATGATCATCGTTTTTATTCGGCCAGGGGATCCCAGCTCGCAAAATGACCCACTATGGCCGTATTGTCGTACGTATTATTGTATTGTTACTCGCCGAGGCTTCATGTGCTGGTCCGTGCTTATCGTTATCAACTGCTTTTTTCCTTTTTTTTTTGTTTGGCAGAATTGAGCTACCGCAAGCTTGGGAATTGTTGATTAACGCCAGCTAGCAGGTCGCTAGCTTTCCCTTCAATATGGCGCACATGTCTATGACCCTGTGCGCTGTCAATCATCGATTGACCAACCTCCCAGTCCAGAAGCTCCCGGCCATTGCGGCTTCGCTCGCAGCCTCCATCGCAGAATGCGGGGAGTTGCTCTCTGTTCCCCAGTCGCACAAGGCCAATAAGGCGGATTCCGATCAAGCGGTTCAAGTGCATAAGCTTGTGACCCGATTATCAAGTCTCCTGCAGGACCGATCGTTCGAGGGGCGCTGGGCTGCAGTTGTGCTTGTCAAGGCCCTGGTAGAAGCCGGTCAATGGGAGATTCTTCGCGGAAGTGAGACCTTTGTTCGCGGTCTCATGAACATCTTGAGCGTAGGAATTACGAAACTTGGATCTGGCGGGGACGACCTGAATGCTAACAGTTTGTGATAGAAATCCGACCCCACCTCTACAAAGGCCATGGCCATCATTACCTTGACTCGAATCTTCCACCTTACCTACCAGTATCCGACGTTAGTTCGCGAGATAACCACACCATCGCTTCCTGGATTTGTTACAACCACCTTGAACCTCATCTCTGTCAAACCGTCGTCGGAGCCTACTCGAAAACTCAAACCCCAGACGCCGCTCTTGGAGGTTATTCTTCGCGCATACGCAGAGCTCATAGCTAGACATCCCACCATCTTCCGGCCTTTCTCGGCGCAGATCCACAGCATTCTTCAGGCTATTGTTGGCTCAACCTCTGCGTCGTATTCACAACCTGTACTGGAAATTACGGGACAGCTATTCATTGCTCTTCACCATTGTGCGCCGAAGAATACTGGAGGTGAAGAGTGGAAGAGTGCTTGTCGGATGACGATCAATTCGATCCATGCGACAGCGAATCATGTCCTGAGAGCAATCGTGGAACAGTGGGAATCTGTTGATCCTTCATTGCAACAGCAACTAAATCAGCCCATCAACTACGCTCTCGAGCCCGGTAGCCAAGGGTCTGACGCTCTAGGCCTGGCAGACTGGCAAGGACTCGATTCGGGCGTTAAAAGACTGCAAGAGCTGTTGCTCTTGCTGTCCACCTTCCTCACCTCTGCAACGGCCTCCACAGTGTCGATTCCCATCGGTTCTCTGCTCGATTTGACTGCCCGCTTGATGTCTGTAGTCGTTCCGTCAGACTCAAGTGAGGTCCAAGCAAACCCTCAAGTTAGTCGAACGGAAAGGGAGAATCTGTTTGCAGAGCTGCCTCAAATTCATGTCGCTTGTATCAAAGTTTTTCGTAGTCTGATCAAAACACTGGAGACCGCTACTATTCCAGTTGCCCAGACAATCTTGGAGCAAACTCTTTGGGTCTTCCGCGCGGAAATGTTCAACAAGAAAATCAGAACCTCAGTTTATGGCTTGGTCTACGCATTGCTTCAGCACATGGGTGCGTCCATGAACAAGAAGAATGTTTCCTCCCTTACAGATATCATTCGAAACTGCTGCTCCGACCTTCTACCCCAAGATGTCACAAACGGGGCAAAAGACCCCTCAGACTCCAAGGGCAAGTCCAAGACGAACGCAGGCGCAGTGAACGCAGACTCCTTCTTGAACCCGAACCTTAAGCAAAGTCGTCAGACAAACACCACCGCAAGATTCCCCAGACTTCCACGAGCGGCCTCCAACCTCCTTCAAACGATCCTCACCCACGTTCCGATGGAACACCTCGCAGCCCCCATCCGCACAGAAATCGACCGCACGATCATCATGACCTCCGACAAAAACGCCATGTACGCTAGCGTCCTTAATCCGCTTCCAGCCGTCAAGGGCCGCGGAGCAACGGTCAGCATCATGCCCTTCTTAGCCCGCAGCTACACGTCAGACATGGACGTGGAAGCCCTCATCCGGCCGCGGATGCCTGTCTTAACGAACTCAAATAGTATCGGCCACTACGGTACCATCAACATGGACGAGGATGAGGATGAAGAGATGGAAACTACCTCTGTGCCACGCACCACACAAGCAGACAACACCGATTTCCTGAAACCGGCTAGCACACCGAATCTCCAGGATCTCGTTGACTCCAGCGCACCGCAATCGAATAAACGGACTCTCACAGAGGAAACGATACTTTCTAATTCTACCAAAACACCGGCACAACCGGACGTCGTCCAGCCTAAAAAGGCTAGGTTCTACAGCGTCAGCAATACATCAACAAGCACAACTACCGCCCCCGACCAGCCCGCCTCAGTACCTGCATCGACATCCCCACCCTTCTCATCGACTCGACCAGTCTCAATCCAAAGTAACTCGGTCAGTGAAGAGACGACGCTTGGCACGGGCGTCTCAAAGTCGACGTCGGTTGTGGTGGAGCAGTCGTCGTCTATTCCGCCGGCTGGCCAAGCAGCAACGGTCGCTGAGGATGACGATAGTGATGAAGAGATGCCGACGTTGAATATTGAGCCTGATACTGATGAGGATGAGGATGAGGAGTGATTATAGAGGCTTGATGATAGCTACCTTTGCTATACATAATTTATGGTACCTTTTGGCTCATTTTATGCGAAGACGAGTACGTATGCAAAACCATGTAATCGTTCTATATAATCTTTGCAAACCAATTTCCAGTCTAGTTATTCTATCTATCTTCCCTAGTCTAGTCTAGTCTAAATGTCAAGGTATATCTATGAAAGCAGGATCTAGATCGAGCTTAGATAACCCGCACCCCCCTCCACCAATACGTCCCATCATCCGCATACTCAAACCAAGGCATCCGCCAACAATTCCACCCATAGCCCATCAACCCCCGAAGCGGACTAACAGGCAACGGCTCCGTCAACCAGAGCCCGCCCCTCGCAAAATCATCCGCGATGCGGTTCCCCGAGAAATAAAGCCACACAAGCACGAAGACTAGATTGCCGAGGCGGCGCAGCCAGCGCGGGAGAGGGAGCCCGAGACGAGCGAGCCGCGCCACGATAATAGAGGACCAGAGCTCTTGAACGAATATCCCGACGGCTTGTAGGGCGAAGAAGGTGAAGGGCCCTGACAACGGATGGGTGTCTCCGAGTTGTGTATAACTGCCAGCGGCGTGGATAGATCCGCTGAGTCCGAAGGCGACGAGGGTGACTATGATGCGTCGGATATTGCGCTGGGAGGAAATTGCTGGGGGGAAAAATGAGATTATCCATTTTCCGGTCGATACAAACCCGAACCGGAAGATTTGGTGCCACCATTTCCCCCATGCTCCTGCGAGGCCGGCGTCTTGGATGATGGACAGTGGACCAAATTGATCGGCGTACAGCCACGGCGCATCAAGAGGCGTTGCGGTTATCGCGCGGCAAGCATCGGGGAACGCCGTGGCCGGGCCAAGGAAGAAGATTGGGTTTAGGGCAGTCACGAATAGGACGGCGAAGTATACCCCGGTGCCAGACACAAGAGAACGATAGACTCGAACCAGAACCGGGAAGGCCAAAAGGTGATCGAATGGGAACGGGGGTTCTGCAGACAGAGATCCAAAGAAGTAAGGGTCCCAAATCATGATCAACTTGAGTAAGTCAATTGCAAGGTACGCTATGAAGAAGCGTATAAAGGCGGCTCGTATGCGAGGTTTTGCTTGAGGGCACACGCGTTCCTCGTTTGCGGAATGTGTCTTCGCATCGAGGTGAGTAGGTAGCGGGTCCAAGGAGGAAATCCTGAAGCTGAAATCGGGACCTCTCATATTCAACACCAGCGCGATTGTCCACCCGACCCGATGCCAGAATGACCGAGGGTACGATTGCCACACTAGAGTCTCTGCATCTCTCACGGCCTCATCTGGTAAATGTTCCTCCTTGCTCGCATGACCGTCCTGCTTGCCGGCTGCGTCTTTGGCCTTGGTAGTTGGCACACGCTCGATGCGCCGAAAATCTCGCTCAGCATCGTTGAAGAATAAAAGCGTGGCACTCCAGATGAGCCACCAGACCACCATCAATCCAACCATGTATCCATTTCCTCCCAAAAGAACCCGCCGGAAACGTATAATTTCAACGCACGTGCCGAGCGTTATGGCATAGAGTACCTGGCGTAATATCCAGCCCCCTCTGCGGCGGGGAATTAGAAGCGCACAGATAGGTAATATCATAGGGATGAGCGCATGCCATATAAGCAAGGATTTCGCATCTCCATTTCGTATGAGTAACTCAATTCGCTCATGGGTGTCGAGGACGATGCGCTCGTAACGTGCGAAGGCGGCACCGAGATCCACCATGGGTACAAGGTCTACAGGCGAAGGAAGGACACCAGGTTCTGGAGAGCATAAATGATGGATTAGAAGAGTAAAAGTCCTCCGGTATATATACAGAGTAAAGAGCCAGATCTCAGACCGGCGCCACCTATGAGAAATCAAGAGAGGAAAGAGAAAAATAATCCATCAGCACAGCACATCGGCGATGCGAAAGCCCGCGGCGCTCGATCCGCCAATCGGGGCTTCGTGTTCTTCCGGCGACAACGACACCATGGCTGTAGATTCAATTGAAGAGAAGCCATCTTTGATCGCCATGGGCCAGGCTCAACAACACAATGGTCAATTGTTTCGAAAGAGTTGTATGGAACGTGAGTCCTACATACAAGCTGATTGGGCTCACCGCCTCCGTCATCTCTCGATTTGCAGCTCTTAATCTATACCCGATACAGTATGGTGTAAAAGGATTTGGGCTATGCCATATATAGCTAGTTCCAGGCCGCTCCTTACCGATAAGAGATTAGGCGCCCGATCGGCGTCGCCACGCGTTTACATAGAAGCAAGTCCTGCATCTAGACTCCCTGCCCTCTCTCAGGGATCATGGGTGTCCCACCGGCAAAGAGACATCTACCGCAGGTTGACATTACTCTTGATGAGGCTCATGAGGCCGCACCAGATCCCGCACCGAAGTATCCACATTTCTCTGGACAGCATTTCGGCGAGGATACAGAGTACGTACCTCTCAATCAGCTTCCATCAGTCTCTGGACAGCGCTTTGGCCAGGCTACGGAGTTTGTACCCCTCAGCCAGCCGTCACAGATCCAATTAGAGGGAGATGAAGATGATGATGAAGCTGCGGGACTGGTCGCCGGAAGCCAAGTGGTCGACGACAGCTTTGATGCTATACAAATGCACTATGGCGACTTGAACACCAAAATTGTCGGCGTTCGTTACTATAGAGGCCAGGCCACTATTGGAGAACATGTTGTCTTGAAACGGGAGCCACATAATCAATATGATCGGAATGCTATCAGGGTCGATAATGTTATGGGAGCGCAGGTCGGCCACATTCCTCGCAACATGGCTAGCAAGCTCGCCAACTACTTGGTAAGTAGAGCATTCATTGTCGAATCTTCTTGGGCGTACTGAGTTGCAGTAGGACAACAGACTCCTGTTCGTCGAAGGCATCCTGACGGGCGTAATTGGCGCATACGACTGCCCAATTGTGCTAAAGCTATACGGTCCAAGTGGAGTTGAGCAAAGAGAAGTGTTGAAGCGTAAGATGACAGAGGATAAGCTGCCACTGAACCACCTCAGACAAGCTGAGCGTGAAGAGAAGAAGGCGCAAAAGGTACGGGGGAAGGCCATGAAAGAGGCTGCGAAGAAGGCTCGCACCGGGAAGCTGTTGGAAGCTGCAAATAACTTGGGCTACGCCAACCTTGCTCAGCCGCTTGGAGAGGAATTACCTGGGGAGGAGAGCTTGGATGAACTGATTAACCAAAGCAGTACTTTCAACCCCCGTGAGATCGGCCAGGTGGCTGAAAGCTTCGGCTTGAAGGAATCGGACCTTGAGAGTATGCCCATGGCTGACAGTCCACCATCTCTTTCCACTACTCTCCTTCCCTATCAGCGTCAGGGGCTGGCTTGGATGATTGAGAAGGAGGACCCGCAGCTACCCAAACCTTCATTCAACGATGTGGTACAGCTTTGGAAGAGACAGGATAACAAATTCACCAACATCGCCACGAACTTCTCTACGAAAAATCCGCCACCTCTTGCTAGCGGTGGTATCCTGGCTGACGATATGGGTTTGGGCAAGACAATTCAGGTTATCTCCCTGATCCTGTCAAACTCTACGCCAAAGACGCCAAAGTCGTCCAAGACAACGCTGATTGTATGTCCTGTCGGTGTAATGAGCAACTGGAGAAATCAAATTCAAGATCACACCAAGCCCGAGAAAACACCGCGAGTGTTGATTTACCATGGTCCCGGGAAGAAAGGAGCTGCAAACCTAGACCAGTACGATGTGGTGGTCACAAGTTACGGTGCTCTTGCAATGGAATATAAGCCGGAAAGCGAGGCTACGACCAAGAAAGGACTATTCTCACTCCAATGGCGCCGTGTCGTTCTCGACGAAGGACATACAATTCGGAACCCACGATCCAAGGGTGCAATCGCGGCGTGTGCCCTTCGGGCTGACTCTCGCTGGTCCCTGACAGGAACGCCAATCATCAACACACTCAAAGACTTATACTCTCAGATTCGCTTCTTGGGGCTCACCGGTGGACTGGAGGATCTTGCTGTCTTCAACAGTGTTCTCATACGGCCCCTTATGTCTGACGATCCAGACTCTCGCTTGCTCCTACAGGCACTCATGAGCACTATCTGTCTGCGTCGCAGAAAAGACATGAGATTTGTGAACCTACGTCTGCCACCCGTCACATATCGAACTCTCCGTATGAAGTTCCATCCTCATGAGCAGGAGAAGTACGGGATGTTCCAGTACGCATTTTTCTAAAAACCCTAACAATATCTTTCCCGCTAACATCCAACTAGGTCAGAAGCCAAAGGCATGCTCATGGACTTCAAAAACAAAGACAACACAAGCACAACCTACTCTCACCTCCTCGAAGTCATCCTCCGCCTCCGCCAAGTCTGCAACCACTGGGCTCTCACCAAAAACCGCCTCGACAAGCTCGCTGACCTCCTAGACACACACAAAGTCGTCCCCCTCACGCCGGAAAACACTCAAGCCCTCCAAGACATGCTCCAGATCCGCATTGAAAGCCAAGAGGCATGCCCAATATGTCTGGACATCCTCACCGACCAACCGGTAATAACAGCCTGCGGCCACGCCTTCGACCGCGATTGCATCGAGCAGGTTATAGACGGACAACATAAATGTCCCTTGTGCCGCTCCAAAATCAAAGATAACACCTACCTTGTCGCGCCGGCTGCAGACATAGGCGAGAGCGCCGACGACATCAACGCGGACCCGGACAACCCCTCTTCTAAAATCGAAGGCCTCCTCAAGATCCTCACAGCGCAGGGCCGAACAGAGGGTACAAAAACCGTCGTCTTCAGCCAATGGACATCCTTCCTCAATCTCGTCGAGCCGCACCTTCGCAACGCAGGAATCTCCTTCGCCCGCATAGACGGCAAAATGACCTCTCTAGCCCGCGACAACGCAACGCACCGCTTCTCCACAGACCCCAGCTGCACAGTCCTCCTCGCAAGTCTCAGCGTCTGCAGCGTCGGCCAGAACCTCGTCGCAGCGAACCAGGCCGTCCTTGCAGATAGCTGGTGGGCTCCCGCGATCGAAGACCAGGCCGTGGACCGTGTCTATAGGCTCGGACAGACTCGCGAGACGACTGTTTGGCGGCTTGTTATGGAGGATAGTATTGAGGACCGCGTGCTGGGCATTCAGGACCAGAAGAGGAAGTTAATGTCTACGGCGTTCAAGGAGAAGGCGAGTAAGAAGGTAGACGATCGGGCGACGCGCGTGGCGGATTTGGAGAGGCTCTTGACTTGATTTCTTTTCCTTTCGAGGCTGCCGCCAATTTCTACTTTTCTGTTTCATATGGTCATTTCTCTCTTGTCTTACTGTGTAAGAGGCTAAGAGATGGTGTTATCTTCGTTCCTTCTTCTACTCTACAATTCTTCACATGTCTAAACACCTTTCGGGTATTTTATATTGTTAATATTTACGGGTTACAATAGAAAGATTGACCAGAGATCACAGTAAGAGTTGGTTGTATTCATAAGTAATAGTTGCATGCCTTGCTATGTACTATAGACGAAGGTATCGTAATTGCAACAGCGCATAAAATTCAACCATGTGTATCATATCGGGTATCTCATTCCATCAAACGTAAAACGCCAGCCTATTGAGCAAATGCTAGAAGTCACGCCGATTCCTTGCTAGAACAATGCGGACAAACGAAGAGACAACGAGCAAGAGCTCAGTAGCCCCAAGCCCAAACAGTCATAGAGCAAGCTGTTAAGAAGGACAAAAGGGAGAGAAGCTCTGGAACAGATCATTCAACTCCGAGAACCGCAAATGCTCGAAAGAATAGCTTCAGTGGCCTGCACCCAGCCATCTAGTCAGATTGCAAGGATAAAATATTCACATGAATAAAGTATGTACAAAACGAGAATCGGGGTAAAGAAGATCGAAAATGGAACATGATCACAGAGTGGCACAACCTGTTTGCAGTTAGTTAACTGCGGTACCACCTCACTGCTGCTTGCAGCCGTTACCTGCTTGTTCCTCTTCCGCTCCCAGGACGGGTTTTGGCGTTTCAGCTGCAGGTGGTTGCTGCAACTGAGCCTCGGCGGAGGTTTCTTGGCCATTTTCAGGTTGGGAATTCTCTTGTAGCTGAAGTGGCGCTGATTGGCCCCTGAGTGAAGTTTCTTGCTGCACTGTCTCTGGTCTCGGAGTACTGATGTTCGGCGAATTTGGTTTCAGAGGCTCCGACCCAACCCTATGATTGGAGGACGTCTGTAGACGAGGGCCATCATTAAATACACCCATTCTTGGCGCGGAGCCCTGTCCCGCCGAAACTGCTTGCGGCCGCTGCGAAACCTCATTTGGACGGCGGTTTGGCTGAGTTTGAACGATTGGTTTCTCAACCTGCAGGGGCTGGAAGGAGACTTGCGGCTTGTCCTGCGCCTGAGCGAGTTTGTTCATCCCGATAATTGGAGGTTGCATGTGAGCTAGGAATGGAAATGCCGCGTTTGCATTTGAGTGGGAGCTTGCAGGCAAAGAAGCGATTGTTGCAGGCGCAAGAGCAGGTGGACCACTATTGTGTGCACTCTGTGGAATGAATGTTTGGACATTTTGCTGGACTGGATATACGCCATTGCCATTCATGGGCCTCGAAGGTTGATAAACTCCATGAGCCACGGATATTGCAAATGGCGCAGACGAGAGTGCAGCATGTTGCTGCTGCATCAGTTGCATCTGTCGCTCCGATAGTCTTTTCTGGTACGCCTCAGGGTCTGTGCGCCGCAGGTTCTGGTCGTCGTACTCTTGCTGCACGCTTCTCTGTTCGTCTTCCGTGAGCTTATCATTTGCGTCCGGCATGAAAGTCTGTGTGAGCTTGATGTCGCGAATCAAGCGTTCTTCCGCCGTCTTTTCTTGGTCTTCACGAAGGATCTTGTCCAAAACCTGCTTGTCCCTGCCAATGTACTCTGAGATGTCTTTCTGAGCAACTTCTTTGGCTGGAAACAAATAATCGCCCGGTTTCTTGCGCGCAGATCGAACAGTGCTCTTTTTATCCACGACGCGAACAGAGAGTTCAGTCTTGAATATCGCTTTGTCATGTATGATCTCTTCAAATGTTCCGCCGGCAAGGAAGCGATATACAAACACTGGCTTGCGCTGACCCATGCGGTATGCGCGCCCGACAGCCTGCTCCTCCCAAATTGGGCTGAAGGAGAAGTCAAAGATGATGACGCGATTTGCACCCGGAATATTCAGGCCAAGTCCACCTGCTCGAGTGGAGATGAGGTAGACCTGCTTATCAGAGGCCGAGTTGAACTGCTTTGTGGCCGCTTGTCTGTTTCCGATTGGCGTTGACCCGTCTAAGCGCGAGTATCGGCGTTTGGATGCTTTCAAGAGATCTTCGAGGTAATTAAGCGTCGGTAAGCTCTGGGAGAAAATCAAGACTTTATCGCCAGCTGCAATAGATTCATCTATCAGCTTGCTTGCAATTTCCGCCCGCGCCGAAAGCTCTGTAGCCCTCAAATCAGGCACCGTAGAAAAAAACCTTTGCTGTTCAGCGACGAGAGTTCCCAGATCCGGGATCTGAGCTTTCTCAATAGACTCATCACCGGGAATGACTTGATTGTCGCCACCCATTTTTCGAGCTATTTTGGAGGCATCTTGTGCGCGATTGACCAGCTTATCCCTAAAGCATGCTGGGTGATTGCAGCACAGCCCCAGGATCCCTAGCCACGACCATAATTGAGCTTGCTCAACGTCTCCATGTTGTCCTCGCAACACAAACGCTGCATAGGAGTCGTATGCGGCTTTCTGCAGCCGCGTCAGAGGAACAGTCAGAACAAACTCTACCTTGGGCGGCAGATCTCCTTCGAGGACTGTGATGTCGGCACGATTGATCTTCGGTTCCAGTATTCGCTTGAGGACTTGAAGCTTCATGAGAGACTTCCGCCTTTCACCGTAGGAACTGTCAGCATAGAGACCCTCTTCGATAGGCTCGATGTAGCTCGCTTTGAACTCCACTAGTGTGCCGAGGTAATCCTCGGAAATCCAGTTGACCATAGTATAATAGTCACGCAGATTATTTGCAAGGGGAGAACCTGTCAAAGCAATACGACTCTTGGAGTGAAATTGCATGGCTGCCACTGAGGTTTTAGAGGTAGGGTTCTTCATCTTGTGTGCTTCGTCGGCGATGATGATGCTGGGTCCTTCGAGGAGCCAACGCTTAACATTTTGATGAACATCATCTGACAGGGGTTTGGGCCGCTTCTTAGACTCATGGTTGATAATCCACGCTTGAAAAATGTTGTAGCTGATCAGAAGAACTCCGCCTTCTCGATACCAAGCGGAGACCTCGTCCAAACGCGCCCTTAGACTGTCAGCCGCTACAACTTGCCTCACCATTGGTGCAAGTTCCGGAGACCACGTGATGAATTCATCATGCCAATTTTCGATCAAGGATGATGGGCAGAGAATCAAAACCTGTGGCTGACGGAAGTTCTCAGGAATCTGTTGTCTGACTTTAGGGTCAGAAGAAGCGGCAGCTGTAAAGATTGTTGTGAGCAACGATATACTTGTTGAAACAGGAAAAATTAGTATTAAACCTGTAAGAGCTTGGGCAACAAACTTACACCTGCATTGTTTTGCCCAATCCCATCGTGTGAGCTAAGAGACATCCTTCTTGATTCTTGTCCTCGATGAGTTCCCGCCACATAAACTGAATGCCTTCCAATTGATGAGGCTTCACGCGTTGGCCGATATGGGCATTTAGATAAATGACAGGTTCCTTGAAGCTGACTGCCTGATGGCTAGGATTATCGTTGCTTAGACCCATGCTCTGAAGTCTCTTCGCCAGCTTCCTCTTCTGCTTCGCTTGTTTTGCAACCCGAATTTGGGCGTTTTCTTGATTCATCTTTGCCAATTGACTCTCCTTGACCTCTCTTTTCCGCTTTCGGCGAGGCGTATCCGCAGGCTCCAGATCGTGTTCTGGCGCAGAAGCGTCAGTTTCTCGCCTCCATTCTCGGCAGGCTGCTAGCCGTTTGATGAGCTCCTCATAGTACGCATCAAACCCCTGACTCTTTCTATCTTCAAGATCTTCGAGAGCGCTCGCTACATCATGCTTCTTGATGCCTTGACTCACAATGCGAATGCAGTTCACCCACGAGACATACATTGCGGCTGTTCTCATGATCAAACTGTTTTCGAAAGCGTCCGTACCTGTTATTGTCGTGAAACCTTTGAACACAGATTGTAGTGCTCTCCTTACTAGGTTCTTAAGCCGAGAGAACTGATATTCAGGAATATTTTCTGACAAATCGTTTCGCTCTTTGTCTGGAAGGGTCCCGATGATCTTCGCCAGCAACCTGCGACGGTCCTTACGCTCTTCAAGCAATACCCAGTCCAATGACAGGATTTCATCCATGTCGTCAATATGTGGCATCGATGAGCGTGCTTCATTTTCTGATTTCACTTGGACGCTGCCGTCTGCCGAGGTAAGACTAGGTGGCGGAGACATTGAGGTACCTATCCCTGGTACATCATTGTCCTGAAACTTGGATTTCGCAGATCCCACGGGGTTGAGAGGCGGCGTCTCTATCTCAAGATCCTCAGGTTCGGATGCTTCCATGGTAAGGTCGATGACTTCAGGCTTTTCCTTGAAAAGGCGAGCACGAGGCGGGGAGGAAGAAGGAGAACGGCTACTAGACGCAAAGACTGGGGGTGCGGCGCGGCCTCTTGTTCTACGCCTCGTGCCAGAAACACTGATAATATCATCGTCTCCATCAGACGACGAGGAGCTCGCTGGTGGTTGTTCAATTTGGTGCAAATCGACTGCACCGGTGTCATCAATGAAACCGTCGAGAGGGTCTTCTTCGATAAAATCAGACTCTGTGTCGAGTGATTCTTCGTCTTCGACCTTCGGTTTATGCGGACATTGAGGTTGGCGAGGCGCGGCAACTTTCGGCGGGCATGTTTGTTGTTCCAACACTGAGATACGCCATTTCTGCTTTTGGATCTCGAAAACAGTTGGTTCTAAGCACTGACATTGCGTGCGGAGCTCTTCTTTCGTAGTGTACTCATTCTCACGTAGTTTGTCTTCCAGTTTTCGCAGCCGAGTTTCCAACAACGAGATGTCTTTTGCCATAGACTTAATCTCCTGGTTGACATTTCTCCTCCTTCGAGCGACTAGCCATAAGTTTCGTGCTTTGTACTCCTCTTTTGGCAGTCGAGTTTCGCGCCATTGATTCTCATATTCAAAGATGCAATGGCTTATCACAGAATCAACTTCAACAGGTTCAAGGTTTCTAGGCGTTGGGTCGCTACGCTCATCCTCAATCTCTCGCCAAGTGTCCTCATCAAATTCGCCTTCGGATCCTGAGTCTCCGTAGAGGGGGTATGCATGCTCAGCATCTTCTTCGACTGGATATTTGTGAAGCAAATGGGATAATGGGTCCGATGACTTCAGCTGTTCATCTGACTTTAGTTGATTTCCGAAGTATGGCCAGTCGTGTAGTCTTTCCTTGCTGGCACTGACCGCACCCCCCTTGGCTTTGTATAGCGTGAAAAAGGCGTTGTTGCTCGACTTCGCAAGTGAAGCCTTGTAGGGAACTACAGCACGCTGAGTTTGTTCTTGATCAGAAGATAAATCGATAGGCAGTTGTTGGAAAAAATACTTGAGACGGTCATTGACAAAAGCACGCTGAGCGGCGGGAAGTATGGAGGGCAGTAACGTGAATGACTGGTCATCCCCTTCTGGATCGGAGGCATAAAAGACTTCTTCCACGGTAAGGTCATCCGGGCCCATATACCAGTCCTTTGTATCAACATCACTGGTGTTTTCCGACGAGACTTTGCTCTGGACCTCAACAGAAGAACCCAGGTTAAGCCTGCGCCTCTTTCTGCCATGACTATCCACAACAATCTGCTCATGGGGACGGATAATATTGATATCCAGTTTAGCAGCCGACTCTTGAGGGGAACCTTTGGGATCGGCGTCTGAACGGTCTTGAGCAGGAATATCCACACTTTCAGTCTCAACTTCATCCAGCTTTCGACGGCTTGTGACAGCCATAGTGAAAGACTCATTCAATCCAGGATGACTTGCTCCGGTTGAAGGAAGTAAGCTCTTATGCTGAGCGGGCGATTGGCGGGGACTGGTGAACTTGGGAGGAAGGGGGGGTTGCGGTGGGACTTCTAACGGCGATGGCAGCAGAGAGGTATCTTCAGCTTTGAAACCTTGGAACTTCTGTGAGCGCTGTTGCAGGAAGCGGATGGCCTGCATCATTGAGCTGCGTTGACCCAATGATTTAAGGCCCAGATCATCACGCAATGCTTCCTTATTTACATCCCGTAGAAGCACCTCGCCCGTAACGTCATTGTCTCGAAGTGCAGGCTCAAAGAAAGTAGGATTTGGTCGCGAGGCTTTCGAATTCGAATAAGACCATGGTGTTTCTGGATTGTGACATAGAAAGCTCACTACCTCATCGACCGTCCAGTCGAGAGGGTCTGAGCTGTTGGTTTGCATGATGAAGGCGACGGACAGTTTTGACAATTGTTCAGTCAGATAACCGGTTTATTTGAAGCTGTCATTGTGCAAAAAGAGCTGCGATTACGGAGAGAAACGCGTAGTGTGGTTTTCGTAAAAAGGCAGGCGCGTGCGTGATGGCGATAAGGAAGGTGAAGGGGAAAGTGAGCAGAATCGGCGGACACAGAAAGAGCTGACGAACGCTTGAGAGAAATATTAGGGCGGATGTTCCGCTAAAAAGACTGGCAAGAAAAGTGATATTAAGGAAAAGACACCCGAGCGTAAAAGCTCACATGGCGGCCTCTCCTATTCGAGTGTATAGAGTGGATGCGAGATCAACGCGTTCTCTGTATAGCGCGACCGCATGATCTTCGATATCTCTTTCTGCCGGTAGCCAGGGCGGTAAGCAGCTCTTTCCGCAGGCGGTGATGATAATGGCGATAACAGGTCGCAGGTCGGGTAGACTCGTTTTTAGCGTCGCGCGCCCCGAAAGGCGCTGACTAAGTAGACTGACCGTCACATGATGGGCTCTTCACCGCTTACCGGTCTACTGACTCTGGAGATAATGGAGATAGTTAACGCCATTGATTACTAATCGCAAAGACCCCTCCATGGTGAGGGGATGATCTACCGGAGAAAGAGCTGGGTCAAGAACTTCTTGCATTCTGACTCTCATCTTGTCTGGCAGGCTCTATCATAATATTCGCTGCCAATTGAAATAAACTCGCCATGACGGACTCAGTCTACCAAGATTACCCGCCCGCCTTGAACCCCGCACAGAAGGAGTTCTTGGTGAAGACAGTCAAGGACTGGGCGACACAAAATGGCCTTCAGGTCAGGCCTGCGCCTGCATTTGTCTCAAAGGAGTCTGACCCTCACGGTGTGCTTGCGACAAATGCGCCGGTGACATTGTTTCCCAGCCCTTTCCCGCGGACTTGTTTCGAAGAAGCGAAGGCTCTGCAAACCGTGTACAATAAGCTCTATGCCGCGATAACATGCAATGAAGGATGGATTGGCAAAATCATGGAAGAGTAAGAGTGATCACTATGATACTTCTCGCTTTTATTTGATCTATTTGTACCCTATAAGGTTATAGAAACTGGACTAAACATTGCGTTCGCTATAGTCTCATTGACGTGGACGACTTCGTTTCGAATCTCTGGAAAGTACACCTCGCCGTTCAGAAAGAAGGCTACGCTCAGACGCTTTCTCTTGGTCTATTCCGGTCCGACTATATGGCACACACCCCGTCAGACTCTGCGACTCCCGAGTTGAAACAAGTGGAGTTTAACACGATCTCCTCGTCGTTTGGCGGATTGTCATCACGAGTGGCATCCTTGCATTCCGAGCTCCTAGACTCGCCTCCAGGACATCCCATTGCGTACCCGCCACACTCTCTGTTGAGGCCAGGCGCGATTCCGGAGAACACCGCAGTGGAGGTGTTATCTGCAGGTCTGGCAAGAGCGCATGCCGCATACGGAGCCTCTAAGTCGCAACCTCAGCTCCCAATATGCATCCTGTTCGTTGTCCAAGAGGGCGAAAGGAACATCTTCGACCAACTAGCTCTCTCACGACAACTCACAAAGGTCCACAAGATCCCAACCTTCCGAATCCTAAGCTCCGAAATCCTAAACCACACCACCATCCCCGACTCCAACCCCTCCCGCCCCCTCATCTACACCCCACCGCACGCCTCAACCACGCAGTTCGAAGTAACAACCGTCTACCTCCGCGCCTTCTACGCCCCAACAGACTATAAATCCTCCCGTGAGTGGGAAGCGCGAACACACCTCGAGCGCTCAGCGGCCATAAAATGCCCTTCAGTCCTGAACCAACTCTCCGGCTCCAAAATCGTCCAGCAAGTCCTCGCAACACCCACAGGACCCGACCACCTCAAGTCCTTCCTGTCCGATACAAACACCGACGACTCCACAATCTCTCGTCTCCGCGCAACCTTCGCGCCGCAATACGACCTCTCCTCAACCGGCAAAGGCCGCGACCTCGCCCTCAACCCATCCACCGCCGAAAACCACGTGCTAAAACCCCAGCGCGAAGGAGGCGGCAACAACATCTACAAGTCCGCCATCCCGGACTTCCTAAACTCAATTCCCGAGAACGAGTGGAAACGCTGGATTCTAATGGAACTGAT
Source organism: Aspergillus undulatus (assembly GCF_047715775.1). Taxonomy (NCBI): domain Eukaryota; kingdom Fungi; phylum Ascomycota; class Eurotiomycetes; order Eurotiales; family Aspergillaceae; genus Aspergillus; species Aspergillus undulatus. The sequence goes on along the minus strand of NW_027396628.1, from coordinate 55,204 downwards.
CCACCCGCCCAAGGCTGCGAAGAATGTCGCGCTTCGCAGCGATGGCGAGGTACTGAGTGGTGGTGTTATCGGCGAGCTAGGTATCTATGGTACGATTCTGTGGGATCAGAAGGATGGGAAGGTTCACCATAATGAGCAGGGTGGGTGGTTGATGCGGACGAAGGCGGAGGGTGTTAATGAGGGCGGTGTGGCGACGGGGTTCTCGAGTTTAGATAGCGTTGTGCTGTTTTAGATGGGTGGTTGCGTTGCGGTGAGGTTGTAGAGCTGGTATATATCGGTTCATTTCAATAGAATTTCTCATTTTGTTCTCTTTTCATATAGATCAGTTTTGTAGCTAGCATTGTAATACATTTTATTCAGCAGTCGTCTGGTTTAAGTTGCCGCCAAGATACTTCGTCTTGCAGGGAGCATAAGTTAGGGTTACGCTACGCAAAAACGTTCCGAAGATCAGCGTCCTTCAAAGAAAATCCATTGAACAATGATACCGTATCACTAGGAAGATAACAAGAAATCAATCACAAAGCCCGAAAGATCCTTGATTGCACCATATCATATCGCAATCTATTGTACACCTCTTGGTTTGTACATTGTGAGGCATGAATCTGGAAGAAGTGCCATCACTAGGGCTAATTACGAAACGCCAACAGTTCTTCCCTGAGTAGGCCGAAAAATAAACCAAGCAACGCCGCATCATATTCCGACTGTCAGACGAAATACTCCGAAAAGAAAGCAAAGAAAAGAAAGAAAAGTCTTAGTGTACAGACTCGATTAGGCCACGCCGGAGCGCTGCCGCGAGAATTCGGTATGTCCGTACCATAACATAGTGTACAAGAGATAAGTAAGAAAGAAAGGTGGAGGAATAGGGAGGGATACTGGTACAGGATATGACACAAGACCAGCTTGTCGTAGAGGCATGATGATGAGAATGAGGATGAATGGGTATCCGCGATCAGAATCATAGATAACGCGACTTTGCATCTAATCACGCGGTGAGGTTGCGATCATAGGGCATTTCGCACAAGTGGAGCTCATTTTTGGCGATCTCTGCCAGTGCATAGTCAAACGTATTCTTTTGCAGTTCCTCGGGAATCATGTCAAGCTGAACAGGCTCGACGCTCGGGAAAATGTCTTTAGTCGGAGTCTGAAGCTTGCTGCGTTCAGCAAAGTGAGGAGCGATGTAATCGAGAGACTCTTCAGGATATGGAGGGAAATTCTGAAAGCAAGGCAAATGGCAAAAAGCATGAAGCGAGATTGCTGAGCTGGGAGACCAAGATCTTCCCCTCCAATCAAGTCTGTCTTGATTGAACATAAGGGGCAGATCTTCAGACTCGACTTTGAGCTGTGGCATTGGGTATCTGTAGCCCTGGCGTAGGTCTAGTTCATACATCCCTACTGAGTCTGGGAGTTCCTCGTCGGGTATAGTGCCTCGGATTGTGGGAAGAGCGCCCTCGGGTTGGCTTTGCTCTTCGTCGTATTTCACAAACTCGTGAGTATGCTCGACCACTTCAGGTTCAAGTTCATAGTTGGCGTCTTCGGATTTTTCAGAATGCTCAGATGCAGGGGCCTCTGACGCTGTAGGCAGAATTTCGGAACCATCGACAGAGGATTCGGTATCTGCGGGGGCTGGAAGCATCTTGGTGTCCTTGAGCTTGATTGCGTAGGCAGTAACTTTCCTACTCCAACTGTTTGGCAGCGGAATGCGTCCACCGGCCTCGCCAGCTTTGGGATCGATAAGACCAGGAGTGATTCCACGAGTTGAGTTTGAGTGGAAATCCAAGCCAGCCTTGTGCATTCTCCGCCGAATCACATCCTCAAGCTCTGCGCTGCGTCTATTGCCCGAGCGCCAAGCTTTGATGTTGAAAGCCTGCCGGAAGCGCACGCCTCGCTGCTGCAGCGCGTTGTTCTTGATCCGGAAGTCAGGATGCATACGAGAAGTTATATCATCGAGAGATATACGAGGGTCCATGCGTTGCCATGCTTCAACGCGAAACTCCTCAACGGTGGAGGAGATATTGTCTGGTAAGATGGGGAGATTTCGCAGCCGTTTTCCATGAATAGGTTCTGACATGTATGCCGGATCGCTGCGCCGCTCCTCATTTTCTGGTGGATTTAGTTGATAGAGGATATCTGGAAGGTTTGTCCAGGACCAGTCGGCTTGGTCTGGGTGGTACGAGGTGACGTTGCGCGGGTCTTTCGCGTTAGGGCTATCCTGCCGAGGAGGCGGTCTTTCTGCAGGAGGTTAGCAGCCGTGTTCAAGTAGAAAGAAAAGGATAACTCACTTTGACGAGTTCCAGTCGGCCGCTGTGAGAAGTTCGAACGGTACTTAGAGACTCTGACGCTTCCAATCATTGTGGTTTGTCTGGATAGCCTGCGTTAGCAATGGCATCCGAGTGACGACTGCACCGAAGAAAGCAGCTCGCGAGCATACCTTCGCTCTTCACTTGAAAGACCGATGAACAATCGTTTCCAAAGGTAGGTCTCACTCAGAGTAGCAGCGAGAAGACAATTGAGGCGAAAGAGGGGTAGCGAAAGCGACTTAATGAAGCAGTGAAGAAGAAGACACCAAAGGAGAAGCAAAGAGAGAAACGAGACAAGAGAAGCCATCCTCCCATTGACCTATTGGCAATCTCTAGTGTTCTTTTGTTCTTATCGACGAACAATTGGGGAGGTTGGCCTTGAGTCCGAATCGGGCGAAGGTCGAGGGGTGGAAACTTGGAAAACGCAGCGAATGAATATTCACTCATTTGGCCGCCAGCCGCCTGCGTCGGGTGCTCTCATGCTACGGGCGAGACTCGGATGCGAGCTCATGCACTCATATAGAATCCCATGCACTTGCTCTCTGTTCTCGTGGAGTAGAGGCGAGTTTGCGCTTCAAGACGAGGCCCACAATGCCCATGTTTGCCCTTGGTGAAGCATCGCGAACAGGCGTTCTTCCTCTGCGCGGCCTCCACCAACACTTATGCTCCTTGGCCGAGTCCCGCCGCAAGTCATGTCTCTAGCCACATGGACGGGGGAGTGAGAGGTTTCATTATGGGGCCTGGCGCAGGAGGGACGTCGCTCATAGGCTGGCTTGGGGCGACAATGGCGATAGTTCCTGCAGTTCAGACTCCTTGAGTGTCAGCCGTTCCTATTCATTCGTCCAGGACAAAAGAAGAGGGGCGGTTCCTGACAATAGTTCTATTGATGACACTCATCTGGCCCATTGTCTTGACCATGGCCCACCCCCGGTTCCAGTCTTGTTGTCGCGAGGCACTGTGAGGGGTCTTGACGCCTCAGCTCTGGAAGGGGCAAGAAGGACACTGGACTCTACTTCCAGTCACTGAGGGGTCAAAAGGTTCGGGGGTCACGGGCCCCGGACGTCCACTGGTGTAGTAGCTTCCTCTTTCGACAACGCCCGGGCAAGTCATTACGTGCTCAGTGAAGTGAGATTGACCATTATTTTGCTACCTCCTCAACACTGTGTGGCTATTCAGTGCAGGCTCATTGCTTGAGCTCTAAGTACAAATCACAGATTTTGGGGGAAAACCATCTTCTTTTTATGTTTATTCCTATTAATTTTTTGTTGTTTTGTTACCTATAGCTAAAAGATACCGTTCAAACATAGATAAAACAAGTTAAGTACACGATTTCGATGTCAGCAACAACCAATGGTGATTAGTAGACCATGCCCAAGTAACCAACAAGAAACCAAACCAAGTGAGAAACACAACAAGCAGCCAGAGCTGCATGATAAGGCTCAACCAACAATATTTTAGGCCACTGTATCATTCAAAATATGCGAGACAGGTGATAGTAGTGATACTCCGTTCTTTCATCTTTACCCTAGAGTGGCGCTGACTGAACATAAAAAAGTCAGCAGTGCAAAAGTGAAGCAGCGACGATTATGAAGTGGTACCTCGAAATGTGTTGTGAAGCGGCTCGTTTCCGCGGTTGCTGATGAGCTTCCACAGGCTAATGCAATGAGACGCCGGGCCCAGAAAGAGGATGCGCTACCACCGGCGCCTGATGCACTGTTGGGACTTGGGTCAGGGAATAGCCATTGCCTGGGATTCAGGGACCGGGAGGTACAGAGTAACATGGTCCAAAGGCATTATCTGAGGATAGTGTTGGCCATCGGGAACTGGGACTGGAACTTGGAACCCACAATTTTGCGGATCGTCAGACACATGTCCATAGTATGCGTTCGACGACACCATCATCATAGGTATCTCAACTCTGAAACAGATTTCTCCCGGCATGGAGTGAAGACTCTGAGTGTTTTGCTTGAGAGGATAGATCCGAAGGCCGTAAGCGGCAGACCCAGTGGTAATCATAGGTCGAAGTATATGACGTGGGGGCAGCTCGACATGACCGCCTTGTTCTCCCAGTTCCATGGACATCAACCCAGGAGTAAGACCTCGCGTACTGTTGAGCTGGCGATCAATGCCTTTTCCGAGTAGTTGGCGGATTATATGGTCATTGTTCTCGAGTTCAAATTCCCAGCACGTAACATTGAAATGTTGACGGAAGTACCTGCGGCGATCATCAATGATGGTTTGCGATATCTGGTATCTGAAATAGGGATTGACTCGGTTGATAATATCTTGGCCGGTAATACGAGGGTCGAGACGATACCACGCTTCAAGACGCCATCCTTCCACCATGGACGATATTTAGCTGGCAGGCAGGCGAAATAGTGGACATATCCACCCACACCACGCCCGGGACCCAGCACACGCTAGAGCCCCGGGGCTTGACACGCTGGGGGGGGGGAGGACCGCATTCGGTACATACCCATTTGAGCAGGCTCAGTCAAGTGCATTCGTTGCGGGGGCGGCCGGATCTGGTACAGAACGTTGGGGAAATTACACAAACTCCAGCGCGGTTGAGAAGTGTTGTGCCATATCAAGTTGTAATCCTCGAGCACTCTGTTGAGCGCTGGGCGTCTATAAATGATGTTGGAGATGTCGGGGGAACTAAAAACAGGCCCAGTTGTAGGAGCCAAAATCTTTGGCTCATCAGCCCAGCCTGGGTCGTCAGCGTGACCTACATATATGGACTAGCAAACAGGTGAGCAACCTCATGAACCCCAAGACGGCCGCAAAACTGCTTACCAGAATGAGCAATAACCCTGTCACTGGTGCTGATAGGGACCTCTTGGAAAATCTAGCGTTGCTGAAGCAAATGCCCGCTTCTTTTCCACGAGCTTTTGTTGAGAAGCAGTACTAGTCCAAAAGGGTCTGGAATAGTGCAAAATTCGATGGACAGAGACAACTTAATGCTTTAGAACTCGCAAGGCACATAAACTACAGAAACAGCCTCAGAAACAGACTGCTGATAGTCATGTTAGGGTCCAACAAAGCAAAGCCAGGAGAGTTGGCGTTCTTACCAGAAGGACCCTGTAAAAAGCAGTTGCGGCGTGGGAAGTCCCAGCAGACAGACATGAACCCCTCAATGTCAATTTCGGATGAGTTGAAGAGAAGGCAGAAGCAAGTCCCAGTCTCCGGGCTTGATGGCCATATTTATGCCTGCAGAATTTGCCGCTAAAAAGTAGCATGCTTTGAATGGTGAATAGCACAGTAAAATTTCGGGGTCTGGATTTGTAGAATCCTGAATTCACGTTAACAATTCATGAAGGCGCTCTGGGAAACGGGTCTGGAGGTAGAATACTTGCATATTTTCAGCAGATTGTGGGTTTCTACTGAAGAAAGTGTTCAAGAAGGGTTCAAAAGGTATTGATTAATTAGTGGTTGATCAGCTTCATATGAAATGGCCAAACGGCTAACACGTTTTTTGAGCTTTGAATGAGGTTGTTGAATTATTCCCGACAAAGCTCAGTGCATCAAAGTCAACAGATAATATCGATGTGTGAACATACCTATATGGGTAGAAATGTTGAGGGAACTTGGATGAAGGTGACTTGTTGATTGAGCGGACATGATCACTGGTGGACATCCGCGGCCCCTTCCAACTGTCAACCAAACCAGAATCAGCAAGCACAGAGGCCAGCAGGACTCTGCAGTGTCATTTTTGCTCGACTTCAATCAGCAAAGTCACCACCCTAGTAAGAAGGCTGCACTACCTACTACCAGTATCACTACTACTGCCACAGCCAAAACGTTTGCTGATAAATCATAACATGCCATCCTCTCCTATGCTCCGTCTTGTTCGAACAGCCACTGCGACATTTCACCAGAAAAGCCAATATCTCGCTGCTCTCTATACTCTTCAGATCGCGTGCAGGGTCAAACCTAATGCGTCTAGCAGTCGAGAAGGCATCACCGCGATAGGGCCAGAACAAGTTTATGTCGCTGTTGCTGCGGTTCCTAGAGACGGTGAGGCAAACGCGGCTGTAGCCCGTGTCTTTGCAAAGGTAGTGCCAAAATTCCCAGAATCTAGGAATCTACGCCTTCTGCATGGAGGACTGAGTCCCATTAAGCGCTTCAACTAATAGAATTCAGGTTTTTGGCGTCGCAAATTCCGACGTTGGTGTTGTCCATGGCCTGAAATCGCGCGACAAGGTCGCCTCAATTGCCGATATGGACATCGGAAAGAAGAGTGAAGAGGAGTTTTTGCAGGAAGCTACCCAAAAATTACAGGAGGCCTTGATCAAGAAATAAATTCGTTGTCGTTGGATATACAAATCGGCTCTTTGTTTTGACAAGCGGAACACTCCGTGACATCACGGAAATCTCCCACCCTTTTTTTTCCTCCGAATTCAGCGCAACACTACGATCGCACCAACCTCAGCTTACGCTATGAGCAAAGCTCACCAGAATTACCTTCAATTGACAGCTCGACCCTTTAATCAGCAAAATGGCTTCGACAAAACGAAAGGCCCCCGAAGTCTCCACCCCCAAAACCATCAGCTTCACCGCGCGAAACCCCCCTTGGACCTACCTTAAGCTCCAATTGTACGTCCACCCTCTCCAGCTCCCTATTAATCCCACCCTAACCAGTAAACCAGGATTCACCAACCAAACACCTCCCTCGCCACAAAATCCGCTCCTCTCGACCCCCTCACAGCCCGCACGCACCTAACAGCCGCGCTCACCCAGTTTCTCGGCCTCCACGGAACCTCCATCTCCATCGACATCCTCTCTGTAACCCAATCCCAATCCCAGCCGACGGAAAAATACGTATGGATTCGTGTACCTCGCCATGATGGCTCTGCTGTCGTTGCCGCCGTGAGTTCCTGGATTGGGGGTACTGATCAGGATGATACAGGGGGTAGCGTGGCATGGCGGGTTTGCGCGAAGGGGAACTTCCTCGATGCGCTGGTGAGAGGTGATGGAGCAGACTTATTCGAGTCGTGACCTGAGATATTTGAGGCATCGGGCTAAGTGGACAGACCGCGGAGCTGGCATCGCCTCTGTCCTCTGGAAATCATGTAGTGCCGCAGTGATATCGCGCCTGCCTTGGATGAGCAGTCTCCAACCGCGGTTGAGAGAAAAGAAAAAAAAAAAATTTACCTGAACTGGAAGGAGCAATCTACCAGGGCTCCGGTCGCACCTGCCTTTCGTTATGCAATACTTGAGCGCCGCAATCTGTGGAAGGAGCGATCTTCCACTTCCAAGAAGCAAGGAACGACCACTCTGTATGGAAAGCGCGTCCAACCGGGCACCAGCTGGTCTCCGACCATCGCACCTTCCGCACCTTCTTGTGCAATACCGAGTTGCCCCAACCCGAGAAAGGGGCGACCGGTTCGTCCGGCGAGCATCGCACTTGCCCCCTTTGTCCGTTTATCATCTAGACATCTCGAAAGGCTCGAAAAACCGACCTACGACCTCTTACAAACTGGGCGCCCTTAGAATAACATTTGTACGGCTGAATGTTTGCAACCGGTATCGTGTCTCTTCTGAGGACGGTGGGTATATAACAACTGGGACCGTGGGTTGCGTATTGTGTATGAGATCTGAAGTGTGGACTCGACGTGATGGGGATCGATCGCTTTTGCGAGTCGCTATCTTATCATAAAATAGGGACAAGTTCTTCGGTTCTTCCTGATGCTTGATGACGCAGGAACGGACCTGGACAAATGAAGCTCGAAAGGAACCTGACAAAGATAATATGATCGCAATTTGTCCCTCAATTTTATACAACACAATCCTCGAGTCACAATAAAGACAAGCCCAAGTACAATATTTTCGCAGCGGGCAAAAAAAGCCTTGCAGGTAACGACAGTAAAGAAGCAATTTCAAACCCCAAATATTTGCAAATGACAGTTAAATAGGCTCACATGTCCGAGAAGACGCCTGATCCCCATGCTTGCGACGCAAAAGAGCATTTCAATTCCCCTTGAATTGCCAAACATTTTCCATTTTACCTTTTTTCCATTGAGAGCCCCACGGCCTGGCGAATGTCATACCGATGCCTGTTGCTGGAGCTTAGTCCTGACTTCCTCCATCACCGTTGAGGCATTTGATGCCGACTTGGGTGTGCAGTTAGCGACAACCTTCGCACGCAAAGCCGCACGAATGTCCTCGACACTGCGCTCTTTCCAGTTGGGCTGGCCAACTGTGCTGAGGGGGAAGAGGACGTAGTTGTCCTCACGGGAGGCGAAATCATCGACGCTGGGTGCCGGCTGGGCGGTGACGATGTCCATCTCGAGCGCAATCTGTCTGCAGTATGTGTCGAGAGGAAGATCGTTGACATCGTGGCCGAAGGGGTTCTCGATCTCGCTGCCAATGGTCGCGAGTCCGAGAATGATGTATGCAGCAACGATTGAGCCGGGGATGGTAACCCAGCCAAGTGAGTCGTACAGCTGGAAAGGAAGGACCAGGACGTAGATCCAGGCAATTTGAGCGATTGCGATGCTGTAGGCGGCTGGCAGCGGGGTGTCGAGGACGCGCTCAGTGCCGGTAACAACTTCATTCATCTGAGCGAGGTAGGTGACTGGACGGTTAGTCAAGAAACAAAAACAAGTGAGGAACACCACATACTGGCTTGCGATTGGTGAAGACTAATAGAGAGCGTTCCGTTGTGGATGGTAGAGTCGATATAGGCCGAGATATAGTTCAGGATCTCGAGGGGCAAGTGTCCCAAAGGTTTCTTGGAGCGCTTGATGAGTTTCCTTGGGTTCGACTCGGCAAATGAAACACCTAGATATTCACCCGCCGCCTTCCAGATGGTTCTTCGCCTAGGCTGCAGAACTTCACGGCTGTGGGCATCCTTGGCAAAGGTATCGAGATACCCAACCAGGCCTGCCAGGTCTTCGTATCCAACATCGGGTTCGAACCGCAGCTTGTGCTTCAGAGCCACCGCGAAGGCGATGATAAGGTTGATAGCGGTCCTAGTATGTCAATATTCCGCTTAAACCCGTAACACATATATTGCTTACAGCTTTCTCAACAAGTCCTCCTTTCCTTCTTCACCTTCTCGCTCGGATGTGTTGACCCAGATGGTGCGAGACAGGTTGCGAGACGTTTGAATGAGCAACGACCAGTACTTCCGACCATCTGCCCATCTTGAAGATAATCAGTCATATATTCAGGAAGCCAACCACGAAAGAATATTCTTCCATACCTCTCGTAAGCAGTGGAGCTTCGGAATGACAGCGACAAACCAACGACGAAACCGAGAACAGTGAGGAGGATATTATCGACGGAGACTATGCCACCATGATCAGCGATGTTGAGAATTTCGTTGACTCGGATACCCACTGTCATGAACAAAGTGCGAAATTAAAGTAATCAAGGTAGACCAGCCGGCGACGAAAGCAATTGGGAGAATCAACTTCGGCATGATACTGCCATGCATTCGGAGCATGATTGGCCATTTTGAATGTCTGTCGAGGTCTCTGGGGCCGTGCTAGAAGAGAAACACCCGTTAGACTAACACTCTCGTTCCTTAACCAGTTGTTCCAACTCACAAAGTAACGATCGAAATCATCCGACTCCCGTCGATTGAGCATAAACTGGGTATCTCGGGAGTCTGCGAGGTTCTCTAAAAAGGTGGGCCGTGGGGTAATGCGTCTGGAGCTCTTTTCGCTAGGAGGTCCGGTATAGTTTCCTTGGCCGTTGTTCCCATGGCGAACCTCTGCCTGCACCGGGGCAGGGCCATCGCCATGAGCGGCAGCGTGGGCCCCTCCATCAGCTGGGGCAGCTGCGTGACCGCCTCCTCCGTCGACCATGTTTGTTGCGAATCAAAGATTATGAAGTTGAAGGATTGTTGGGGTCAGGACGGTCTAACCAGAGAGCGTCCAAGACAGAATGTGAAAGAACGAAAGTCCGAAAGACAAAAACGAAAGAATTTGGTCAAATGATAGATTAATAATTAACGGACAGGGAAAAGGAAGAGCGTGAGAAAGGGAAGAATCTGGGGGCGAAGAGAAGAGAAGGAGCAGAGATCTACGGCAAGATGGTGGATTGCACAGCCAGGTCACTGGTCAGCGCTTGGGATCGGGACTTGAGAGCTATTTTAGATATTCTAGATTCTGCTCGATGAACGCCACTTAGTCATATTATAAAGGACAAAGAAACGGCAAAAACGCAGTCTTTCAGGTGCTGTTCTCTCGGCCTAGCCTTCACAAAGACACCCAGAGGACTAGTCAATGACACACACAAGAGAGGAACCTTGGGACAGCCACGGCTGAACCCGAGGGTCCCTGGGATTGGAGTCAGTTGACAGCCGGGCCCCTGGTTGCAATCTAACGGCGACAAAGTGCCCAGAGCCAAGCGGGAGGATCCGTCTTATTTCGCATGCCCTCGCCATTGGCCAGCAGTTGCCAATCCAGAGCACTCCAGACTTTGAGTGGCTGAGGCCTGAAACACGATCCATCGCCAGCTCAGAGCGCGTTGTTGAGCGCTGGAGCGCTGTTCAATTTCTGCGAAACCATGACTCGTGCCGGTTCCTCTCCTGTGCGCGATCTGCGCAATAGTTTGAACCCTGTTTTATTCTTGCAAACTTATTGAATCGAGAATTGAGATTCGTTCGACAATCTCTTGTCGCTTCGGAGAATAATGATAATCCCTTATGCATTCCTATGATCACGAACAGTTCTTTCCCGTCAGTGTCCAACAAAACACTTGGTGGTCCAGGTTGCTGAGGAAGTGGCGGCGTGCCCGAGAACCCACCAGGACGCGGCAGGGGGACGGCAAATAACTGACACGACGGGAAACGCCAATGGCTGTTTCACCACACGTCCTCGCGTCTCATGGATGGTTGGCCCTCCGCGAGGCACCACTTGGCCGTTCAGGGGTACAGCGCGGAGGTTGAACGCCAGTGGCTAGACGCCTGTGCAGAGAAGTTGACCGACCTTGGACTGTTGCATTTTGCGCCCGTCAGACTACTCAGCTCACGCTCAGCTAAGACGAGTCTGCTCCGTACTCCGTACCCCGCAGATGACTTCCTGAACGATCACATTAGTACTTGGGGCCGAACGTTCGGCAGTCAAATTCAACGTCGCTGACGTGACCAGTTGAAAATAATTTTCCACTCTGATCCTGTCCAATGCTGGAGCACCCTTCAGTATCTCTCCGTTCTTCAGCGCGTTGAACTCCGCGTCGGGTTGAGCTCGAAGCTCCTCTTTACGCCAAGGGTATAAAAGGCCACCACCGCTTCGCTTCTACGGAGTCTATACCCCCATTCCCATATACACATCTCTGCTGCAACTTGGAACATAGCTCTTTTCAGGGTCATGGTCAACACCAGATTTCATCAATTGTACTGAACCTCGTCGCCCGACGGACTCGACTACCACTCGAGGCAAGATCTTCCGCATGAAAGTGTCCGCTGGTTGTACTTGTACATAATAATGAAGCACGCCCGGACCAAGATCATTCATCGGCGATCCTAGGGTTCCCCAGCCAGGATCAGATCAACCATCGGCAAATCTTGATTCCCAAACCGATCAAAGATCGATGGTACTCATTCAAAAATTGGGGTTTAACCTGGGAAAATTAATGAGAATGGCTCACGCGATGTAGATGCTTGGCAGATGGCGGAAGAATGCACAAACCGTACTCCTTTTATCACTGCAGGTTACACGCAAAATGGGGTCCAAAGGCAAGTCTCAGCCTCAGGAGTCGACGCATCTTAGGGCTTCTATCATATGTTTCGCGGTAAATAGGCAATTTGATGCGAGTAAGCCGAGACCTGGGATACCCCGAATTATCACAGGCTCCCACCTCCAATCTAGTTTACAGATCGAACTCACCCATCTGAAAGCTCGGTCATCTTCATGCAAGTGGATATTTCCGGCTTGATTGGACGGGAGCCTGAACTCTCGTTTGCCCTTCAGATGGCAGTAAATTACTTCTATGTGCCTTCGTTCGCCAAGCCACCGTCCGATGTATATATTTTCGGTAGACACCCACACTTGGCACACCTCAGCGTTAACTGCGACCTGAAGTCCATAACCTCAAACACCAGATAGCGTAATCGATCGAGTGAGCCTGCAGACCCCAGAGCCAAGGAAACAAGAGGCACATCGGGAACACAGCTGAATGATTCGCTACTGCCATCAGCCCAAGCTAGAACGGAGATATCATCTAGGATGTCAACACCACAAAACGAACATCCACCACCCACTTTACAAGGCTCAAGCCCAGTTTTAAGCTTTCAGCTACGGATCTTGCTTACTTCAATATCCGGTTCTTTAGGGCTTACATTCAATTCCTTCACGTGCTCGGGATTCAGGCTTACCTTAAAAGGAGATAAACAGCTATCTCCGGTGTCTATACTTTCTTGTTGGTAGTGGTTCGAGCACTTTGGCATCGCTATATTATGTTTATATAAGAAGTACCTACCTCATGGTGAACCTTAAATCCAATGATAACAACGACGAACGAATAATATGGCCACTCCTAGTACCTGGCTAATCACCGGCGCCTCCTCCGGCCTAGGAAGATCGCTTGCTCTCGCTGCCCTTGAATCCAAACACAAGGTCATCGGTACTACACGCGATGTCGAGAAGGCAAAGGAGGCATTTCCTGAGTTCTCCGTCAAAGGTGGGATTTGGGTTGAGCTGGATCCTGGCGCGGAGGATGCATATGAAGCGTTCGCCAAGTGCGCCCAGGAGCATGATGTGGATGTTTTGGTGAATAATGCGGGTTATGCTTTCATAGGCGGCGTTGAGGATACTAGGTAAATGGTCCGTTTATATCGTGACTGTACTTCGGACGGCACTAACCTGGTGCGTAGTGAGAGCGATGTTCGTGCTCAGATGGAGGTCAACTTCTATGGTTCTCTAAGGGCTGTTCGGGCGTGTTTGCCAGTCCTGCGTGCGAAAAGCTCTGGTCAAGTTATTCTTATTAGTAGTGGCGCTGGGTAGGTTCATACCTCCTAGCCTCCTCGACTCCCACGTCTGACTGATTGCAAACAACAGGTTCATAGCCCGACCTAGTCGCGGCATCTACTCCGCCAGTAAATTCGCCATCGAGGCGATGCATGAAGCACTCTCATACGAAGTCAAGGACCTTGGCATTAAAGTCCTCATCGTGGAGCCGGGGGCATTCAAAACGTCCTTCGCGAGCCGAGTGCTTACCCCTACCTATCTCGAGAATGGCTTCAGTGAGGGCTATAAGGGTACGGAGGTCGAGCAGATGGTCAATATAGCTAGGGGCTGGACAGATGCTTCGGAATTCCTCAAAGGAGACCCCGATAAAGCGGCAAGGGCTATCGTTCAAGCCGCGAACACGGACCATGACTATCTTCGTCTGCCTCTGGGACCGGACTGTGTCGCTGCGCTGGAGACTAAAATTGGGCAACTGCAGAAGGATTTGGAAGCTACTAGGTCAGTTGCCAATAGTACTGATGCCGATTGAATGTATTAGAAATAGACATTGATCTGATTAACATTTTTGTAAGAGCACTTACCTTGATGGTACTCCCATAATAATCATAGCCAGAGGGTAAAATGGTTATACCACGAACCAGCACGACAAATAGAGTCATTCCGTCATTGTCTTCACCTTACTACCACACGTAGGCTGGTGAAAGAATAAAAATTGGTCAATTTTGCAAATGAATGCCCGACTGATAATTTCGCGGCATGCGAGTAGGCCGATCGCGCGAGCTGTAAAGTCCAGGCCGTGGCTCGAATCTTCCTCACGCAACGACTCATCAAGGCAATGGGAGGATCCGGATCTCAGCTTCAACATCTGCTAATCGCGACATACCGGAAACAGTAAAAAACTGTGTGCTTAAAAATAAGCAAAGGAGATTATGGACCCATGATCGACCGGGAGCCGGGACAGAATCGCCGCATGTCCGATGGGGCCCTCAAGAGCCAGGTCTAGTACCGGCCTGATGGATCAGTGAACACCGAATAATTGCCCGCTGGTTATTGAATGACGTTATTCGAAGAGGGAACGTGAACCTTGAGACAACCACGAGGCGCTGTGCTTGAGTAAGCGCCACTGCTGGAAGTGCTGAGCAACAAGAGCGCCAGTCCGCCACCAGAGCTGGGCGAAAATTCCACACTGGATGAGGTGCTCGACATGTAGGGTAGTCCTTCTAGTATGCGGTAATTCTTGGAAATGTCGCCAAGATGCGATAGAGTTGCCCCGAGAGCAACAAGCACAATCTGTGGATGTGTAGAAGTGCCTGTTTGAGTACCGAGAGGCCGAATATTCAAGCCATCCATGCTTTAAGCTTTTTGTGCTTCTTCCACAATCGATATTTTGAGGTCAAGAAATCGTTGATCGTGTTCAGAACAGCCTCAGAAGTGCGTACTCCGTACAGGGTAGCGTCAAGAGAGTTGTTGGTGACATCCGTCAGTGCGCATCCGCCATCCACCCTTTAGCCTTGAAAATTAGCCTGAGCTAAATACCGTTAGGCTTGGTGGCCCCCTCTACCCTCCCCCAGAAGTTCCCCAGCACTAAGCCTTGAAACTACCGAAAGCCGCGCGAGCCACAATTCTCTTATCATCCGTCCATCTATTTAAATCATTTACACACGTATAAGGGCTGCGACTATTGACGCGGGGTAGCTGCGAGTCAGCAACCACTGACTGCACTGCTCAGGAACGATTCAGGAGTTCGCACACACTGCGAAGTCCCTGTTTGGCGAACCACATTTCAAACCCTTTTCCCAGCTGATTTCCATTGTCTTTTTCATTGGCTCGCCTCCTCGGCTTCAGGCCCATGACCCTGGTCCACTGAAGTATCAGAATCTGCGACCCTGGTTACGCACCGGCTCAACAGCCTGATCAAATCAGACCCGGAGACTCCCCTTGGAGGTCGCCAAAATTATTCGGCTAACGAACTCGTTGTACCAGACTTGCAGCAACCGGGGATACAGATCGATAATGCGCCCGTGCGCACAGCATTATTATACTCGTCCCAGGCATGATAAGAGTGATTCTTACGGGACCCCCCATCTACCTAGCACAGCTCGC
Source organism: Aspergillus undulatus (assembly GCF_047715775.1). Lineage (NCBI taxonomy): Eukaryota > Fungi > Ascomycota > Eurotiomycetes > Eurotiales > Aspergillaceae > Aspergillus > Aspergillus undulatus. The sequence continues at coordinate 39,885 of NW_027396628.1, read as the reverse complement.
AACGATCCAGGCTGCGTTCGAGACAGCAGTGATAGGCATGGTGCTTACTAAGAGTAGTAACTGCCATCGCGGCGGCAAATCAGTGGAGGTGTAGATGGTGTGTTTATTGGAGGGAATATCCTCGAGTTGTCGGATCCTCATCTGATAATGCCGCCGAAATCAGCAATTGATACTACATCATGACCTCAAAATGTATAAGCACATCTGCTCATCACCCTGTTAGACACCCGCGGATCCTCGATGCGCTATTGAGTTTCCTCCAATTCCGGGCATCTTCGCAGTGGCTTCAAGTATGCCCAGTTTATGCAGGTGCCAGACATGACGGAACAGGGAGAAGGTATAATAAACGTTGATATGCCCGGCTCTTCTTTCTGTTTCGGCTGCTAGACTTGAAATTTCGGGACTTCTCCCCGTCACTTCATTCTTTTTGACAATGCGTTGAATTGACCGCGACATCCACGCACCCTGCTCTCCTGATACTTGAACCCAACCGACAATAACGTGTCCGGGGCAAGTACCCTCGCTGCCCACCCTGCCCTACCTGAGCCTTTCCTCTGCACAGTGCATCAAAACGACCTAGTTATCGATCATTAAAATGAAACTCCCTCCCATCGATGTGCTACTCACGTGGCCCACGCCTAATTACCATGATCCTGTCCATCGCGGGAACGCTGTGCTCATTGCGAGCATCATTTTCATGATCATATCCACCATCATAACCGCGCTGCGCGTCTGGACTCGCTTAAGAATTACGTGCACTGCGGGACTGGATGATATTCTAATTGTTCTTGCATTGGTACGTTGCTCTGACACACAGGTACCATCAATCAAGCCCTAGCACACTAACCCAAGTCCAGGGCTTCACGATTGGCATGGCCGTTATTGTCTGTATAGCGACTGAGCAATGGGGCTGGACCAGACACATCTGGGACGTGCCGCTGGAATGGATACCGATGGTCTCTAAACTGAACCTCACCTTCCAAATCCTCTTTTCCCTAGCTTGCTCATTGACTAAGATCTCCTTATTATGGTTCTGCAAGCGCCTACTTATTGTAGGGAAAAAGGGTATCTACTCGGTGTATAACATTGCCATGCTGGTGGGTATCGCTGTTGTGGTCATCTCGAGCGCTCTCTTTATACTTTTTAGTATTTTCCAGTGCCGGTGAGTGCTCGTCTCCAATATTTCAAATGATCAGATAGTCTAATTCTTCAAAGTCCGATACATGCATACTGGGACCTAGAACCGCAGTACCCTCATACCTGTCTCAATGATGGTGCAATAGTGTTCTCTGCTAGTACTATCAACATCTTCACCGATGTCTTGACCACTATCCTCCCTATGCCATTGATCTGGAAACTGAAAATGCCCACTCGGCAGCGCCTGGCCGTGATGGCTATATTTGGGCTGGGGATTGTCGTCGATGTTGCCGGCGCAATACGGACAGTCTATGTTTGGAAGAGTATGATTGCCTCCTACGACACCACTTGGGAAGGGTGGCCTATCCTGCTCGCAGCAACAGTTGAAATCAATCTCGGCCTGGTACGTGGGCCTATCTCCATTGTCGCGAAGCACCAATTAACATCTATCACTCCAGATCTGCGCCTCGGCTCCTGCATTACGACCCCTCGTAAACTTCTGCCTCCCCCGTATCCTCGACACCGCCGCCTACCCCTATGATTCCAACCGCCAAAACAACTTTAAGGGATCGAAGGAGTCGAAGCACTCGTGGAAATTACGGTCGTTGACAGGACAATCCAAGGAGGCCAGAGACTCGCGCCATTTCAGTCTCAACGCTAAGGTACCCCACGAACACATGAAAGTAATCAGAACCGTGGAGATGGAGACACACAGCGAGACTCGCTCTCTAAATCACACCATTGGAAATGACTACACTATTTCCTCTCCCCGGGCTCAGAGCCCCGTGGCAACTGACGAGGTGCATCTCATACACGATGATAGTGTGAGGTCGGTGTCGCCATCGACGACGATAATCCGAACTGAGACTAGGGACGTGCCACCTAGGCGTGCTCGCGAATCTGATTAATCTAGCCACTCTTTGACCTTTCTTTCTTGTCGTTTATACTCACCTTCTCTTACGTTCCATATCTTATATGACTTTACGAGGTGGTTTGGGCGGAGAGATATAACAATGGAAAGTAATTATAACGACTTAGAATTGATCTGCGGCTCTTGCATACGCGGAATATCGCGAGCGCATCGTAGCCCCTTCGTCATCTTCACATGAAGGCTGCCTCTGAGTCTGGGCCGACTGCAACCCACTGCAGGGGTGTGAGCGAGCCAAGCGCGCCCCGACTTACCCATCGCCGAATCGAGTTCTGGAACAGGCACAAGATTCGACGGGTTCACACTAACGCTGAAACTCCTACTTGGCTAGCGAGTAATAGAGTAGGTATCTTTACAGTTCGTATGCTGACGAACTACTACTAGCTGTGGTTATGGACCGAGACATGCCTGCAAATTAGGGCTTGATGAGCGCATTGTACAACTCGCAATGTTTTAGAGCATAAGGGTCCGTCTGAATGGCTGCCATGCGAAGCTTAAATTTATACTTCGTCGGACCTACCAGTACTGTAGCTCTGGTGTTGACCTGCGAAAAACATATACCGGATCTAGTTCTGACAAGTATTCAGTGCGTACAGTTGGTACCTAAGGTGGTCGTGTTACCCTAAGATGGAATGCGGTTTATCGAGCCCTCCCCGCGTCAAACTGCAGCAATCCTTTAGGCAGCTGGTTCCGAACCCCGAACTAGACGATCTGATGACAGCAGTCACAGCATTAGCACCGCAACTCCGCGCAGGCTCGGCGGCCTACTGTTGCTTCGGAGTTAGGAAAGGGAACTTCAATGGCACGCGCGCCGAGGGTGGGACTGACCGCACTAGAGAGGTAAAGAAGATTCGAAGCTGTTATCAATAGCTTCGTTGCTTTTGGAGATCTGGATAATGTTCGGTGTGCTGATGACGTCTGATTGGCTGTTATCGCCGAAGCAGTCAGAGCTTCGATCTCCGCCGCAGTGCTCTCAACGGCGCATCCCACTATTTCCGCACAGTATAAGAGGGCGCATTCCTGGCAGTTCTCTCTTGGATTCTGAGGTTGGTTCAATTGTATCTTCTTATTTTGCATCTCTTGTTCATTGCTTTTTGTCCTCCACCGGCCGAGCGATCGCTGCACGAGCTTGACAGCTCTTATCTCCGCTCTTATCGCGTCCACTCAATCAAGGCCTTCTTTCATCACAGTTGCCTCCCCTCTAGCTCTCTCCTCTCAATTTCTAATTCTTCTTTAATCCACACAATGGCCGGTGTTCTGCGCTCCGGCTTCAAGCTGCGAGCTTCCGCTCGTCTCGCAGCTGTCCGCACCATTACAACTACCCCTCAGCGTCGTGCTGCGGAGAAGCCTTATTTCTCCAATGAGCCTGCTGCTCCGAAGCTGGCCACGGCCATTCCTGGCCCCAAGAACAAGGCTGCTGCCGCAGAGCTCAACGAGGTCTTTGATGTCCGCAGCTTGAACATGCTCGCTGATTACACCAAGTCGACCGGAAACTAGTACGTCTATCTACCCCGCGCGAAGGGGGTTCACAAAACTGACAGCAAGCAGTATTGCCGATCTTGACGGAAACCTTCTACTTGATGTGTATGTGGTCAATTGCAAGCTGACATTTAAATACATATGATCTCGCGAGACTTACAGAGCACAGCTATGCCCAGATCGCTTCTATCCCCGTCGGTTACAACAACCCCCACCTCCAGAAGGTCGCAGCTTCGCCTGAGATGGCTACCTCCTTGATCAACCGACCAGCTCTCGGCAACTTCCCTTCCCACGATTGGTCTCGCATCCTCAAGACTGGTATCCTCAAGGTCGCTCCCAAGGGTTTGGACCAGGTGTTCACTGCCATGGCTGGCTCTGACGCCAACGAGACTGCCTACAAGGCCGCTTTCATGTACAAGCGTCAACAGGAGCGTGGCGGTCCCGAGAAGGAATTCACCGAGGAAGAGCTTCAGTCTAGCATGATCAACCAGACTCCTGGATCTCCTCAGCTGTCTATCATGTCTTTCAAGGCTGGTTTCCACGGCCGTCTCTTCGGAAGTCTGTCTACAACCCGCAGCAAGCCCATCCACAAGGTCGATATCCCCGCCTTCGACTGGCCCCAGGCTCCCTTCCCCTCCTTGAAGTACCCTCTTGAGGAGTTCGCCAAAGAGAACGCCGAAGAGGAGCAACGCTGCCTCCAGGAAGCCGAGCGCCTCATCAAAGAATGGCACAACCCCGTCGCCGCCATCATCGTCGAGCCCATCCAGTCCGAAGGCGGCGACAACCACGCCTCCCCCGCCTTCTTCCAGGGCCTCCGCGAAATCACCAAACGCAACAACGTCCTCTTCATCGTCGACGAAGTCCAAACCGGCGTCGGCGCAACCGGCAAATTCTGGGCCCACGACCACTGGAACCTCCAGACCCCACCGGACATGGTCACCTTCTCAAAGAAGGCCCAAACAGCCGGCTACTACTTCGGCAACCCAGCCCTCCGCCCCAACAAGCCCTACCGCCAGTTCAACACCTGGATGGGCGACCCCTCCCGCGCCCTGATCTTCCGCGGCATCATCGAGGAAATCGAGCGCCTGTCTCTTGTCGAGAACACCGCTGCGACGGGTGCTTACCTGTTCTCTGGCCTCGAGCGCCTAGCTCAGCAGTACCCGGAGCACCTCCAGAACCTGCGTGGTAAGGGCCAGGGTACATTCATTGCTTGGGATACGCCTAAGCGCGACGAGTTCCTGGTCAAGGGTAAGGGCGTCGGTATCAACATTGGTGGAAGCGGCGCGAACGCTGTTCGTCTCCGTCCTATGCTGATCTTCCAGAAGCACCATGGTAAGACCTCCATCCTGTCAACATACTCAACAGAATTAGAACTTGGCTAACCTGCCGCAGCTGATATCCTCCTCGAGAGCATCGAGAAGATCATCAAGCAGCTGTAAGCAATGGGTAAACTATGCTGGTGGTTTTATGATCTTTGTGCAACGTTTGTTTCGGCGTTATATTGGTAAATTGGAACCAGGTTATATTGCGTTTTCTTATGATGTTATACAAGAGTTTATGTTCAAGATCCTGATAATGCTATATAGCAGAATTCAGCTATCAAGGCTAAACGCCTATTGATACCAATTATCTGGCTCCATAGCCCTTCCTAGCGAAACAACTAAAAGAACCAGCGCCGAAAAACATATAATTGCCCGTATAAATAATGACTATCTAGCTCCCAAATCCATAAACTCCGATTGTGTGCGAATAGTATCCATATCCGTAGAGACACAGAAAAACGGGTATCTTGTGTTCTGTTCTCTGTCTGTCTAGCATGATCACGACTATGCCTCGCTATTCCCTTTTGTTCACAAAACGCCGTAGCCCACTCCGCTGGCCCTGGTTCCGGTTTCACTCCTCCTCAACCGAGCTCCCATCCCTAGGAATATACTTAATCCCCGCGTCCTCCAAATGCCCAATCACCTCGGTGGGAAGCGACCCCGTAACCTTAACCGCATACGTGCCGGGGACATAACTGTCCAGGCGCTGCCAGCGAGCTACCCAGCTTGTGCCTGGGTCGTTGATTGTCGTTAGGCCCTCGAAGACCTGCGACGTGCATTCTTGGATGTTGTCGTTGTTGCCGCGGAGGCCGAGGACTTCGTCGCAGTTGGGGCAGCCTTCGCGCATGAATTTCTAAGAGAAAAAGGTGGGTTAGTTGAAATTACTGTTGGGTTTGAAGAGGGTAATAAATCTGGCTGGTGAGCCTCACGCTGTGTAGCTGGACAAGGGAGCAGACCATGCAGGCGCGGAGGGTGCGCTGCTGGCTGGGTGCGACGTAGAAGGACATGGAGCTGAGGCGCGGAATTTGTGGTGGAGGAGAGAATTCGGTCCTGGGAAAGGTTTCGCGTTGACTTAGCAGGTGGCAGCTCCAGCCTAGTGCAGGTGTCGGCGAGGAAGGATGAGGTTCTGCTGTTGAAAGCCAGGGTCTTGCTTGTTCCCTGGCCGATGCTTCTCGAACCTAATCCGGTGCGGCAAATGCCAAGACCGGAGCAATCGCCCATCAAAAAGCGCCCCAACTTTTGGACTGTCGCCTCAAGCGACCTACAGGTGCGTTCTTTTGACGCAGCTAGCATTTTGTTCTTTTCTCCGGTAGTCCATATTTCTTTCTTTCACTGTCGTTTTCCTTCTTTCACTTCTGAGCCCGAGTTTCTTAACACGCCCTCGTTGCGCCTCTTCGCTCTCGTGCTCTCTTGCCGAAAACCCCTCCAGCAACCCCGCTCACGACTCGACGGATTCCCACTTCACGATGGCTTCTCAGGATGCCGAGGCAGCCACTGCGCTGAAGCTGCAGGGAAACAAAGCCTTTGTTCAGCATGAATGGCCGACCGCCGTCGATTTCTATACGCAGGCGATTGAGAAGTATGACAAGGATCCGTCGTTCTTCAGCAACCGCGCTCAGGTACGTTGGTGATGCTCAACTTGTCGGAGGCCCATGGAAGTGAGGCAAATGGGCTGACCATGTGATTGTGTATCCCTAGTGCCATATCAAACTCGAAGCATATGGGTTTGCGGTGGCGGACGCCACCAAGGCGCTCGAGCTCGACTCGAACTACATCAAGGCATACTGGCGGCGAGCGCTGGCGAACAGTGCGATTCTGAACTACCGCGAGGCGATGAAAGATTTCAAAGCCGTGGTGAAGCGCGAACCCGGAAACCGCGACGCAAAGTTAAAATTGACAGAATGCGAGAAATTGGTACGGCGGCTGGAGTTTGAGAAGGCAATTGAGGTGGCGGACCCACCCTCTGCCTTTGAGAGTTTGGATATTGATGCGATTGCCGTAGACGATGGGTATGATGGTGTGCGGCTGGGATCGGAGATGACGCAAGACTTCATCGACGATATGATTGAGAGGTTCAAGAAGGGGAAGAAGATTCACCGAAAATATGCATTCCAGATCGTCAAGGCTGTCAGGGACCTTGTCTATGCTGAGCCGACTATGGTTGAGATTGGGGTAGACGAGGGGAAGAGGTTGACTGTCTGCGGTGATACCCATGGTAGGTTCTGCAGGCGCTCCTTCCTTGGGACTGGATTTGGCTGACAGATGCAGGACAATTCTTTGATCTCTTGGAGATCTTCCGCCTCAATGGATACCCAACCGACACGCATGCATACCTCTTCAACGGCGACTTTGTGGATCGTGGATCGTGGTCTACCGAAATTGCTCTCCTCTTATATGCATACAAGTGGTTGCGGCCACACGGCATCTTCCTGAACCGCGGAAACCACGAGACCGACGACATGAACAAGGTATACGGCTTCGAAGGCGAATGCAGGGCCAAATACAACGAAACGATGTTCAAGGTCTTCTCTGAGTCATTCTCAGCCCTGCCTTTGGCTACGTTAATCGGCAACAAGTACCTTGTTCTCCACGGTGGTCTATTCTCTAACGACAAGACGACGTTGGATGATATCCGGAAGCTTAACCGTCACGGCCAGAAGCAACCCGGGCAGCAAGGGTTGATGATGGAGATGCTCTGGACTGATCCCCAGACGGAGCCTGGCCGTGGGCCTAGCAAGCGAGGTGTAGGCCTTCAATTTGGCCCGGATGTTACCAAGCGCTTCTGTGAGAACAACGGACTGGAAGCCATCATCCGTTCGCACGAGGTTCGCATGAACGGATACGAGGTTGAGCACGATGGACGCTGTATTACGGTGTTCTCTGCTCCCAAGTACTGCGACACGACAGAGAACAAGGGTGCCTTCATCAAGATTGGGCCGGAGCTTAAGCTTGAGTACCAGGTCTTCGAGGCGGTGCCTCACCCGGACATCAAGCCGATGGTAAGTTTTTAAAATCTTTCTGATCCGCAATATCATGAATGAGATACTGACAATTTCCAGGCCTATGCTCAGAGCTCACTGATGTCTATGATGTGAGCAAGACACGTCTTCTTGGAGTATGGCGTGGGGAACCATTGACTACCGTACCAGCCGGAACAATCATGGTCTCGCAAGCGCGCCACAGTTCGCTTGTCCGCTTTTTGGGTGGATGTCTCGGTATATGACTGCGCTCGATACGTCGCTTTATGAATTTCCAATTTTGCATAGCGGAACAATCTATCATAGGGAGCATCTTCTTCCATTTCATGGTGTCTTAACGGATAGAATGTGAAGCCTTGGTTTTGAACATGGGAGAGGGTTTTGATGAGTTCAAGATCTGTTTCGGAACTAGTAGGAGTGCGCTTGTCAGCTTCGTAGTTTGTATGATCAATGATATAATGTCTCTCGTCAACCGGATTGTCGAGTATGATGTCGTTGATTATATTGTCGGCGAACCCGCGGAGCCTAGACGGAGTTGGATTCCCGCCCCGCCGGCCCCGCCAGCTGTGCAAACCCCACTATTATTACTGATCATTGCGTACCTTGTCCGCATTATTATTATTCTGCCCACGCCTTCTCGCCTCTTCTTCCTCTTCTATACTTCTTCCCATCATAGAATTACTCGACTTACACCCAACATGGAATTCGACCCCAAGATCCGTGAGTGTCGCTGTCCCATTGCTCTCCAGATAGTCGGACTAACCCCGCGCCATTACAGCTTCATCTCTCACCTCAGACCCGACCAGCTTTGGGTATCAGTCCGTCAACGACAGATGGCCTGTCATTCTGGTAAGCTTACGATTGCACTGAGTACATATACGGCCTCTAACAGGAATCTGACCTAGACTGGTGCCATTGACGACCTTCATCGCTCTGTCGCCGACGTCACAGAAGAGGAGAAGCGCAAGGAAGGAAAAACTATCATTGAGGAGCTGGCGAAGCTCAAATATGAGATTCAACATGATAGGCAGATAAAGTGAGCTTTTATTACAAACCTCCTCTATATGCTGGTCACGGTGCTGAACGATGTGACTTGCGACAGTCCTCTCCCTGAAGATGGCGGGCCCGGCATCGAGGAGTTCAACGAGGAATTGGAAGAACGTGGCAATCCCAAGTGGCACAATGTGTCGTGGCTTTGGTCGGAATGTTATATGTGTAAGACTAAGTAACAGCAGATAATAGTTGGCAAGAGTATTCATGAAACTAACAGAAGGAAACAGACAGACGCATTGCAACCCTCTTTGGTCGGTCGACACACTGGAAGAACTACGATGTCTTTGCCCGCCAAAAGATGTCCACTTTCAAGTCTTCTCGACCTGCCGTGCTTGAACTGGCCAACAGATACAAGGAGCTCGCTATTGAGGCAGAGAAGGGAAACAACACCGAAGAAACCGACCGCCTCGTCTTTTCGGAGATGTGCGAGATTTGTCTCTGGGGAAATGCTACAGACCTCTCCCTTCTGACAAACCTCTCATACGAAGATATCCAGGAGCTGCAAGGCGCCCAAGCTCGCAAGTCAGCAGAGAAGAACATCCTCGTCAACGATCTACCTGCAGCGTTCAACGTCCTCAGACAAGCCAAGATAGAGAAGAAGAACCACGAGCGCCGCGTAGACATAGTCCTCGACAACGCCGGCTTCGAGCTCTTCGTCGACCTCATTCTCGCCGGATACCTCCTGTCCTCCGGGATCGCAACAACAGTCGTCCTCCATCCCAAGCTCATCCCCTGGTTCGTGTCGGACGTCGTCCCCCGCGACTTCCAGGACCTCATCCAGGCCATCGCCGACCCCCAGGCATTCTACACCGCCCCCGACGAGTCTGGAAAGAAGCACGTCCCGCTCTCCGAGAAGGAGCTTGAGGAGGTCAAGTTCCTCTTCGACCAGTGGAGCCACTTCCACGCAGAGGGCAAGCTGATTATTCGCCCTCACCCGTTTTGGACTACCGGTGGCAGCTACTGGCGTCTGCCGCACCTCGCACCAGACCTCATGGAGGACCTGAAACAGGCTGAACTCGTCCTGTTCAAGGGTGACCTCAACTACCGAAAGTTGACCAACGATGTAATGTCCCCCATTATTTCACCCAACTCACATAACAAGGCACTAACTAACACTCCCTTTTCCAGGCCCAATGGAACCCCACAACCCCCTTCGACAAAGCCATTGGACCCTTGGGACCTCACTCCGGTCTCCGCATCATGTCTTTCCGTACCTGTAAAGCCGATGTCGTCGTTGGCCTACCGCCTGGTAAGGACGAGGAACTGCGCAAGGTCTACCCTGGCAAGAATACGGGCGGGCGCGAGTGGGCGTGGAGCGGGAAATGGGCGGTTATCTCGTTTAGTGATGGGAAGATCTGACTTGATTTGAAAGTTCAAGGGTTTGAATGAGACTATGATAGATGATAGATAGAAGGGATTATGCTTAGACGCCGAATATAAATATACTTATGAACGTTGAAGATAATGATAGAAGGTATTCAAACTAGAGAAACCATGGTTCCACAATCAAGAAAAAAGACACATCTCAATTTGCCCGACTGCTTGGATTCTAAATGAGTCTCCTGGTGAGGGTATAGCAAAACAAGGAAACAAGAAAGCAGTCAAGTCACGCCAACCAAAGGTACATACAAAAGGATACCAACCAAATGCACGCCAAACCAGAATCAAATCGACAGCCAGCCATCACCGCCAAGCGATTGGATAATTAACAGAAAAATAATTGACCAGAAAACTATCTAAGCTCTAACCGCTGTCCGCAAATTTTCCTTGCCATCATGTCTACCCTTCCGGGACTCGTCCTTCCGCTTAAGGCGCGCCTGGGCCGCGATTTTGCGCTCAACAGACAGTGGGTCGCGCGGTGCAGCGGTAACAGTTTGCCGTCTTTTAGCACGGTCGATAAGGTACGCATCTGGTAGTGAGGACAAGGCATCGAGGCTGTATTTGGTCGCTGAGTGTCGCGACCGGAGGCGGTTTGGCTGGATTTGATGACTATCGTTTATATGTAGTCGTCGGCTGGGGAGGGAATTCGTTACGCGCGATGGTTGGTGGGAGTGGAGTTTCTCTAGGTTGCGTCGATTGTTTGTGCCGGTCCATGTATCTTCGACTATTGGCAACTCAGGAGGCGAAGAAGGTGGGATGATGTCGGTATCGTCCTGATAGCGAGGAGCCTTGTATTTTCTGAGCGGGGAGATACCTATATCGTTGAATTTCCCATCGATATCTTGAATGCCCATCTCCCTCATTGCGTTTCTCAACTCTTGGTCTGCTAGGTCACTTTCTATCCCAAGAATGCGACGATTCTTGCCGCGGGGACTCGGACTAGGTGGTTGTTCGGTTTCTTCGGTTTCATCGCGGTCTTCTTTCTGAGGACTGGTGAGGCTAAAGTCTAGTACTTGGACGCCACTATGATCTTTGCAACTGTCTGCGCGAGGTCGCGCCCTAATCTCCGTGACGCTCTCAAAGGCTCGCAATTTGGTCTTCAGGACGTCAATCTGCTCCTGCATATGGCGACGCTCTTCATCGAATGACGCTTTCAGACCTTCTTCCTGCTCTCGATGCTGCTGAGTCGTTGACTTCAGCCGTTCGCGGTACTCTTGGATCCGCGTTTCCAACTTGGCCTCCCGCTGTTTCAGCCTCGCCTCTCTTTCTTTGCGGCGACCTTCGTATTTCGATGCTTCTTGCTTGAAGCGGGCAAGTGTATGTTTGAGCATCTTGTTTTCCTTCTCCAATTCCGACGCTTTTTGCTCGGAGCTAAGAGCGAGACCTTTGAGTTTCTCAAAATTGGGCTGCTGCTGCTTCATCTCCTCAATCTTTGCGTTCGCCTCGGCTAGCGCGTGCTGGGACTTTTGCAAAGCCTCCGATGTCTCATTGGAAGGAGTACCGGATTCCGATGAGCCGCTGATATCCTCTATTTCGTCGCCAACAACACCCTGCTGCTCCAGAGCCTTACGCAGTAGGCTGACCTTATGTTTGTACTGCAGCGCTAGAGCTGTTTGTTTTGTGAGGTCTTGAACCAGTTGCTCTTTATCCGCGCGTGTATTTTCCGCGACCATCGTGGAGGCAAGTTGCGTTACGTGACGTTCCATCTCTTCCACTCTGAGCTCTTCGTCCTTCAATTTCGCAGCTAGGCGGTAGGCCTCCTCATCCTTCTTCTTGGCGTATGTCTTCGCGGCTGAGCGGTACTGAATGAGCCTCCTAATTTCCAGAGCTGTCTTGGACCTGTAGCTGTCGAATTCCGCTTTCCAGTATTTGCCAGACCGAGAGCGTGGCTCATTCATATTGATCGTGTCTTCGTTATCGCCCTCTTGTGCTGACGCTTCGGCTTTGAAATTGAATTTTGTTGAGTGGCTTTCGTCCGACTTCTGAGTATTTCTAGGCGTATTGGATGGTTTTTCACGAGAATCCATCAGCGCTTGGGTGAGCTTGCTTCGCTTCCCTTCAGATGAACCCGACGACCACTGACTGCTGATATTTCCCGAGACGGGTGTTGGGGTCTTCACGGGCTTATTTGAGATATCGTCGCGTTTGCGCTCATTGTCGACTACGCCTTCTCCAAAGGAAACGGTCTTGCGTCGGTTTGATACGGTACCAGGTGTCATAAGAATACTTTTTGTCGGAGACGCCATCGCGTTTACCGCGAGATCAATGTCCACCGCGGTGGCGTTTGAATTGTCCCCTTTGCGCTCGGCCGGCTTCTGTGAGATGTTGTTTCCGTCCAATTGGCGGTTATGGGCTTGATCCTTCAGCTTGAGGTGAGCGTTGGTGTTGTCTTCATCGTCGGCCTTGGGCGTTCCAAACAAAGCGCTCTGGAACGCGCGAAGCGCGAACATCGGGGCAGGGGTTTCTGGAGGCTCCATAATTTTGGAATCATCTAGGGGGCAAGGGATAAATAAGTCAGCACCCAGCGGCTACGAAATGGAGTGATTCTGCATTTGCGAAACGAGTTTGAACGCGGGCGCTGTAATGCGGCGCTTTCTGGGGAAATAGTATAGACACGCACCTGCGGCATGGTCGCCCTGACCACCCATCCAGCCCATCATGATGCCTGCGAAAACAAACTTATTCAGACGACCAAACAAGGTGAGATACGCATCATAATGGAGCCACCATTGGCGAGCGAGCGGAGATGCTGGGTGACGGGGTTGACGTGGACAGACGTGCATCGCGCTTTGTTTACACTGGGCTCCGCACGAGGATACTGCCAGGGCGGTGTGGCGGAACAACAACGGGGCGAGCAAGCTTGCATTGGGGATCCACTGATTGGCGTGGCAGTTCGATCGACCGCTCTTTTATCCAACTTTCTTCCCCTCTCAGTCAATGCCCAATTGGTGTTGAAAGTCCGCTTTCTTGCCCAGTTTCTCCTTCATCTTGTTTGTTTCTTCAGCTCAGAAATGTCCAATCTCGAGCTATAGAGGGCTGCAGCTTCGGCTGCATCTTTGTCACTGCTACTCGTGACGAAGACCATCAAACCATCCGGTGTTTATCAGAGCTCCTATCTCACCGCCCAGCGCCCCGCTATGCCTCACCACCAGAAGAAGCCCGCAAATGCCCTCAAGAATGCCTCTCCCCGGGCGGAGAAGAAGCAGTTTTTCCCGGATCCTGTGTCACTTGCCTCGCCAGTAGTGGCCCCAACGAACTACCAAGAAATACACCAGAACGAGGTCGAGGCTCTTCGCTCAATATATGGCGATGACTTTGAAGAAGTACAGCACCGGCGGTCTGCATGGCATGTGAGTGACCAATCATTGCTCGATTCATATAAACCCTGAACACTAATATGTCAAGTAGCAATCGTCGGAAGTTTCGTTCAAGCTTCACCTGCGAGCCTCCTCTAACGCCGATGTCCGACTAGACTTGCTAGTCGAGTTGCCGACGACATATCCAAAGACATGCCCGAACATCACCGCAGAGAATCTGGAAGACCTTCGTCGTGGTGCACAGTCAAGGATTCGTGATGTTCTACGAAACAAACCCAAGACCCTTCTGGGTTCAGAGATGATATTCGAATTGGCGGTATCAATACAGGACATCCTTGAAGATGCGGCGGAAGCCCAAGCCCAAGACCAGGATCTTCCGAGTTTAGAGGAAGAGCGTATGGTCCAAGAAGCTGCAGCTACTCAACGAGCGGAGCGTGCAAAGGAGGAAGAGCTTCGAAAGCAACAAGCGGCCACAGCGCGGGAGGAATTAGAACTCAAGCAGCTGGTCCAAGATGCGATTAGCAAGCGAACCAAAGCACTATCACGCCGGAAAAGCAGGACATCTGGATTGGATCCAACAGCTGATGTTGATGGAGTCGCTACTCTGCCCGGAGCGATCACATTTGATCCACCGTTGATCATGACCGGTGCAGACGAGGGCCCGTTAGTGTTCCGCGCGGTGTATGGAAAGACCTTGTTGAAAAGAGCTCATGGCGCGAGTACTTTCATAGTGAGGCCAATGGTCTCAGAAAACCGACCTTGTGCCCCTCTTCTCATCTTGAAGGAGCTTTCAATTAATGAAAAAGGAGCTGATAGTCTAGCTTTCCGCGAGCAGATGCGGTTGAGCGAGGACAAGCTTGAAAGTCTGAAGAGGCTCCGTCACCAGAATCTAGTTGACTTCATCGGGTTCAAAATACTTACACCACTATACTCCGGCGAATTCCAAGGTAGTGTCTGGACAGTATTTGCGCTTGTTGAACATGCCAACAAGGGATCGCTTTCCGAGTTCATGGACATCATTGGGACAGTCCCAGTCGAGATGCTCCGTAGCTGGACCATACAACTTCTGGAGGCCCTGGAGTACTATCACCGCCACGGCTTCGTCCATGGTGACATCCATTGCGGCCGTGTCCTGCTGTTCAGAAATCCCACTGGGGGCACCATTGTGAAGCTGCTTCCGAGTATTGAACAAGCTCTGCCCGATTCCGCTGAAAATAAACGTTCTCTCACAGCTTCCAAATCTCCATTCTGGTTTCCCCCAGAGTTGACGCAAGGAAGCTCTCCTCCAACCATGAAGACCGACGTCTGGGATCTTGGAATAGTGTTTCTTCAGATGGGTTTCGGAAAGGATGTGCTACAACGATATACGTCAGCAAATGCGCTGACGGAAAGCCTTGACTTGTCGCCCCCGCTGGTTGACTTGTTGCAGGAGTTTTTCAGGCCGAATCCGAAGAAAAGACCAACCGCGTTCCAGTTGCAGCCTTCAGAGTTTTTCCGGGTTGATAGTCCGTTGATCGTGCGTACGGACACCTCAAACTCCATGTCGCTATCAAGACGCCCACGCTTCGAATCTTTCAGCGGCGGTTTTCCTTCATTCTCGCGCTATCACCAGGATTTTGATGAGGCTGGACGCCTCGGGAAAGGTGGCTTTGGTGAAGTTGTCAAAGCACGGAACAAACTAGACGGTCGTTTCTATGCCATCAAGAAAATCTCACATAAATCTGCTGCTGCTCTGAAAGATACTCTTTCAGAAATCATGCTCCTGTCGCGTCTGAATCATCCGTATGTGGTTCGTTATTATACCGCTTGGCTTGAAGAGGACTATGACCAGCGTGATGAGGAAGCCCTCTCGTTCACGGACGGGGATTCCGTTGGGAGTGCTCATTCCGAAGTCTTTGAGTATAGCACCACAGGTGGTCTAGATTTCATCAGTTCGAGCGGATACCCCAACATAGAGTTCGCAGAGAATAGCGATGACGAGGACGCTGGAACAGTATCTACGAAGGAGAAAGGCTCGACACCAGAAACCTTTGGCACCGAGAGTGGCACAGGCAAGGAATTAAGTCGAGTAAGATCGGGCTCGCAGGGTAAGCCAGTGCTCACTGCGCTATACATCCAAATGGAATACTGCGAGAAACATGTGGGTTCATCATGCGCGTGCTTTCCCGTGTTTTGTGACAGTACAACTGACACTGCCTCTGAATAGACGCTTAGAGACCTCATCAAAAACGGCTTATACGATGATGTCGATCGGTCATGGCGACTATTCCGTCAGATCCTCGATGGGTTGACTCATATTCATGGTAATGGCATTATTCACCGCGATCTCAAGCCTGACAACGTCTTTATAGACGCAGCGAGCAATCCTCGCATAGGAGACTTTGGCCTAGCCACTAGTGGCCAATTCACCACAGCTGTGCGCTCTTCTGCAGCTGCAGATTTTGAAGGCAATTTCACTCGAAGCCTGGGTACTACCTACTACGTAGCACCAGAAATGAAGTCTGGATTTGCGGGCCACTACAACGAAAAGGTCGATGTAAGTTTATGAGCTTCATAGCTGAGTGCGGCGGATGATCAGTTGCTAATCTATCCAGATGTACTCGTTGGGTATCATTCTCTTTGAAATGTGTCATCCACTGCCAACACTTATGGAGCGCGATCAAACGCTGCGAGCTATCAGGGAAAAGCACCATATACTCCCAAGCACATTTCAGGACCCTGAGAAGGTGGACCAGGGCAAGATCATTGAATCGCTCCTTAGCCACAATCCCGCGGAACGCCCTTCTGCCTCAGAGTTGCTTCATAGTGGTCAAATTCCGCTTCAGGTTGAGGAAGAAACGTTCAGACGCGCGATCATGCATTTGCTTTCTGACCCTAGTTCTCCGGACTACAAGAAAATCCTCTCTGCGATATTTTCTCAGTCTCCGAAGAAGGTCGAAGATATCACCTGGGACATGGATTCACGTGCAGGTCCAGCAGCAAATGAACTTTTAGTGCAGGGCCTAGTCAAGGAGAGGCTTACGTCGGTGTTTCGAAGACATGGAGCGGTAGAGACAACCAGACAGATGTTGTTTCCAAAATCCCAACATTACAACAATGGCGCTGTTAGACTTCTTGATGCTTCTGGGAACATGCTTCAATTGCCATTTGATCTCACTCTCCCAAACGCACGCGCAATTCCCCGACAAGACCCTTCGCTAGAGAAAACCTTTGCTTTTGGCACTGTCTACAGGGATACTATTCACGGCGGTGAACCGAGGACCCACAAGGAGGTAGACTTCGATATCGTCTCCCGCAACACTCTTGACCTGGCTTTGAAGGAGGCCGAGGTAATAAAAGTGCTTGATGAGATAATCGAAGAATTTCCACCATTGAGGGCGAGCCCCATGTGTTTCTTGATAAACCACTCCGATCTGCTCCAGCTTATTATGGAGTTTTGTCGCCTAAAGCCTTCCCAGGTTCCTCTAGTAAAGGAGGTCATGAGCAGGCTCAACGTTGGCAAGCACTCTATGCAAAAGATCCGAAGTGACCTTCGTTCACCTGCAATCGGCGTCGCTTCCACTTCGCTTGATGAACTTGCCAGGTTTGATTTTAGGGGTACGGGCTCTGATACACTATGAGAAGATAAGAAACTAATGTGCTACAGACACTCCGAAGCAGACTCATAAGCGGCTGCGGGCTATTATGGAAGGTACAATATTCGCAGAGCGGTTAACACCGATTTTTGCTAGGATCAATTCCCTGGTGGCATTCTTGCAGGGCTTCGAGGTAAAACGCAAGGTCTACGTCAGTCCTTTAGGCAGCTTGAACGACAAGTTCTTTCGGGGCAGCATACTCTTCCAATGCATCTTCGACGGCAAACGACGCGATGTGTTCGCGGCCGGGGGCCGTTACGACTCTCTAGTCCAGGATTTCCGCTCAGGCATGACGACAAACGGCCCTCAGCCTCATGCTGTTGGCTTCAACTTAAGCTGGGACAGGCTTAGTTCTGCAATGATTGAACACATAAAAGCTCCTACTAAAGCATATCTTAAGCACCCGGAAGCCGAAGTCGGAGCTTTCTGGAAGACTAGGAGGGTAAGTTGAACCAATTCGACCGCAATGATGATTCCTAATCACCTTCATAGTGCGATGTGCTTGTCGCTAGCTTCGACCCAACGGTATTGCGTGAGATGGGAGTCAAATTATCTCAAGATCTCTGGTCCAATGACATCAGCGCGGAGTTGGCTGTAGATGCGTCCTCTCTCGAAGAACTCCTCACGAAGTACAGAGACTGCAACCACAGCTGGATTGTTATCGCAAAGCAGGACAGTAGGGAGCGAGGCTTCAAGGTCCGGTCTCTCGTGCCGAAGGAAGAACTAGATATACGGGCCTCTGAGCTCATTCCCTGGCTTCGAAACGAGATTCGTGCACGCAACGCCCGCGAGGGAGCACCAGAGAATCTGCGATATAGTCGACTTTCTAGCCAGTCAGAAGCGAACGCAGGTATCAACGAGCGAGCAAACGACGTACGCATTCTCGTCTCACAGCATAGAAGCAAGAAGTCAAACCGGAGGAATATTGTGGAACAAGGTAAGCACAGCCTCAACAGACAAGGCAGACCTTCACTAACAAAGACCACTACAGCTCTCACGCGTTCGCAAGAGGTCGTCGAAAAGGCTCGGAATGGTCCAATCGCTGCTATAGACACTCGTGACGACTTACTCGAAGCTATAAGGGAGACTCGTTTATCTGACCCTGACAGCTGGCGCACCGTCATACAAAATGCGCCCCTCACTGAGAGAAAGTACCTGGGTCAGGTCCACGACTTACTCTCTGACCTGGCGAATGAATATCGGGGAGAAGGCGCCAAGAATTCAGAGAACGCTTTCATCTACAACTTTCGGACGGGGTCGTGTCTGTATTACGACCTAGGGAGTGGAAACGAGCAGTAGGAATAACCGTATACGGTAGGGTTCTTATGTGGTATGTTGTATGCGACATGTGTATGAATGTTATGTGGAGCGATGTGTGGATTTCATCAGCGACTTCTTTTCACGAATTTATACCCAAACTCTCTTTACAGAATAAGGCAATGACGCAGTCAGGCATCTGATATTATACATATAAATAAGAAGTAATAGAAACTAGAGAAGTCAATCACTCTCATCATCACTTTCATAGGCCACTAGAGGACCCGAAGCCTGCGGCGCTTGTTTTGTCATCACACTACCACCGTTTAACCCTCTCAAAGCAGCAACAGACGAGCTTGAAAAGATCCCACCACCACTCACAGGCTCTTCCTGGCCCGTTGAGGAGCTCTGGGCCTCTATCATGAGCGGCTGATCAGGAGCCTCAAGCTGCCCAACCTCATTTCCATCCCCTGCGCCCTCCAACTCCTTCGCCCGCGCAAACCAAACCTCATCCGGCGGCTCGTACCCCTGTAACCCATAACTCCCCTCAATCTTCTTCCTCTTCCTCGCCTCGGGATCCCGCCCCTCCAGCTCCGCCACAAAGTCCGCCGGCAATGCCCGCCGAACAGCCTCAGCAGCCTGCTCCTCCAACCGTCTCGCCTCCCGCTTCTGCGCCAATGGATTCGGATCAACAGTCGCCCACCGCACATTCAGAATCTCGCTATGATCTAAGCTCTGGTGCGCCATCGCCTCCTTGGCAAACTGCGCGTTCGCCTCATTCGTATACGTGACGAACGCGACGCCGCGCGATGTAAGAACTCGAGTCCGGTCAATCTGGCCCCATTCTGCGAAGTGGCGGGCGACGACTTCTTCGATGTCATCGGTTACGTGGATCCGGCCGACGTACAGTGTGCGGTTTTGGCGCATGAAGGAACCCACGCCGCCCATGTCGTCGCGGTAGTCGCTGTGTTTGTCGCGCCCGAAGCAGTCGACGTTGGGGTTAAAAAGGTCATGTAGGGTAGGGAGGCGGTGAAGGTATTCGCATTCGTAGCCCTTGGGACAGATCTATTCGTGGATCCGTTAGCATGCTGGTTTCTTTGAACCATTGTAGTTGTTTCGATGGATACATACCCCACGAGCAAAAAACAAACAAAAGAACGACCCCGTCACTTTATCCGCGCGCGTATACCCACTATCCTTTGCAATATTGCATCGCGACACCGCCGCGTGTTTCGAGAGGTACTTGTCCTCGCGATCACCGCCAGACCACTTATTGTACCAGATATTGAACACCGTTCCTGTCTGTGGCGGCGGTTCGGACTTCAGCGTTGCGGGGTCAACCTGTGGTCTTGCGGGCCGCCGTTTCTTGCGGATGATCTTCTTCGTTTTCTTTTGCGTGCCGTCGGCGTCTGTCGTCGTTACTGCGGTTTCGGATTGTTGTTGGACGAGGGTGTTGTCGCCATTTGAAGTTGGTTCTTGATCCTCGACGTCTTGTTGGGGTGTACCGACTGACACTGGCGCCGTAGGTGTTTCGAGCTCTGCTGTTTCTGCCATCGCTAGGGTTTTCTTTTGGGTAATGAGAGTGTGATATTGTTGATGAAAGTTGAATGAAGATGGCGGAGGTTTCGTATCGGTGATTACATAAGCTTTGGATGGGCCTTGGCATCGCGACAATTTTGAAGCTGCGGAGATTCCGTCGACGAAATCGGAGCATATTGACGCCTCGGGGTTCTTTTTATTTTGTTTCTCTTTATTGACCTCATTTTCTACGGCTTCTGCGATACCTTCACGCCTCAAAAGTCTAAATTTGCAGTGCATCCGGCTCTTCTCAGTTCAATATCGGAGTCCGCGGGGCTCTCCAACCGGCAAGATGGTGAACATTACGGAGAAGATCAAGGAGTAAGTGCTCTGAATTGATCTCTTGCTTGGGACTATGGAACTCATGTATCTGCCAACTTTCAGGATTGAGGATGAGATGCGCAGGACGCAGAGTAAGCATTCTTCTATAATCTAACACATGTTAACCCCGCAACTAACTTGAGTGTAGAGAACAAGGCCACAGGTGCGAATATCCAAGACACGGCTCAGGATAGTACAAGTTAACTAACTAGCATCAGAGTATCACCTTGGTCTGCTCAAAGGGTAAGTTGTCACCCATCCTTCCCAGCCCTAACCCGGAACCAGCTAACAAAGTATACAGAAAACTTGCCCGTTTAAGAGCCCAACTGCTCGAGCCCACAGGTGGCTCCGGTGGCGGCGGCTCAGGCTTCGATGTCAGTAAGAGCGGAGATGCCCGTGTTGCACTAGTCGGGTTCCCGTCTGTGGGTAAATCGACCTTCCTGAGCAAGATCACCAAGACGAAGAGTGAGGCTGCCGCGTACTCGTTTACGACCCTCACTGCTATCCCTGGTGTGCTGGAGTATGGGGGTGCGGAAATTCAGATTCTGGATCTGCCGGGTATTATTGAGGGTGCGTCGGAGGGGAAGGGTAGAGGGAGACAGGTTATTTCTGCCGCGAAGGTATGTGCTTGAGCTGAGCCTTAAGACGGCGATTGAAGTTGGAGACTAACGATGTATAACAGACAAGTGACTTGGTATTGATGGTTCTTGATGCCACCAAAAAGGCAGAGCAACGAGCCCTGCTCGAGGCTGAGTTGGACGCCGTTGGGATTCGGCTGAACAAGGAGCCCCCGTACGCAGACCTTTACCTATCCTATTCTATCTTGTCGAGGTGGCGCTGACAGTGCAATAGAAACATCTACTTAAAACAGAAGAAAGCAGGCGGAATGAAGATCACTTTCCAGACACCACCCAAATATCTAGACGAGAAGATGATCTACAACGTCCTTCGAGACTATAAGATGCTTAACTGTGAAGTCCTCGTCCGAGATGAATACGGTGCGCCTTTCTCACTGTGACCGACATCATCTAGCGAGATTGGCTACTGACACTTATTGATCCAGCTACAATCGACGACTTCATCGACGTGATCATGAAAGACCACAGGAAATACATCCCCTGGTAATCACCCCCACCTCCTTCTCTTCATCTTTCCCAGCCCGAAATAGTTATGAGAATAAGCAAAACTCGTGCTAACAATTGTTCAAACAGTCTATACGTCTACAACAAAGTCGACAGCGTCAGTATCGAGTTCCTCGACCAACTAGCCCGCGAACCACACACGGCCGTAATGAGCTGTGAGCTCGATCTCGCCGTTCAGGACGTCGTTGACCGAATTTGGAAGGAATTGCGTTTGATGCGGGTTTATACGAAACGGTATGTCTCCCCCCGCCCCCTCTCTCTTTTGACTGCTTTATTCCGCATTGATTGGCTATACTAGAGTATAATACGTTTGTATCTATGTGCTAACCTCCTAACAGGAAGGGCATTGAGCCTGACTTTAACGAGGCGTTGATTGTGCGGAGAGATTCTACTATTGAAGATGTCTGTGATCAGATTCATCGGACGTTGAAGGAGACGTTTAAGTATGCGTTGGTTTGGGGCGCGAGTGCTAGGCATATTCCACAACGGGTTGGGTTGGGTCACGTTGTTGCTGATGAGGATGTTGTTTCGATTGTTGCGAAGTAGATAGCAACACGTGGGTTCACGAAACTGATAAGAACAAAGCGATAAATATAAAAAATCGAGGGGTCTTGCATCAAGTTTACTCCTACTCCAGTAATGGATGTGAAATGGAGGTATGTTCAATTTATGAAATACGTAAATGTTAAACTATGAACACAAGACCGATGATACAAGACCCAACCTAATAACCAAGACTCCAAGCAAACAGTTCCAGAAACACTTAGGCGGAAGCAGCAGCGGCGGCAGCAGCAGCCACGTTCTGCATACCAATGGTAGGAGCGACATCAACACGCTCCTTGGGCAGCAGATCAACCAAGAGAGGGCTGGGAATGGTCTCCCGGCTGGGGTGGAAAGCAAGCTGGCTGTTCTTGTACTTGACAACGCTGTCGATGTAGATGTCGAAGAGGTAAGAAGAGTCGAGAGGGCCTCCCTTGGCCTCGGGGTGGAACTGAGTGCTGAAGATGGGGCGAGACTTGTGGATCATACCCTCGTTGCTGGAGTCGTTCAGGTTGACGAAGTAGGGCTTCCAGTCAGATGGCAGGGTAGAGGCATCCACTGCGTAACCGTGGTTCTGGCTGGTGATGTGGCAGCGACCAGTGGTGAGGTCAAGAGCAGGGATGTTGTGCGCACGGTTACCGTACTTAAGCTTGACGGTGCGAGCACCGGCAGCCAGAGCCAGAAGCTGGTGACCTAGGCAGATACCGAAAACAGGGACCTGAGAGGTCTCCATCAGACGGCGAAGGTGGTAGGTGGTGTCCTGACAGTGAGTGGGGTCACCAG
The DNA here is from genome assembly GCF_047715775.1 of Aspergillus undulatus. NCBI lineage: Eukaryota > Fungi > Ascomycota > Eurotiomycetes > Eurotiales > Aspergillaceae > Aspergillus > Aspergillus undulatus. The sequence goes on along the minus strand of NW_027396628.1, from coordinate 17,035 downwards.
GGCCGTTGGAGATGAAGACACCGTCAAAGTGGTGAGCAACCTTGTGAATGGGGTAGTCAAAGGGGAACACAGTCACGCTAGCACCGCGGCTGACGAGGCTGCGCAGGATGTTCTCCTTGACACCACAGTCGAGGACGGCAACGTGGCAAGTAGGGTTGCCGGCGCTCACGTGGAAAGGAGCCTTGGTGCTGACCTGGCGAACAAGGTGGATCTGCTCGGGGTCGGTGAAGGCCTCATCCTGATCGGCATCGTACTCCTCACCGACCGTGATACGGGCAAGGGAAGAACCCTGCTCACGGAGGTAGGTGACAATGGCACGAGTGTCGACACCGGAAATAGCAGGAACGCCCTCGCGAGCGCACCATTCGCCAAGGCTCTCCACAGCGGTCCAGTGGGAGTACTGTTCAGCAACATCGGCCACAACGACACCAGCGGCCTGGAGGTTGGGCGATTCGAAGTATTTGAGAAGACCGTGGCTGTCCCTTGCAGCAGACGGGACACCATAGTTTCCGATCAAAGGCTGGGTGAAAACCAGGATCTGACCCCGGTAAGAGGGATCAGTCAGGGATTCAGGGTATCCGACCAGAGAGGTGGTGAAGACGGCCTCTCCGGAAATGTTGGTGCGGGCACCGAAGGACTTTCCGTGGAAGATGGGACCATCTCGGATCGTGAAAGTTGCTCGTTCAATGGGCTTAGATCGAACAGTAGCCATGAAGCGAGCCTGGAAGGCAGAGCTCAGAGATGTAAAGGCCGGGGCCCTGGCGGGGACCGTCTTGCAGAATCGGGCGAACATCATTTTTGTTGTAGTGGTTTTTGAGTTAAAAGTGGGTAACGACGATTGAGCGGGAATCGGTTCAGTAATTTCCGGAGGCTTTCCAGAGGTGATCCGAGATGTAGTCCTGGGAAGAATTAGCGCAATGGCCTTGTATAAATAAGAACCCGACTCTAACGGAGGTCTGCGCGGAGTCCATGATGGAAGAAGGGATCACGAGCATACCTGAGAGGTAAAGGTGGAAGGTGACAAACGCATGAACGCGGGTGTAAGCTACCAGCTAATTAAACTGATACTGGAAGAGGATCTGGAAAGGTGTTGTTTTAGAAAGACATGGATTGGCTTGGTGATTCTCTCGAGACTGGGGAAGAAGTGAGTCAAGAGCTGGAGGGGGAGCAGCGGGCGGAATCCGATTTAAAGCTTCAGAGTTTGCTGTGCGAGTCTCGGGCCGGTTGCGGGTCACGTGCCCCCGCCTCACCGACTTCTGCATGCCGAGCCAATCACAGCCCCCGGATTGCCTCTTCTATCACCGCGTTATCGGAGTCTTCCAAATAGTTTCTCGCGATCTCTTCGTTGGATCGAAATCGGCACTTGTGGGGTTCAAGGGTTCAAACCTTTGTTCGGTGACAAGAATAGAGTGCCCTTATCGATGCAGAAGGATTATGGCATTTTAACCTATTTTCCCTTGGAAAGACGTGGCATTGAGAAGGGTCAGAAACTGCTATAGTTGCTGAGTTAAGATGTTAATTGTGACATCAGAGATAACGACCTTCAATCACGCAACCCTTTTGGGTTCCTTGAAGTAATGGAAAAGCAGACCCATTACTATCGGTCCTTTTCAGCTTCGGTGTGTTTCTACGTACTGTTGATCAACATCCATGCCAGTTACACGATGCTGTCGGGATATTCCATGGAGAATAGGGGGGACCAGGGGCCGTATATAACGTCCCAAGCGTGTCTTGAAAACGCGCTTGGCTTTTGCCTGAGACTCAAGTCCTTGTTCGATCATCCCAATGATCTGGAAGTACTACGTGCAGGCTGCCGTGGCCTGCATCGTGTCCATTAGCACCCTTAGCTATGCCGTCTCACCTCTTTTGCCTGACTTCCAAACCTCCATCCAATCCCAAAAGCCCCTTGAAGATCCCGGTTGCGATGGGTCTGGTATAGTCGACCCTGACGGCCGATGCAATGGCGACGGTGTGATCGATAACCCTCCAGATCGTAACAGAGAAGGGTTCCGCTTCGACAATCCCTCTACCAACTGCAAATACGTGACCCAGATGTACATATACGACGTCTTCAAGGTGCTTGAGAAGGACATGGGCAAGCTCTTCACGTACATCCACAAGGACGTCGACTTTCACGTCATGGGTCACCACCCGGTTGCAGGGCATTACCACGATCTGCTTCATTTCTATGTCAATGCGCTTCGCAGAGTTTCTGTATGCTTCTCGGACCATGCCGAGAAGTTCGAGGTTCATCCGCAAGCGATCCACGGTGGATGCAATAGCCCGTGGTCTGTGTCAGAGATTATGTTCAGAGGGTTGCTAAACACAGGTACTGGACCTGTCCATGCCTATTCATGACTCGACGCTGACTTCAGGTGAGGCGACACCTTCGAGGTGGTCAACGTCTGGGTGACCAAATGGTATAAAGGGCAGATAGTGGAGGCTAGGACTTATATCGACCAAGGCTCAGTCACCGATGCATTGCGAAGGAACGAGATGTGGACGAATGGAACCTCATACCGCGAGAACCGTCAATATATGCCTGGTCCTTCAGGGATGCCCGACTTGGAGCAGTTGAAGAAGCTCATGCACTACCCAGACGGGCGGGACTATGATGATCTATGAGCCGTTACCATGGCAATTCGTCTATAGTTTGATCTGTTAGCAATTGAGAATTGTATAAGAACAACCGTGCAGAGTAGAAATGTCAAGGATGGGGGCCTCGGTTGGCATCGGCAGAAGACCTTCCCTCTTTTGGCGACCGTACTGCAAGGCACGTGATGCGCTGAGAGGGAAGCCACCCTCCTTGTACCTTCTAGTTACAATGCACTTCTTCAACAACCTGCCGTGACTTATGTTTCAAAGAGGAGACATCAGCTATGTCTGATCAGAACAGGAAGCGATCTAGGATTGCCTGCACATCCTGTCAGTCACGCAAACGCAAATGCTCGGGCGACCAGCCGTGTACAACATGCGCTCAGTTCGGCGCTGATTGTCGCTATGACTTTCTCTCGCGCAAGAAGAAAGATATTCGGCACTTCCAATCACAGTCGATGGCAAGCTCGCTACTGAGTCCAGCAACAGTCCAGAACGATATCGCCGCAAAGCGACAACAGCAGGATCATCAAACGAACCCAGCGGCCTTGGCCGGACTGCTGTTGAAAGCTCTTGAGGCGAATTCCGGGGCTGCATTCGCGAGACGCCTCAATCCGAAGAATGATGTAGCTGGCGCTCCGAAGTTGCATCTTTTTGGTTGGAATGTTGGTGCACGCTACCCAACGCCTGGGTGGACCCAAGCGCTGGCGTCTGTGAAGCCGCGGTCCGTGGTGGAAATCATTTCTCAAGATGAGATGCGAGCCCTAGCTGGCACTTTCTTTGACAAGGTGGATCCATGCTACCCATTCATTGATCGGGATATCCTCCTTCGCCAGGTAAGCAGGCGATGGCTGCCTTCGTCGGCTGAAGCTTTGGGCTACGGGCCGTACGACGCGGTGCTGTGCGGCGTAGCTGCGTTTGGATACCTCTTTTCCCGTAGACAGGCCACCACAATCGAGCTTCAGCTTGTCGAGTCAGCCCGGTCGATTCTTGAGCAGGGATTGCAGTCCGAGCCACTCTCACCTCTCGAGACAGTGACCGGGTGGGTTTTGCGAGTCGCATACCTACGCATGACGACCACAGCGCACGCAGCCTGGATGGCCAGCTGCTCGCTGATGCACCTCATCGAGGCAACAGGCATGCATATCGAGCCCTCATCAAACACAGCCCTTGACCGCACGTCCACATCCGAACCCTACAACCCAGAAACTCGCCGCCGCCTCTTCGCAATGGCGCGCCACCTCAACGTCTGGATCTCCTTTGAACTTGGCCGCTCCCGTGTTGTTCTCCAAGGGGCGACCTCTTTTCCCCCAAGCCCACGAGCACTGCAAACAGTCCCGACAACGAACGGCTTTGAAGCAGCAACAGACATATTCAACCTCCTCCCAGTATCAGAAAGTCTGGACCCAAACGAAGCCCAAGACGTTTCAACTCTTGAAACCGCGCTATCCGACGTCCTCTCCATAACCTATACCAATCCGCCGCTAATTTTGGTCCAGTGCAACTTAACCCTCTGCATCTATCGACGCCTACGCGCCCTCAGCTCCACCATCTCAGGCGATCTGCTCGACCGCGTTCTCGGCCTCTCAACCAAGGGCTTAACCGCCGTTTCTGAACTTGTAAAGGTGAACTCTCCCTGGCATCAGGTCGCAAACGTTCCCTTCCAGGTTATAGTGACGCTGCTGGCGATTGATAACCGTTCGTCGCTGGCAATGCTAAGGAACGCTATGCGCGTGCTCCATGAGGTTGCGGAGGCGTATGATACGGAGGTTATGCGCGAAGCTTATACCACTGCATACCTCATGATTGTGATGCATCAGAGGCGGAAGGAGGAAGATATTCGGATGCTCAAGGATGTTTTACAGTTCAACCCATCCATATCTCCATCGATGCCGCAGAACGCCACTCCTACCGAGACGCAGACGGAGACTCAGATTAGGGAGTCGGCGGTGCAGTCAGACCATACGCTTATGGACTACCCGGGGTTTTCGTGGCTGAGTGATATCTTGGTTGATATTCCCAGTCTACGGGATTTCGATATGGACCCTTTATAAGACGGCGACGGCTTCCAACCTCAAGGTTTAAGGTGGGAATGCTTTGAAGTTCTGGTCCGGCAAATGCTATCTATCTAGGGTATATGCCAATAAACGAACGCTAAATCAACATCATGCTGCAACGAGGAAGCAGCGCCTATTGAGCTTTGCTTCCCTTGTCCGCCCGGTGTCTCTGCTGTGGCCGGATCCCAGACGACTGCGCCACAAGACCTAGCTTCCACAGCACCCACAAAAATCCAAGCGATATGACAGCGACGGTTCCCAACTCGATCACTTTACTGTTGAAAAGTCCCTCCTTCTCATCGAGTGCGAGGACAGGTACATCCAGCTTTTCCACAAGGAGGCCGTCCTCGCGGTGAGGCGAAGGGTGAAGCTGATAAAACATAGTCCGGGGACCGAACAGGCCTTCCCAACCCAAGTTCACCCGGTCAAAGGGGTTAACCCCCATCTTTGTACCGTCTTCCGCGGTACAGGCCCAGAAAACGACAGGCCAGGGTACCGATGCCGGGCGATACCCTGATTCCGACGGATGCAGATATCGCAGGTGCAGAGGGATAGTGACATTCCATTCTGCGTTGACGTTTTGCTCGGACCCCGATGGGCTCGCTAGTTCGAGCAGCCAGTTTGAACCCCACCGCGACACTGACCAGTCTGGTGCTTCGAGATCCGTCTCCCCGGCGACTGCGCGGAGTGCTGCCAGGTTATGCGACTTGAGGAATAGCGGGTCGCTCGTCGAGAGCTGGTACTTGTCGCCGAAAATCGAGGAAGGCAGGGTGAGATAGCTGTGTAGCGCGCAAGATGCATCTGGCCGTGCTGGCGGCTCTTTCAGCGCATGCCGAGTCATCGAGATAGTCATAGTAGGATGCAATCCGATCGGAGACGAGAATGAAACAGAATACGTGGCATCCTCAGGAAGAGGATGATGCCGTGATGGGAACGAGAAGAGCGTAGGTTCTAAACATGATCAGTCAACGATCTCCACAACCGGTCATGCTTAGGGCGCAAAGCCATACTCAACTCCTCATCTTTTCCAACAACGCCCAATAACCCGCCCATCTTAATTTCTTCTACGTCATTCGCCTGTTCCGCACCGAGAAGCCCAACCTCCACCTGCTCCGTCCCGCCCAGGTTCTTAATGATTTCCGTCCACCCCTGGCCTCCTGGAGCTTCCGACCAGAACGCACTCAATGTCAACACATGTGATATACTATCATAACTGACATCGACCGAGTCGGCGAAGAGAAGCAGTTTCGCCCGAGTATGACATTCTTCCTCGGCCGCGGAACAAATCTTCTGCTGGACATACGTAACCAGGCTCTCAAGCGAAGGTAGTAACGAGTGGAATTGGTATGCGGCTGTTGACGCGAAGCGCGTAGAGAGGATCGGGGTTGTGATGAATGATTTCTATCGTAACGCATGTCAAGTTCTACCCATACCATAGAAAAGACAAAAAGCAAGTCGAGGAAAGGGAAGTATGAATAAACTAAACACATACCTCAGCACTCTCACAACCTATCCCATCACCAAAAACCTTCTTCAATATCGTACACACCGGCGTCCTATAAACCAAATCAAGCGTCGCATGATCAGTACACCATCCATCCATTGCATTTCATCCCGACCGGCCGGGAATTCCCCGCGCCAGCGATAGCGATAAACTCACCCCACGCCCGATCCCTCTCCAGGCCCAGTTCCAGCTTTCGCAATAGCAGGCGAATAAAGAATATGCAAACCGGGACTAACCCGACTCGAGAACGGGGCTAGCACATGATATGCTTTCTCACTCGCCCAGCGGATATGTAATTCGTGCGATTGGCGGAGGACTTGCCAGATCTTTCAAATCCAAAATAGGAACAAATTAGCCCAACCCTTCGTCCGTTGAGATAAATCCGGATCATGCAAAATAAACCAGGGTAAGGAAAAGTGAGGAAGGATAGGTACCTACCTCATTTGGCAACTCATCAAATCTAACCGTAAATCTTTCCTCTCGCGCTGCGTCGAGGTTATCGATGTGTAGGCTGTCCCGCGTGAGTTGGGTTTGGGAGGAGGAGTAAGGCGCGGAGGGTCTTTGGATGAATGTTGTTCGTTGCCGCATTTTTATTATCTCATTTAATCGTGAGGACGAGTTGTGGATTGTTGAGATTGTGGGAGGGAGAGAGGTTGAGTGGAAGTTGAGTTGACGCTGAAATGAAGCTATGATGCTATGAAATCTAGTGTGGAGTTGGAGTTGGAGTTGGAGAAGCTCCGCGGTCAGGTCAGGCTAGGCCAGGCATGCCGAGGGGTCCAAGCTACCTTTCCTGATTCGGGCCGATGGGGCGCCGCTTTTACGTGTCTGCTATAGATCTATGCCGTTCTCAAAGTAATTTCTTCGATTATTGTATCCTTTATGCCTACAACTACCGAAGATTGAAATGAGGTCCAAGAATAAATACCAGCTACAGCATCCCTATAGAAATCTAGGAAGAGATCAGCTAACGGAGTGGCTTTTCTTCATTGTATAGAAACTACAGGCTAATGTACTCCAGAAACAACCACATCAATCATGTCATTATCATCATGAAGAAAGAAAAGCAAAAGCAATCCCGATCATTTTCCCCAACGCCAACATGCTGAAAAGTGTATATATGTACCAAATGAAAGCGAAACCAAGCCAAGCCAAAGCTAGCATAGCAACATCACATCACAAACGTCACAAAAAAAAATCATTTCCCTGATAAAATCAAGATCAAGGTAAGACCTCCCTCAACGTCTGCTTCGCACTCGAACTCAACGTCTTCGGGAACTCCACATTAACCTTAACAACCAGATCCCCGCGCTCACTGGGCTTCTTGCTAACCGTCATGCCTAGCCCCGGGAACCGCTCTTCGAAGCCTGGTGGTGTGGGACCGGGCTTGGAGACTTTGATGGATTTGCCGTCGATTGTGCGCACGATGCGGTTCCAGCCTGTTAGGGCTTCCTTTAGTGTCAGGTCGACGGGGGTTATGAGGTGGTCGCCTTGGCGGCGGAAGGAGGGGTGTTCTTTCTATGAAATCGTTAGTATGTGTTTGGTGATGGGTGGGGGTTGGTATTGTTGATTGACTTACCTCAGTAACAATGAGATGAACGTCCTGCCGTCCTCCTTCTTCCTGATCACCGACACCACGATACTTGATCTTCGATCCCGTGCGGAGACCAGGCTTAATGTTCGCTTCGAGGGTCACATCCTGAACAGTGCGCTTCCCGCTCGCATCGAACGTCTTGCTCTTAACGGTGACCTTCTTCGTACACCCACTCATAATCTCCTCTAGCGTAAGCGGCAACTGCTTCTCGATAACCGTCGGCTCGGGCGTTGGCGCCCGGTCCCGTGCAGACGACGTTCTCCCTACACCAGAAGATCCAAACCCGCTTCCGCCGGGGCCTCGACTACCGCGCATCCGCGATCCGCGACCACCACCAAGACCACCGCCTAGCATAGAGAAAAGGTCGTCGTCATCACCAAACCCGCCCATGCCGCCACTAGCCTTGGCAAAGTTGCGGAAGATGTCGTCCGCCGAACTAAACTGGAAGCCGGAGCCGCCGCCGCCGCCGGGCCGTGAAGAGAAGTGGAATGTGCGCGTACCGCCACCCGGCATTCCGCCGAAGGAGAATCCGCCGGGCATTCCGCCGCCCTCGAAGGGGTTTGCACCGCCGCCGGGGCCGCCTCCGCCGGATGTTGGTGGTGGGCCGCCGCGGAGGAGATATTCTAGGCCGAATTGGTCGTAGACTTTACGTTTTTCGGGGTCGGAGAGGACTTCGTAGGCTTGGGAGACCTCTGTACCGCGAATCAGCTATGCTCAACAACATGGATGTTCCAATAGGAAATGAAATAATATTACCATACCTTTAAACTTATCCGCAGCCTTGGGATCATCTTTATTTTTGTCTGGATGATACTTCAGTGCAGCCTTCCTGTACGCCTTCTTAATATCATCCTGGGAAGAATCAGGCTTGACATTGAGAGCGTCGTATAATTTCGTTTCGGCAACCATTGTATGTGCCTGTGTATGTGTTTGTTTCTGGGCTTGTTGTATGTGAAATGTAGATGTAGATGGGGTCTCGCGTTTGTCGAATTATGCGGTGAGACTTCGCATCGGATTGTGTTGCGGGGAACGCTCCTGACAAACTTCAGGCAGTGCTTCGTGGTTTAGTTGGTTCTCGATATGTATGGCGTGATCCAGGTACGATGAACGCTCACACCACCCTTTGCAGAGCCTTTACGGTCGAGATCGAGGTCGAGGTGAGAGGAATGGAAGTGGGAGGGTGAACTCGAATGACGTAGAAGGTTCGTTCGGCAAGGCACAAACCAATCTGGGTAGTGCGGGGGAGCCTCGTAGTATAGATAAGAGGTAAACAACGCAACGCAGTGAGGTAGTTAGCGAAATTAGCGGTTGCTATACGGATGACGGATGGCGGATGGCGTTATATAAGGATGCAGAAGAGACAAGTCAAAGACTGTTTGGGTGACGCCAGGGCGATCTTGAAAGAGCCCCAGGTCCAGTTGTCGTTGTGACGTGTGACTGTTGACCGCACCGCCAATCGAAGCTTCGAGAAGGTTCGCTGAACGAGAGATTACAACAAAGCACCTTTGGATAGGATGTATTCAACTGACTGAATGAAATATGAGACAGTAGTGAGTGTTGAGCAAATTTGCCATTGGGTCTATTTATTGGGTGCAGTGGGTTGGGAGACGATTGTTGCGGTGCCTGAAAGTGCTCGCGCCTTACAACATGCAGACTTGCCTGTTGCGGATAGGTCTGGCTGGAGCTGAAGCCACCAGATCCACCGTATCATGTCCAGATTATTTACTCCATTAATGCAATCCAATTGGCGTAGGTTTGTCTATAGATGGTCACCGAGATTTATCTACATGCATACTTGCACATCAAATTGTACATAATAGCATATCTCCAACTCAAGCGGTATTCTCGTCCAGCACGATATAATCCTTAATCAGCGCAGTCCCATTCACCACGCTCGCAATCTGACCCTCGGTACAATACGACCCCAACGAAAGGATATAGCAAGTTGGCGCCGGGCTATCCGGGACGGTGTTCGTGATGTTAAATGTCGACGAAGGACCCTTGGTTGAATAGGTGCCATTCTTAGCCGTGGAGACCTTTCCAGTTGCGATGTCGCGGTTGAACATTGCACGGTGGAAGATCTTGTACGCTGTCTCGGGCTGATAGGCGGGCACTTCGTGTCCCGCTTCAAAGACTCTCGTGAAAGAGAAGTTTCCGTGCTGACGCACGAGACCGCCGACGTATGACGCGTTGGTGTGCAGCTGGGCATATCCGGCCGCGCGGAAGTCCGCTGTATCGCTGTAGTCAACCTGCAGACTCACCTCTTCACCACCGTTCCACGGACAGGCGTAGTCCCGGTCGCCGTAGACGAGGGCCACCTTGACACCCGAGTCGAGCACGTACGCTATGTCCTTTAGGTACCCTCGGACATCTGATCGTGGATAGTCCCCGGTGCTCGAGAAACCAGTGTAAACACTGTCAACGGACTCTGTAAAGTTTATGGGGACACCAAGCGATTTCTGAACCCAGCTCTGGCTCAAGTAACCCAGGTAGTATGGCTCAGGGAATGGGTCTGGGTCGAAATGCGAGATATCATAATAGCCTCGTCCGGAGTACAAAATGTATGGACCCTCAACATTGTTACTGCAATATGAATCTGCTTTTTGGCAAGCAGCATTCACCGTCTTGTTGTTGCCGTACATGTAAGGGTCTCCCTCTGAAGCAAGGCGGCGGCACTCAATAATTTGATCCCGGCAACCACCCGGCTTGCTCCATGCATCCATCGCAGCTGCATAAACTGTATCATTGATGGCCTCAATCCCGTAGGTATTGTTGTATGCCATATTAGGATACGACGGCGACTGCACAAGCAAGTCGATGCAGCCGTTTATGATTCCAAGCGTATCCAGGTGGATATAGTGCGATGCGCCGGGCTCAGTGAGCTCGCCATTGGCGATCTTCTCATTCTGCTCTTGGAAGAACGCAGTAAACGACGGACCATAGCGACCTCCATAAGATTCAGTCCAGATACTAACCCGGTCATCGTGGGGCTTGTACGCAGGAAACTCAGTAAACCAAGTCTGCGCAAAGTGCCACAGAGCGCGGGCTGCGTTCTCGGTGGTGTTTGCCGTAGTCGAAGCATTCAGACTGGGAAACGTGCCGACGTAGAAGGTATTGTTCTGCTCCGGGACGGTATCCCAGCCCGAGACATCGCGCTCGCCGCTCAGCTGATCATACGTCCCATTCGTAGGCACGTCGTAGCTGAACCCGACTTGATTCGGCTGGTCGATGTAGAGCATATTAACGTAGTTGTTCCACGACCAGGGGTTCAACTCCGTGGAGTTCGAGTCGCCGTTCACACGGCATGGTCCATTCTCCTGCATGAGGCCGATCATGGACGAACTTCCCGGCCCGCCGTTCATCCAAATCGACAGCGGCGCATTGCGGGGGTCGTTCCGGGACTCGAAGAACCAGAAGAAGGTATTAATTGGGTATTCCTGGTCTAGGCCGAGATCATTGAGTGTACCCGGAGGGAGATGAACGTATCCCGAGTAGGATTTCACACCCGGGGTTGTCTCACAAATGCCGGGCTATCCGATCCGTTAGAATGATCGAAGTTCGGAAAGAATGAGAAACATACCTCCTTGTACGAAACAGTAACGCCCTCCTGATGCTTAGATTGAATGACCTTTACATCTTCCGGAGTGGGAGGGAAGTACTGACCGGCAGCGATGCCGACCAGACTCGTGGAGAGGCCGAACAGCGAGGTAAGCGAGGGCATTTGGACAGACACAGACACCTTGGTGGCCCAGCTTGCCAACAAAGAAGGAATAGAGAGATCGTCCCCAAGGGAGTCCATGGTCTTTGTACCCGGGTCCCTTATCTCGGGCGCCGTCAATAGCAGCAGTCAATCAATGAATAACGCAATAGGGGCAGCAGCGGGGAAGTTGTCGATCGATGTAACGATGCTGACGGCAGAGGAGGAGCAACTCGTCCTAAGCACCCGCTAAGCATCGCCCAGAACAAAGTTAGTGCTGCTTAGCGTGCTGATGTTCAGGGAAGCAGTGCAACTTCATGATAACATTGCATGATTGTTTTACCTATCGTTGAGATAGCCTCGGAGGAGTCGCCGGTCTCGTCGACGCTCCGGCTTTCAAGGTTTCAGAGGTTGCCGGGATGCTGCATCAATGTAAATGTCCTTAAAAAGGTTTTATACAGAACACGGGATATATAACTCAAGCATCCAATGAACAAACAAATATCATATAAAAACCCATTTCTAACCATCTTCAAGGAGATCGGCGGATCGATGTGACCGACCATGCTATAGGCCCCAAATCCACCAACGCCCCGATCGCTGTGAACCAATGCAAGTGAACCAACGCTGTCATGAATTAGAAGTATCGCTAAATGAAAGAAAAGTCAAATGCCGGTGTCCGGCCCTGAAGACCACCACGAGTTTAGGAGATCTCCAGAAGGTGAGCGGAACCCCGATGCGAAAGTATCCACAACATAAGGTTAAACGTAAGCTTATATATACAAGGAAGTTGAAAATAGAGAAAGGAGCGGAGGGAGGGTATCAAAAGAAGTCGGATCGTGGAATCAAGGCCGGAATCGAAAGTAAGTTCGCATGCTTCAAAAGTGCGCCGTTGCAGTTTCGAAACTCCATCAAGCAACGCTGTTTCTTCAGAGAGCTCTGAATCAGTGAGTCTTCTCGCCAACGGCGGGTAGGTCGAGTGTTTGAGCTTCCGTCGTCGGGCTGGAAAAAGCGCCCGGCAACGGTTTCAGGGGCTCGGATTCGGTGCTTTTGTCAACAAAGTGGTTGCCATCAGCATCTGGAGTCCTTGACCTTGACCTGGCAGTTTCGTCTTGAATACCAATATCCTTTCCCGGAACGGACTCGGACGATCGAGCACTAGATACAGAATGGAAATCGTCGTCTTTCCCGAATGAGGATTTCTTCGACCCGGATTTCTCATCGATAGACGATTCGCCTGCGCTGAAGTTTTTCTTCGCAATGCTGGCTGAAGGAGCAGGTTCACCGGTCGAGGCGCGGGTAGATACTGAGGCCACGGAGCGGTTATCGTCAGAAGATACATAATGGGCAGGCGAAGTTGGAGTGGAAGTCGTGGTCGAAGTTCGATGAGGATTTCGCGGGGGAAGACTGGGCGGTTGCCTTTTGGGGATGGTAACGAGGCGAGCACGGGTGAATGTAGGAGACGCGCGCTTCATTTCAATTGGCGCTACTGACACCTCGACAGGGGAAGAATTGGTGATACTGTCGCGGCGAGAGATCTTTGCGCTGCTGACTTCGTGTACCTCAAGTTTCTCATCGTTGATGAACTTATCCTGAACACCTTGGTCTTGAACTGGACTACGAAAGCTGGTCTCGCGATGTTCAGGGATAACAGTGTCCCAGCGGTCCTCATTATCCGAATGATTCGACCTGGGTTCGGAGAAATCCCTGTTGCTCGGTGAGGATGCACGGCTGATAGAAGTCGGAGCAGTCAAGGGCTCGTCAAAGGTCTGAGTGCCTCTATCTTGACTGACATAACTTTGAACACTCGTTCGCCAGCTGTTACGCCGCGAACTCTCCACGCTTCGCCGGAAGGACGCGTAAACGGGACTTGACGGGTTCGGTTTGAACTCAAATGCATCCTGACTTGGTCGAGTTTTGGAGCCGGCTTCGCGAATGAAAAGACCTTCGGCTTCCAAAGCCTTCACTCCAAAAGGATCATCATCCTCTGGATCTGGAACGCCGAACATTGCCGGCTGCTGCAAGTCCACATCTCCAGGCGTTTCGCCTGATGGAAGTAGGGCCTCGTTCACGTCCATATCGCCCTGAGCAGCTTTGATTGTCTGAAGGAGTGGCTGGATCGAAGCAGGTGGGTGCTTGACTTTGCCAGCCAAGATATCGGTCACGGAAATGCGTTCACCGTAGAATCGTTCGTTCTCATCGGTACGCTCAATGATGATAGTACCATCCACTTGAACACCGGCATACAGCCCTCGGCTCTTCATATATGTCCATATCGGTGCCTGTCTTTTGTGGACTTCCGATTCGAGCACACCACCCATCCCAACCGGACCAGCTGAGGCACTGACTTCTCCGCCCAATGTACAGCGAACTTTCTTAAAAGCTTCCAACGCTTCGAAAGTATTGATCACAACCACACAATCGTAAATATCGATACCGGCAAGGAACCCAATGCCAGCAGTGTGTAGCATGATACCCGAGGGCGGGCTCCATTCACCCGTCTCAGGAATTCGAGCCAGAAGAACACCACTACCACCAGAGCCACTGAGCCAGAGACCCGTACGCATGGTCGTGAAAATTGCAATGCCTTTAGCCTCCTGGATGACCTTGGTGGGAATCTTCTTGATCACCCGCTGCTTCCCTTTGGGCTTCTCAATCTTGCCAGTCTCTTTGTTGTAGACGCTCTCTGCGCTTTGCGCATCAGACTCCTCCTCGGCATAGAAGCCATCCTTGCAGAAGCTCCGCAATATCCGAGCAGCCTTGTCACTTTCTTCGTCAATGGTCATGGGCCAAAAGGCCTCGGCGCCGACGCGATTCGATAGTCGATTGACGGGATCCCCCAGCTTGTCAAGAGCGTGCCATGCTTTATCGAAGCCTTTTTTGGACGTCCCTTTCGTCCTTTCCCAGAACGTGGGAGCCATTGCTGACCGAAGCGGCTCCGCCTGACAAGGAGATGTTAAGTGAACGGTAGAGGGATTGGCGGCGCGAGAAGGTTCGATATAACGAGAGGATGAGCGAGCGAGCGCTATGTAATCAAATGCTGAAGTCTGAGGAATTCGGAGGTGCCGGAAACAGCAAACATGCAACGCGGGCACTGTCTCGCGCCGGAAAATGCACGATGGGGAATCGGCGCTGGTATGCTCTTGTCACCACGGCCGACGAATGCGCGGCTGGTGTCGGAATGTGACAGCAGGGATGTCTCAGAAATAAAAGGGTTAGAGGGGTCTGTCCGGCGACAATGCAATAATAACTCAGATCGCCGACCCCTGCGACTGACAAACGGATAGACCTAGGATTCTGCGTTGGCGGCAGTCAGACGAGTGGCAACAGAGTGGAGGAACCGGTGGTTTACTCGAAGGGTAACCGCGGACCGGCAAATACGGCGACAAGCTTACTACAATTATAACAAGGGCGGGGAAGAGCTACCACGGACTGGAAAGCTCATATATACTCTGAAATCTGAATATGCTGAGAGAGGAGGCCGGAAGTCCCAGTAGACGGACGAGTTCGATAATTAACTTGACCGGGGTGTGTTGGTTTGGGCGACCACAGGATGTATGATGTATGTATGCGTCGCCAAGATTATCGCAAACAGGCCGAACAGCCTAGGACCTTCAGGTCTCGCAGGGAGGAGGAAAAGGGAAGAAGGAAGAAAATCATCAAGATCAGAGGCATACGTAGGGACGAATAAGCCTAATAAGTAAATGGGGTGGTAAGCAGCATCGCCTCAAGGCAGCGCAGAAAAGCATTCGTCCTCATCAACGGCTGGACCGGAAGGGCAATGGGAATGGCTGGAATGGAGACTGCGCTGCCCAATAATAAATGAATGACTGGTAAGGAGGAGCTGGAGACTCTGCAGGAGCAAAGGATTAGAAGGAGGGGGAAAAGAAACGAGGCTAGAGTTACATCATAGCACCGTCGATAGATCTAAGCGTTCCCATCTTTTACTCTTCGCTCTCTATGCTATTGTCTGCAAGACAGACATCAATCATAACAATTCTACCTTGCTGGCCTCTCAGATACTACTATTTAGCGTTAGTTCCATGCTTCTCATATTATTATCTAACTCGATGTCCTGGATTGAAGGCATTGTCATGGACTACGTACCCGATGGGCCCTGAACCAGGCCTCCAATCGCCCTCCGCAACCAGAAATCAATATTCCAGGAATTTTTTTCATATAATAATAAAATCATTATTCTGGTCCAGTCAGGGCGCATGGTAAACAAGGTTCGCTTCCTTTATTTAGCCTTTCCCTTTCCCCTTCAAGGGATCTAGGTCCAGCCCCCGGTCTATCGAATGCATCCACCAAGCATTCCATTCCCAATCTGACAGCTCACCTCTGCGCCTTGCGGCTGCCCTGTTAGCCTGTTCTTCAGCCCAGCCTCGTCATTCTTTAATATTTGCGCCGTATCTTTTCAACCAGTCTCTTCGTGATAGACAGCGACTGAAGACTAAAACGCCCACTGATCGGATCGCCGTTTCTATTTTTCCCAACGGCATCTTGGGCCGAGCTGATGATTTTATCTTATTTTTCTCAACTCTTATTTGATGATTCTGGCTGCTGACCAAACTGTCGGAAATGAAAGCAGACCCTGCGGTGGATCGCTGTGCCTGATGCATCCTAGCGTCTCCACCATTTACTTTGCTTGCATCTGAGTGTCAACAGTCGAGTTTTTCTCGCGAACCGTCGATGAGGCAATCATGATGTTGTTGACTCCATCTAATACTGGTTTCCAGAGCAGTATGAGCTGCCCATTCCTCGAGGATTCAACTCAGCGCATGGCTAGCTGAAGTCCTGAGCTCATCGTCGCAATTTAACCGACCTCCAACCTAGTTCACGATGTTGTTTACCCAGCAACGCAATAGTACATGTCATATGCACTACGGACCTTGGGAAGGCTCGCTCCCTAGGGCTGCGTACGATGATGCAGGGTGTATCAATTCGATCCATTGGGTCTTCTCACGATGTCTCTAAACACGGGGCGACGACTGCCCACCAGGAAAACTCTTCCCAACAAGACATATGGAAAGCAGATTCTTCACGGTGTCTCACTTCAAGATGCTGCAAAGGGTATAATTTCCGTGGAGTAGCGCGCAATAAGCATGATCAGCGTTTTTCTAGAACACATCTCAGCTCAAATCCCGACTCCCGAGACATCCATTAAGGCTGCTAACTTAAGGCGAGTGGGGACAAGCCCGTTGACTTATTGAGTACTTATTAGTACTATGTTGTATAGTCGTGTACACAGGTCACGCCACCTCAAAAACGTGGACGCGTGACACTCATCCCCTTCACATGACCGCCAAGTCTATTAATCAGCAAGAACGTGACACGCGACCTTCTTTCATACGAAACCATTTTTCTGAATTTCAATTTCGCTTTTTATTTCGTAAAGCACTTAATATTACAAGTGTTTTCTAACTGGTTTCCAACTGATTATTTTTTACCATGAGTACTCAGCAGGATTTATTTGAGTTCGACGATCCTGTCGAATCAAGTCCAAATGGGGAATCTAATATCACGGTATCTATCTTTATAAAGTACCTGGTAACTGATTACTAACCACTTGATGTGGCGATAGGGTGGTC